>NC_091396.1:69795721-70102450 GCF_032191515.1 Phaenicophaeus curvirostris | reverse complement strand
CAGGAGACGCGATGCCAGCCCTGTGCCCTGGGCTGTTCAGTGCGTGCAGGGATGCTCACTCCCATGCACAACCCAGCTGTGAACATTCCACATGGGACAGATGACTTTTGGTGTCATGAAGCAGCCACCTGCACCGGGACCAGGAAACGCGTGGCATCTTCCAAGCTGTGCAGCTCTTCAGGCTCCCAGGTGCCTCCTCTTGTTTCCTCCTCGCTGCTGGCTTTGCCAGCAGAGGCGCAGGGAAGGCGGTGAGGGAAATATGCAAAAAAAATTAAATTGTGACGAGTGAAACTCTTCATTTTTTCCATAATAAAATGTGTGACATGAAAATGTGAAATGTCAAAAGGATCAACTTCAAAGCTGTACGAAATGAAACCCGCACTTTGATTTGAATATTGCTTTATGAAGAAAGACGTAAGAAAAAGAGATTTCTGTGTAAATATTAGAATTACAAATCACAACTTTCATGATTAAAATCATAATCTGAATAGTAAAAAAAAATCATACTACTTCAGAACTGGCAGAAGAGCAGAAAGGATGGATTTTCTTGTTGCATCCTGACACCGGCGTGTGGCACATGGAGCTGCAGGATGCGATCACGGTCCCACCTCTTCCCTTTCCCTGCAACCCCCTCCTGCACGGGGGATGCTCCTGCTGGGCACAGCCCCTCTGGGCTAGCTGGGGGGTAGTCCCACACCCCCTGGTGGGGCAGAAATCGCCTTCTATTGCTGGGGGAAGCACACCTGCCATGGTTTTAAACTCTCAATGTTATAACACGGTACCTGAATTCCGTACCTGCAAAACACTGTGGTGTTTTGTTTCCCTTCAAGGTTGCAACAAACCATAGCAGAGAACTGTGTGAGACTCCTGCACTATGATCATGTGCAATTTAAATGCAGCTCTGGGTCTGTGACCTCCTTCATCCAGACGAGACAATGCTCTTCCAGATGCCAGCGAACACTCCTGGTGCCGGTGCAGGCAACTGTGGACACAAGCCCTGACTTCTCACAGGCGCTCGTGGGTCTAGCCCACAGCTGCTTGTTCCTGTGGTGACCTTGGGCAACGCTTCTCTCTGCTGTTTCCCTCTAATATGCTCTAATCTAAGCGTGGCGGGGGGAAAAGGCAATTAATTTTCTAGCAGCTCTAGCTGCGGGTTTACCTCTGAGAGGATAAAACAGAGAAATCTGCTGGGTTGTCCTGCAGAAATTGTGGAGCAGAAATCCCCTGTCCTCATGCACAGATTCCATCACTCCTGCCTGCGATACTCACCCTGAGATGCTGATGCTGATGTATTACCTCACTGGGAGCAGGTAGATGAACACAAGGATGTCTTTAGAGACTGCTCATTCCTTAATATCCAGGTTGCATACTCTGGTGCATACTGAGGAGATGACTTTGTCTCACATATTACCTAAAACAAAACATGGTTCACGGACGTAAGGCAGGATAAATGGGTTAAGCCACATCTTTATCTCAGCAGAACAAAAACTCAAGTTACCTGTGTGAAGAATGTTCCAGTACTTACCTCTGATTTGCAGATATTAGGATCAGATTTACATTTGCACCTTTCCACATTGGCTGGTGGTGCATGAACCCTCAGCTCTCAGTGTAAAAGCTCCTCAGGTTTTTGGTACGCTCGTATCAGGAAGATGCAGCACATCCTTCACATACCTGTGGCCTGCACACACTCCTACACATTGGGAATAGCTAATTCCCAGGATATTTAAAATAAGAAAAGTGAAGAAAAAAACAGAACTGGAGTTTATTAGTTAGCAGAACACATTTATTTTAAAATGGATTAGTTTCAGTTTTCTCTCCATTCATTCTGAATTTCATCTCACTGTGGTTGCTTATAAATGAAAAAGGCGGTGACCTCAACAAGAAGAAGATGAATTGCATTACAGGTATTTTAAATTCACCATTTTTATCCAATATGAAGCAGTTTTTTGCAATAGTTTAGAATGAAAAAATTAAAATTGCTCTCAGGAGTATTGAATAATACTGCCTGAGTTACCTACTCAGTGCAAAGCATTGATTTTTGTGGTTGGGGCAAGGGGTGAAGATTGACCTCCTGTCAGCGGCTGGAGCAGGGAAATGCACCTCAAGTTCAGGGATGTCACTGTGTGGAAGCACTAAGGATTGGCACTTTCATTCCACTCCTTGCCAGACACTGACTTGTGGATGAACCCCCTTTCCTCACTCCTGGTCAATATTACAGCCTATATGTTTGCACTCCAGGGTGTTCGGATTGTTTTCTTGCTTTTACCCATGTATAGATCTGTTTGCCCTCATTCTAGCAGCGGGGATTTAAACCACAGCAAAACACAGTTTTTGCTGCCCAGCTCCTTCTGTGATGCCAGGCTGGGTGCTCAGGGGCTGCAGAGCTGCATCCCATGGAGCGCAGGCGGCTTCGCTGCTGAGGAAGAAGCCAGTGGGATGTCTCCATGAGGAGATCCTCTTTTAGGGTTTCAGCAGGTGGAGAAGAGGATCTCCGTGAGCCAGGGTCTGCACAGGGCTTGTTGACTCTTTAGGGGAACCTTGCCTGGGGAGGAACAGTCTGGCTGAGGCCAAAGGATTCCAATCCTCCGGGCAGAGCTCTGCACAGTGCTCCGCACAGTTTGGCTTCTGCAGTGATCTTCACCCCAAGCCCCATCTCAGCTCATCACACCATGTTTGCACAGGCAAAGTCATGCCAGATAGTTGCTGGTGGCCTCCGTCCTGCGTATTTATTCTATAAATAATCTGAATGGAGTTAAAGAACTCCCCAGGGGAAACATGTAAACTTCTTTTTCAGCTCAAGATACCATCATCACATTATAAAAAATATCTCTTATTGTGAGTCACAGTCCATTAAATGTTATCAGTTTTCTGATTAAGCATTGTTTGGATAAACAGAATTATCAAACACTGAAGTATTTCTCAAGTGAATTAAGTAAAAACACCGCTAATGCTTCTGGGGTTTAGCTGCTGTGAAGATAAGTAGGAGGACAGCTATTTTTAGCCTTAGACATTTTAGTCATTCAAAGAGATTGTCCCTAGCTATCAGATGTAAGGCATGCCACGAGGTCTCCCGCGACGCAGTCCTCTTCTGTGGCAGCACCAGTGCCTTCACAGGCAGCCGGACAACCCAGGGCTTTTCACTGCTGGCTGCAACGGTGCCCAGTGGCAGGACCCACGCCTGCTCACTCCTTTTGTGTCCACAGAGGGGCTTTGGGGAGAACCTGCCCTGCTGCCCCCGGTGCTGCCATGCGGGGCTCCTCAAGGACACCCAGCAGATCAGGGTGGGCCGGAGGCAGGGGTGGCCCTGGAGGGTGCATGTCCTGGTTCTGCAGCCCAGCAGGATACCATGTGGCTTTTATATTCCCATTTCTATTAGGCTGGATTGAAAAAAGTGATATTTTTGTGTTGGCTGGGACAGACCCCTCTGCTGCTGATGTGTGGCGATGAGCGAGCAGCAGGAGACTGGAATGATAAGAAGATAATATCAGGAAACTGAGCCAGGGGAGAATTTTCTATGCTATTTATTTTATTACGCCTTGGTTTAGGCTACAAATGTTCTTTCTGGCCTCATAAATTCATGGGAACAAAACAGAAATGATTGGTTTGGCGTGGTGCGTAGGGCCAAACACTCCTGGTTGTGGCATCCATCCATCCATCCATCCATCCATCCATCCATCCATCCATCCATCCATCCATCCATCCACTCACCCCTCTCTCCCTTCAGGCTGGGCTAGAACCCTCCAGGCATTTGTCCCTGATCTGCCCTGAGAAGGAAAATCTCCTCCCTGCGTGCAGCACCCTCAGCAGCTGGGGTGTAGGTGTGTGCAGGGAGCAGCTGAGGACAACAGTGCGTGTCCCACATGCCAGCACGAGTTGGCACCTCTGCCCCAGTCACATCCCTCAGAGGCTCATTGATGCCTGGGGGGCAGATGCAGCTGGGGGGATGAAATCTGGTGCTGAAGCTGGGGGGAGGATGCCCCAGGGCATGGTAGCACCACAATAAGACAGAGCTCTTCTGGGCTGCCCTTTTGGAGTTGCTGGAGCCAGATGGGACACAGTGGTAGGGAGGGCTGAGATGTGTTTAGGGACTGAAAGCATCTTCTCTTGCTGGTGTAGGCAGGCAGGACAATGATTGCTGCCACCCCTCTGGGCCCTGCCACAGCCCCTGCCACCCTGCTAGAGACTCTGTCCCCTTCATTTTGGCATTGTCCCTATCCCCTTGTCCCTCCTTCACCATCCCGGATGAAGGATTTGTTGTTGTGAAGGGCAGGGGCTCACAGCTGGCTTTGCAAGCACAGTGAGGTTCCTTCCAGCCCTTCTGTGGAAGACAAGGCAGCAGTCCTGGCTGAGCGCTCTGCTTTGGGGTGATTTTCCAAGGGGAAACCAAACTCACCTGCAGAGAGAACCCAAGGCAGGGACACCATCCGCTTCCCTGAAAAATTCTATCTCGGGCTGCAATTCAGCAGGATTCTTCAGCTGTTTTTATAAGCTCTCCCACACTCCCCTGAGATTCAGCAATTATGTCAAGAACCAAGTGGATTTTTTTGTACTTTAGAGAGTCCACAGACCGACCTGGTACTTCAAAACAACTGCTGTATTCAGTGAACTAGAGCAAATGTTATTCTCAAGCATACACATCTCTGTAATTTTCCTTTTTTAGATACAATATGAGCTACAATATAAATGCACATCTATCTTTAAATAACCTGCCTGAAACCAGGGAGTGAGCAGCTGGCATGCATTCATCCCTGTGCGCCATGCTAGACTCCCTCCAAATGCGGAGCCAATGGTTATTCTATAACTCAGACACTGAAAAGTGCAGGGTGTGGGGATTGATTGGATGGATTTAAAGAGCCAGTATAATTCTTACTGACACAACTAAGTCTAGCTTCATCATGTGTGATGCTTTTCATTCACCTGCCTTTCTTCATTGGTCTCTTGTACTGGTGATTTACTTTTTCGCAGGTGTGACTTCCTCAGGAGCTTTGGGCCTCTGTTCAAGCCATTCCCCATCAGCCGGTATCCTTATGTGACCTCTGTGTCCCACTGGAGCGGTGGCTGGAGCTGTTAGGAAGCCCCAGATGTTACCCATTATCTTCCCTGAGCCATGCCTGGGAGATGCTGAGGAGACACCTGTGCCACTGCAGGTCCCCAGATGGTACTCAGCATGCCAGAGACAAAAACCAAGCACCAGCCCAGCTTTGCTTGAATGGAAGGGAAAAAATATGGGAAAGATTTAAAAACCAGGTGGAGGCTTTTTTTCTTTAAGAAACAAAAGAGAAAGCAACCAGGCTATCGATCCTGGAAATATCTGGGAATTTCATTGGTCGTAGCAGACCTTCAAAAGGTTTTTGGCTGCTCCAGGTTGTGCCATTTTTTATGGAAGCCTGTGAGAGCTCTGCCCCAGGAGAACCTCCTGCAGCCACTGGTCTGGGGGTGGAGCAGCCGCTGGTCCCCATGCCCAGCAAAAGGCTGAAGAATGGCCACCAAGATGCTCAGCAGGGTGGAGGCACAGCCGCCCATCCCTGCCCTCGGCTGGAGATGCTCTGGGTAAGGGGCAGGGGCAGAAGCTGCCATTTGAACAGTTTTGCCAGGGAAGTTACAAGAGATACCTAAAAACAACCATTCTATAACTCCTGAGCACGTGTGATCAGGGGTCTCTGCTTAAGAAAAGGTGAAGAGCGCATCTGCAAGGGCCCCATGGTTGCGTACGTCACACATGCTGCCCTGGTGCTGCCGCGGGCAATGGTCACCTCCCTAAAGCCTCGTCAAGGGAGAACAACTCCAGAAACTTCTCCTTTGGTCACCTCTTGACTACAAGAAAGATATTGAGGTCTCGGAGCGTGTCCAGAGAATGGAAACAGAGCTGGGAAAGGGGATGGAGAACAAGAGCTATGAGGAGCAGCTGAGGACCTGGGCTTGTTTAGCCTGGGGAAGAGGATGCTGAAAGAAAACCTCATCACTGTCTACAACTACCTGAGAGGAGGTTGTGGAGAGGAGGGTGCTGGGCTCTTCTCCCAAGTGACAGCGACAGGACAGCGACAGGACCTTAAGCTGCACCAGGGCAGGTTCAGATTGGACATCAGGAAAAAATTCTTCATGGAAAAGGTTCTTGAGCTCTGGTAGAGGCTGCCCAGAGAGGTGGTGGAATCCCCATCCCTGGAGGCGTTTAAAATGTGGGTAGATAAGGTGCTTAGGGATGGTATTTTGTAGCGGACAGTTACAGTTGGACTTGATGATCTCAACGGTCTTTTCTAACCTTAGGATTCCAAGGTTCTTTGATCCTTCCGGAGAGGCAGCCTTTCTTCTGGGCAGTTACCACCATGCCCAGTGAGCCATGCGGGATCACCTGGTGTGCATGGATTGCTTACTAAGTGGAAGAAGGGAACAGTGATCCGGAAAAGGTGAAACATTTTGAAAGAGCGAGACTTTCATGACTAAATCAGCCATTTGATCCTCAGGAGGAACAAAGCCTTATTTCCTTGTTGGTGGCTGCTTTGCCAGGAGGGAAAAACAAACGAGGGGAAAATGAGCTCATTGTTTTCTGATGTGCTCTTGGTGACAAACAGTAGAGGGCTTTCAAAGCAGAGTAAAACACCTGCAGCGATGCATTGATTATTCCAGTGGGGACTTTTACTTCTTAATTTTTATTGGTCTGGGGTAATTTTGGATTGGGTTCCAAAATATTGGTCATAGTCATCATTAACTGAGAAGTGCAGCAGAGAGAGAAAATACGGGACTATTAGAATACGGGGAAACAGAGAAATAGAGAAAGTGCCTCAGGACCTTTTTAGGCTGTGTGGTTGTTATCCATTCATATGCACAGAAAAATGTGAGTGTTTCACTTTTCTTGCATCCTCGCTTGGTTTAGAAAGGCAATGAGACAGGGCTGAGTGAAGGAAATGGTTCCCTAAGTGGAGCATGATGAAAAAACCTGAATATTAGTGATACTTAATTAATGACTTTCTGGGCTCACAGAGTATCTCTCATTAAGTAGTATATAAATGCAAATAGTTTCATTAATTAATACCAAACATGTAACATACAAATAGATATCAGAAAGCACAAATCAGTTTGTCTCCTTTTATTAACTCACACCTATGTTTTCAGTACTGCCTATGAGGTGCTACATTTGAGCCTTATTAAAATAAATTGGATGTGAATGCAGGCTTCAGCTGAGACAAAATTTCACCTTCTGCATGCAACACAATTAGTTTGTGGATCTTTTTGTCCTGAATACGTGTAATTATTTTGGAGGATATTTATATTTTTAATTTCCAAACTCTCCCATGACTCTCAGTTCCACGTTTAATTATGCATTAGGTGGAAGAAAAGTTCTACCAATTAAACTCTGTTTTTATTTTAAACCTACCATTAGACGGTTCGTTCAGTGACCCCTCGTTGTGACGGAAGGAACAGTGAAAAAGCCTTCCCTGGTTATTAATTTTTCATGCCGTTCACCTTGGCCTTGTTGCGTCAGGTTGGAAACACAGATATAGTTTATCTGGTTACCAGAGACATCCAGCAACTGCAGCGATGCTGACTGCAAACACCGACGGACCAACCCTGAGCATGCAAGTGTGCGATGATGGATAAAGTCACCTGAATGCGCCATCACCCTTTTTTTAGTTTAAAATAGACTATAAAGTGAGCAGGGGTTAGGGTTTGCCTTGGGAGTCCTTGGAGCATTGTCTGTGTCACACACACACATGCACGCAGCTTTTCGAGGGTGTGAATGACACGAAACAAAACCTGAGTGGCCAAGGCATGTATAAAAGTGTGAACCACAGGATCATGTTTTTCATCCTTCCTGTTCCACAACAGCTTCCAGATGGGCTTCCTTTGACTTTTACCCATTGCTGGGAGGACCAGCTCACTGGTTTTATCACCCTGAAGCTGCTGCCTGTGACCCCGCTGTGCGCCAGGGAGGGGGCTCAGCATTGCAGAGAAGCGTCACCCCAACAAACTGGGCACGGTTCAGGGGACCTGCCTAGTGGGATCCCTGCTGTGGGATGCTTTGTGAGAGGAATACCCTGTCATGGTGTAGATCCAGCACAATGACATTGCGTGGGGAGGATGCAGGGGGGTGACTGCGCTCTGCAGGGCCAGGACAATCCCTCCAACTGCGATGTTAGGGGGCTTGGGGAGTTTAAATGTGTTTGACACTCGTTTCTCTGCCAGGGACTCCAGGTGAACAGTAAAGACATATGGAGCAGTGACCACAGCAGTGCCAAGGTGTCTCGTTTCCCTAAATGATAACCAGATTTGTCTGTGTTTTCTCAAGGGAGAGACAGGTTCATGCTTACCCTATTTCTTGCAGCTTCCCACAGTATTAGCTGGAAGAAAAAAGCAAAGAGCATGTGAAGCCACAGGCAGGATGGATGAGAGCCACTGCAAAGCCCCTTGGGTGCACAGTTCCTCATCTCAGGAGAGGATGCTTCACATGAGAATGAATGGAATGACACTGCCAGCATGTGCTCAGAGGGTGTGGGGCAGCACCACTGCCACCCCACAGCCAGCTCCTCCTGTCCCCCAGCTCACAGCACCCAGGAGCATCCACTGAGCTGCGAAGCACTACAGAGAAAAATGGCCTGCTTAGTTCCATTTGCTGTTTAGCAGTCAAAAGCGCCGTCTGAGCGATATTGCCACCGATAAAACGCTTCTGTCAGAATACCTGCGCGTACGTTTCCTGAAATACACAGTTAATTTATTCTCTTCAGACAAATTTATTTTACTTGCCTTTGGTTTATGTATCATGAATTGCAAAAAGAAATGAGATGTAAGCCATTTATTTTATTGCAAGTTAGCATTGCGATAATGGCAACAGTAAATGCCAGGAGAAATAGCTGGGGCTGCGAGAAACCTTACAGTCTTAAACTCCTCCTGAACCGCACCTTGACAGAGACACCGGAGAAACACGGTGGCACAGGACCCGCTCTGGTAGTCTCAGATGTGCTGTGGGTCTGTCGCCGCGAGAACCAGGGGCCCTTTCAGATTTTCGAAAGCCCTTTGTGTGATTTACTCTCTGCAGGCAAAGCCTACACGTAGGCTTAGGAGGTTCATCCTCTTCTGCAGGTGATTTTCTCTGAGCTTTCCTCCTGCAGCATCCTCCCACCTGAGCAGGCGTTGGTGTAAACGGGCAGTTAGCAATGGGCACGTGTGCAAAATAGATCATCCATCATTAAACATCCACCGGTTGTTCTTCATTAAGCCTGTTTGTTCTGTTTGCCTTGGAGGAAGGTAAACATGATAAAATGCAGCTCATCTCCAATAACAGAAGCCCCCGTCTTGGCGTTTCTCACCTGCAGTGGTTCATGACCTGATGTTTGTCCCGGTGATGGCTCAGCCCCTGCAAAGTGCAGTCGCTCATGGACCAAGCACCTCTGCCCTGGGTGCTCTCGCCTCTTTTCTGAGCTGTCTAAAGAGGAGAAGATGCTCTGATGATAGCAACAACAGAGCCTAAACCATGTCTCCTCTGGAAGGAAATGCAGACCTGGTGTCATGCTCACCCAGGCCAAGTACAGGCTTTGGTCTGTGGAGGCATCTCTGGAGGTTGGGAGGTCCCCCCAGCAGCTGGTGGGGACAGGAGAAGCAGCAGAGTCTGTGCTGTGAATTCCAGCTTGCACCCTTTTACCATCATGAACCTGTTTAAACGCTATAGCTGAGCAGCTTTGCTTCTTCCAGCAGAATTCCCTGCACAAAATACTTGTTCCTCAGTAGCAGGCCATGTTGTGATTGAGTTTATGTTGCTAGGGAGTGGATTTAAGGTACATTGAAAAAGCTGCTTTACTCAATAGCAGCCACTACAGGAAGAAATCTAGTGAAATAATTCCTGTAGTATACTTATATGGTAATTATGCTGGTATAATTGATGAACCTTTCTGGTGCAGAAAATCCGTTACTGCTAATAGGGAGAAGAAATTGTAGCTTTCTGGTGTTCAGAAAATGGTTTATTGCCCAGTCAAAATACATAGGGAAACAGTTTGATAGAAAAATGTAGGCTGGGGGGAAAAGGTCTCCACAGCATAATTAATCTGGATGTATCTAAAGCCCCAAGTGAAGGGTGGAGTAAATCCTGGGATATAATGAATCTTTTGCTCACAAGCCTAAACTTGCATAGTGTTTTCTGCCCTGTTGGACCCCTCCTTTCACATTTACTGATAACATAATAAAAGTAGTGATGCTGATACCCCTCGGACACTGCGGCTGCCTACTGCGAGAGAAACTTTTGTTCCTACAGGAGTCCTGCCTCCTGAAACTCCTGTCACGTTTTTCCCTTCCTGTTATGAAGCAGTCTCTCCTCCCCAGCGCTTCACACTCTGCTCCTCGTGGTGCGGCAGGATGAGGTGATGCTCACCAGGGGACAGGAGCAGTTTTGATAATGCAGATGTTTCCTGAGGTTTGCATCATCGCTTGTTCAAGTTCAGTGGGGAAAGCATCACTGACTGGGGGACGAATAGGATTTACACGTTCAAAGTAACTTTTCAAAACCAGTTTAAATATTGATACAATTTCCTAGAAAGCTCTGAAATTAAGTCTATTTGTCACAAAGCCAGAAAAAGTTCAGTGTCATTATATTATGGATACAACTTTTCTTTTCTCTGTTTCTCCCATCCCAAATCCAACCAGCATGTGCAGCGGTACCAACACTGCCATTCCAAGGAAAATTAATTGGATTAATACAATATTAGAAATACTTTTTGTTCAATAAATAATATTGTGTGCGTATTGTATACACCTGAGTTATTACCATAATTTAAAATACAATTAAACTCATTTATTGCTGAGTTTCCAGCAGCACAATGCGAAGCCGCTGTAAGGAGATGCTCACATCTTATGCTGGAGGAAAGCAGATGCTGATTAAGGATGAATAAATTGCTATCGCAACCCACGGAAATGGACAGAAAATGATTTTTTTTCATAATTGTAATCAAAACCTCAAGGGTTTGCAGTTTGGTTCTTTTTTTTACAAGTAATGCAGTGCAATTATCCCGTTTGTTCCACAGGACTTCTCACTGTTCAGTTCTGTGAAGTGAGAATGAACAACAATTATTTAATCAAAGAAAAAGGAAATATTCCAGCCTGATTCTTGGCACCTCTGCACTTTTTCTCTTCTATTGTGTATCAATAGGGCTGGAAAGGTCACAAGAGGAGATGAGCACAGGGGAAATGGAAAGCGGCTACAGTATTGAGTTAAGAAAATTGTTATTTGTTGCAAGTTTTTTCTGTAAAATCTGTGGCCCAAACAAAATGTACTCTGCTTCCTAAGAATTTTCAATGGAATTGCATTCTACTTTAGCTCTAAGAGTTAAAAGATCCAGCTGGAAACCTAAAATCTGTTCAAGCTTTCTTAAGCTGTCTCCGTGTTTCAGGTAAAAGCTTTCTGCCCCTGTGAAAGCTTCCGTGGGTCATAACGACTCCTGTAAATCCATTGTTTTTCATTTTAACAGCAACTAAAACCACTTTCCTTCTGTTTTTGCTGATGAATGTTGCTCTTTATAACATGGAAGTTCCCAAAGCATTGGATACTTAAAATGAAAGGTGAAGGAGCCACAGTACAAACCCACCTGTGCTGAGTCTAGGATGCTGGTCCCTTCCCATTTTGGAAGCTCACAGGTGGAATATCCCAAGAATTATCACAGTTTAGACTCAACACAGCTGATTTTGGCAATTAAAACCGTGCAGTTAGACTCCCAAATCCCCACCCCCTGCTCCAGGGAGGGAAAATGAGAGGGAAAAGGCTTGTGGGTTGGAAACTACAACTGCTGCTTTAATGAAATAACAATAACAGTAATAATGATGATGAAAATAATTAAAAAGCAATAAAATATATAGACATATATGAGGTTGTACCACCCACCCCTTTATGACTGCCTCCCCACAGAAGATGCACAGAAGACACGAGGGAAAGGGTCTGAGGCTGGGAGGGCGCTGGGCTCAGGAACTGCATTCAGGAACGTATGGATCCGGGATCAGGGGCAACCAGAGAGACAGAGGCTTCACTGGACATCAGCCATCACAGGAGAGAGAGACTCTTGCAATCCCCCTGTTTCATCCTGAATGTGACATCTATGGGATGGAATGCTCTGCTGTCAGTCTGGGGTCACCTGTCCTGTCCGCCCCTCCCTGCGGGTGCCACTTTTTTTTTTCATTTCAAGGATGGCCTTGGTTTCTCTAGGAATAGGTGCTGGCATTGGCTTTTCTGGATCCCCATGCCCCTTGTGATCACTTCTAAACAAAAAATGCCTGAAAGCCACACAGTTAGCATTGAAAAAATGAAATTACCTAGACAAGCCTGAGACAGAGTCAGAAAACTGACTCTAATTTAAGAGGCTGGACAGCCTAGGAGAGGGTTTCACAACCTGCAGGCATCTGAGCATGTTCCATGAGCTCAGTCAGCACTGCAGCTAATACCTTGCAAGGGTTTACCCCTTTTACCACTCCTTAGCAGAACCATTCTGACAGTAGAATGCTTTGATTTACATTTACGGTTCTTTTAAATAGGCTTTAGCCTGGTCTTAGCAGACGACTGTGAAGGATGTTAATCTTACCCACGGGCAAAGAGACCATGCTGGGAACAGAAGGCAGTCAGGAAATGGCCTCAGGCTCCGCCAGGGGAGGTTTACGCTGGACATTAGGAAAAAAATTTTCACAGTAAGGGTCATTGGGCACTGGCAGAGGCTGCCCAGTGAGGGGGTTGAGTCACCTTCCCTGGAGGGGTTTAAGGGACAGGTGGACGAGGTGCTGAGGGACATGGGTTAGTGATTGATGGGAATGGTTGGACTCGATAATCCAGTGGGTCTCTTCCAATCTGGTGATTCTATGATTCTATTCTATGATTCTATTCCACCTGCTGGACGTGCTTTTCCTGCTCGCTTGGTCCTTTCTCTGGTATGGACAGGCTTATCTTAAAGGAGGAACAGTCGCAGGCATTTTAAGGACAGTTATCAAACCAAAAGCCTTTCCCCATGTATTTATTTATTAATTTATTCATTTATTCATTAAGTCTTGAGTTATAACAGGCTCACTCCATTGACTGAGAGCTTTGGAGGTGAGCCATACCTGCTGCACTTTGTTCAGCTGCCAGAGTGCAGGGGCAGCTCTGAGTCTCTCAGAAGAAGACCTGATGGCCAAGATCTGCTGCTTTCTGAAGGAGTTTGGACTCCTGGATAGATTTGTCATGTTTGGGGCAGCCCAGACAGGAGATGGTGGGAGTATTAGGTGCCCAGGCTGCCAGGTTAGGAGAAACTGTCCTGGTTCTGAGCGGGTCCAGGGCAATGCTGCTGACACTGTGAAGGACACTTCTGAAGCCCTGATGGGAAGGGGCTGGTTGTCTGGTGAGCAACCAAAAGCAGAAATCGCTTCAGCACCTCTGAATCCCTGGTGAGAAATGAAATACAAGGAGAAATTCTCATAATTTGATGGCAATGACTTACCTGTCTGTTAGCTGCTGCTTCTGAAGAGAATTCAGTGCTTGCATAAACACTAAAAAAGATAAAAAGAATGACCATGTCAGCAGAAGGTTATTCAGTGGAGCAGATACATGTGGCTCCTGCACATCCTGCTCTCCCTATTCTCACTCTCTGGAAAGGATCACTTCCAAATGCCTGGCCAGGACTACTTTAGGGCAGCTGAGTTATTCCAGAGCAGTTACTTCTGCACTTCAGTGTTTGCAGAGTTAATTGGGATTCCTCACCTGTTTTTCCATTGAACTCTTCTTGTTTTGGAAAGAAGCAAGAGCTGCATTTGGTGAGGCAGATACAAGGCTGCTTCTTCACTCTGCAGCCTTGTAGACATTTTTCATACCCAGGAGTGATAACAAGTGAAGATGGAGTGCTTACCGTAGGGAAACATGATAAATATTTTATGAGCTGTTAAACATTTATTAATCATTCATACGTAGATGATTAAAAAATTAATACAAAACCTGAAAATGATTTAGGAATGAGTGAGCTTATGCTGACAGATGCAAGGAGCTGCTGGAAGAGGAGGGCAGAGGGAGGAGAAGAAGTTGAAGTCCTCTGGGGGCCACCCTGTCTTTCTTCGCAGATATCAAGTAAGGCAAATTCAACAGAACCCCAGATGCTCCAGCCTCCAGGAGCGAGCTAGAGGGGCAGGCAGGGTTAGGCAGGGACAGAGGTACAGGCAGGGACAGGCAGGGACAGGAGTCTCCTCCCTGAGCCCTGCAGCCCTGGGACTGTGGTGAAGGGCAGTTGGGGCAATGGGGCACGTCCACCCCACCAGGGTTGGGGTAAAAGCTGCTTTCTTGGGTCCTGGCACTGGAAACTGCACCACAGCTGAGAAGAATGTAAACTACAGGCTGCACGCTGGCAGCCCTCTGTCAGGAGTGCAGCATTGGCTCTGCTTGTGATCAAACCCACAGAAACACACTGGAATTAACCAGAAGAGCTGAGTGTGAACTGAAATCTTCTTGTCTTTTTCCTTTCCTCGATGATGTTCAGGAGCCGAGCTGCTGAGGGTGCCATAACAATAGCAGCAGGCGAGGGCAGTACCATGTCTCTGCTTCTACTCTGCATTTCTGATTTTCCAATTATTAGTATGATGAATAATCAGAAGATTTGTGTTTCTCTTCTACATTTGGCATAGCATCTACCCAGGGAAGAATTTGGCATAACATTATCTTACAATATAAACAAGTCAGAGCACAGAGCCTGCTGTCTTTGGGCTTATTGCATCCTATTCCTCATCATCAAAATGCTATCTCCTGATAATCTTATTCATAGAATCATAGAACAGTTTGGGTGGGAAGGGACCTTAAAGATCATCTGGTTCCAATCCCCTTGCCATGAGCAGGGACATCCCACCAGATCAGGCTGCCCAGGGCCCCATCCAGCCTGGCCTTGAACCCCTCCAGGGATGGGGCAGCCACAGCTTCCCTGGGCAACCTGGGCCAGGACCTCACCTCTCTTATGGTGAAGGAATTCTTTGTATCACAAAAAAATAAAGCTGTAGTGAATGGTCACTGCTGCTGCGAATGGTCATTACTTCCTCAGCAATGACTGTACAGAGGCTCCAAAACCAGCGGTTTATAATAAACAACAGATACATTTAACTTAGCTTTTTATGCATTAAAAGGTAGAAGATGGTTCATGGAGCCACTATCGACTCTCTGTGCTGGAGCAGCTATGTGCAAGCCTCCTCTTTGCAGGATTGACCTTCCCAGGACAAACATTGTTCCTTCAACACTTCCCAGACAGTTGTTTTAATTTTCTGGTCTTTCAGATGTGAAAAGTGAGATTTTATGCTCTTTTGAGTGGAGAACACAACTCTACCGCACTGACCATGCACCAATAACTCTTCCAGGTGGATTGGCAAAACTGAATGGGAAGACTTGTTATCCAAGTCAAACACAGCTCTGTGCTTCTTCCTGTTTTTACCAAAAGATTTGGCTATTTCACTTTGGTTTTAAATGCTTTTCTTTCTTTTAAGATTAAGGGGATTGCCTATGAAGAGTAAGAAGCAGCATTAGGTATTTCTAAATAAATATAAAGGATTATAGGTTGAAAACCTGCAGAACGTGACATCTGACATAGCTGGCTTTTTTGAGTAAAAGCAAATGCTCCTCAGAAGTGAAAAAAAGAGAAATACACAGTATATTTATTCACAGGTAAATTATATTCCCTCAAAAACAGTGTTTATTTTCAGGTTTTTAACGTTTCCCACCGACCAGCCATGTCAATACAGCCGGGCTGTACATGATTGTTTTTCAGGACCACACAGATGACAAATGGCTTTGCTCGCTGCGGGGGTCTGGTTATCTTTGGCAACTCAGGATATCAATTACAACCATTAGAAAGAAATAATTGCCCTAAGTGAGGCCCCGGCACACAACCCGGCTGTACGCAATTGCATCCGGCACGTTGTGTTATTTCATGTTGTGGCAGAAAAGGAATCGGAACCACAAACTGAGAGGCAAAGTCACTCCTGTGCTTTTGACACAGCAATAAAGCTCAGTCCAGCAGGCTGGATATTATTGGATATGGGAAACAAAGGATGCCCTCGCAGTGCCCCCAGGAGAGTGTGGCCTGTGGCATGGGACCCCCTTCCCCAGATCCAGCTTCTGGAGGGATTTCTGTGACCGATTCCCGCGTGCAGAGCCATAAGCCAGAGGTTGGAGCTGCCCATGTGCCCGGAATGCCCCACGCGTCTGGCTCTGCGCCGGAGGGGACACCCGCGCCCCACGGCAGCACCCAGAGCCCCAGCTCCAGGGGTGAGAGGTGCTAATTCACCAGGCAGTTTTTAAAGATGTCTTTTAGAAGGAGCAAAAGGTGAATATTTTCCCTCCCCCATGAGGCTCTTCACACGCTATGACCTTACGGGAACTCGTTTGAGCAGCCAGTGCTGTTTTCAGCTAATGAGAGCTGTGTCCCCATCCCCTGCAGAAGGTGGCAGCCCGCTGGGATCGGTGTGCGAGGCTTTTAAAGAAAATACCAAGAGTTCCTGCCTTTGAAGATGGCTCTACAAATTATGAAAGATTAAAAATGGAATCAGTAAAGCGGGGGAAGAAAATACCTCTGTCTCAGTCTTTGGAAGTGCAGCTGCCGGCAGTGCTGGAGCGAAGGTCCCGCTGGCCCTGCAGGGCTGAGAGTGGCCAGAAGGGCTTTTTTATTAGAAGGAAAATGTAGGAACGCAACAAATACTAAGAAGCATCCCCAGGAAAATTGTTCCATGCTGCTGCTCCTACCAGCTCTGTGCTGGTGCATCAACTCCCCTCGGGAGCTGCCCCCTGCGCCCTCCTCTCCCCTGGGCTCCTGCAATGTCCTCTTGGAACCTTTGCAGCCATTCAGCACCCATGTGTGTACCAAGAAACCCTCCTGCTGGCTTTTAACCTCCACCTTGCCATTTCCAGACCTGACACAATGCATTTCTAAGGTCACTGCTGAGGCCTCAGCTGCCTTTTGCACCCCTCAGCCAGCTGTAATCCAAAGAGAGTTTTCCAGGAAGGGAATGGACAGTTTGGAGGCCTCCATCCCACTTTTGTAACAAGAGCTTCCTCCTGCACCAACACATCACAGGTCACTTACATCTGTTTGAATTCTTCTTCATGTTTCGTTGTCCAGCCCTGGGCACGCGTGGCCCCTGCATCTCGGACTGTGCGGTGCTGCTCCCACTGTCACCACGAAGGAACCTGCTTGACCACAGACTGTGCCAGCACTCCACAGAGCTCCTCACCCATACACCTTATGACTATGTTCATGGAATCATAGAATCATAGAATCACCAGGTTGGAAGAGACCCATCAGATCATCGAGTCCAACCATTCCCATCAATCACTAACCCATGTCCCTCAGCACCTCATCCACCCACCCCTTAAACCCCTCCAGGGAAGGTGACTCAACCCCCTCCCTGGGCAGCCTCTGCCAGTGCCCAATGACCCTTTCTGTGAAAAATTTTTTCCTAATGTTCAGCGTAAATCTAAACATGTTCAGCCTGATCTTCAGCACAAAACCCAGCTCCCATTCAAGTGAGGACTCTGCTGAGAACCCTCAGCCTCTGTTTGCTGCCTCCTCCCAACACGTTTCTCTCTGTGAACATTTTTAACTTCCATTCCACACCAGCTCCTGAACTGGAGGGGAAAGGCACCACCGCCACCTCGATATCATCTGTTCACTTGCTTGGGATTTTCTTATTGCCTGCATCCATTATACCAAAAATAACTATGACGAGCTCATTTAATTTTAGCCCATGAGTGTCTGTATGAATATTCATAATGCTCCATATTATAAATGCTGTAAAGTTCCAGGCTCTGGAAAGGCGATGGCAGATCCCAGCGGAACAGAACAGCTTTTGTGCGTGTGTGTGTCCTATTTCAAGCCAGTTTCACACATCCTGCATTCCCAATGTGAAGTCTAGCACTGAATGTTTAAACTGCTTAAAAGACTTTCTGGTGTTTGGTGCTTGATGCTCATGGACTGAGTTCCCATGCAAGAAAGAGGGCATGTTTCCAAAGGAATTCCCTGTGAATTTATGCAAGGAGAACTTACTTATTAAGGCACTTTTCTGTTCACGTCTGGCTTCATGTCCATTCAGTAGATGAGAATATACGTATTATCATCTCTCACCTGCCAGAACTCAGAGCTTTATGCGCTGCTTCAGACAAGCAAACTCTTCCACCTCCCCTAAATCCCTTGGACTGCTGGCACCAAGGCCTTTTGAAGAGCTGTTGGAAAAGAAGGAGCTGTCCCAGCGAGCTCCGCTCCCAGGCAGAGCTCTGGTGGTGTGGGAAGAGCTTGCTGGAGCCCAGAGCAGCCGTGCCAGCTCCACACAGGCAGCCCAGCATGGCCCAACAGGGTCCCATCACACAAGCCCCTTCTTCAATGAGCTGGAGTTATCTTTTGAGGGATTGCACTTACCAGTCATTAAGTGTTGGATCATGGTAAGCAACTACACAGGCTGTTTCTAACTGGAAAAGAGGTTTAATTGCGGCCAAAATGCCTCTGTGAAGGCTGATTAAGATACAGGAACAGCCGGATGGGGTTGTACAGGCAGCTGTCTTGTTCCACATCTTTTCTGTACTGGTGGACTAAGCGTACACAGTAGAGGAAGGTGCCTGAAGTACTTAGGACTCCAACGTGGGAAATCTTGCCTTGGGGGAAATTTCTCCTTGTGCTTTCCAGTGAAAGGATGTTTTAGGCCCTGAAGCATGAAGTACCCAAAGAGCCAGCCTAGGGCTTTCTCAGAGATTGCTGTCTTGCCAGGACATCCCTCGCTGTTCTGGATAACCCAGCCCAGCCCATCTCTGTGCCTCATGGATCCTTTGTTTCTCTCTTGAAATTGCTCTCGGCAGAGCGGCGAGATGTGTAATTCTTCTCTGTTACTGAATCGCTTCTGTTCCATCTCCTGCTGCAGGCACTTACGGTGGGTGAGCGTATTGGAATGAGGTATTTTAGCACTTAAGCACAAGAGCCAGGATATGAAAAACTCTTGAATTAAAGCCCTTTTCTTTATAGGTCACGGGAAGAAATAAGTTGTAAAAAGAAACGAAGGAAGTGAGGGGTTGCTGGGCTCTGCAATTCTGGTATCAGAAACAGAGACAACATCTGGCAGAGGGAGGGGCTCGTGGTGTCTGCCTGGTGGAGGAGGTGAGAGAACTCTGGGGAAGAAGGAGAGATCCAGTGCTGCTCTTCCAGATCTCCTCTCTCCTCCCCCAGTTCTGAAGACCTATCTGAGAGCAGCTACAAAACAGAGATGAAAGAGAACTGAAATGAGTCAACCTCAGACGCCAGCAGGCAGGCAGAGGAAAAGACAACTCTGAACAACCCACTGGCTGCTCTCCTCCACCCCCTCAGACGAGTGGACACGGAAAGGTGGGATCCCTCCTCTTCCCGCATCCCCCGCCTTCACCGCTTCGCCCTGCTAGTCCTTTGTGTTCCACATCTGAACTAGCCCTACACAACCTTTTTCATCTCATGCTTCCAGAGCCCTGGAGCACTTCAAGTGCCATTACTGGGGCTTTTAAGAATTCAAGGTTTCCGTACAATAAAGTGAATCAATATAAGCATCGCAATAGATGATGACCTCTTGATAGATTTAGAAATTTTACATCCTTCTCTCTTCTCTGCTTTTCATTATCTCTAATTACCTGATCTATAGTGCCAAACAAGAATCAATGGGGCTGTATTACAACAAATGATTGTTAATTCTCCTTTTAAAGAAGTATCAGATAGTGCTATTGAATATGACACCTCTAATTATATAAAGCAAGTTAGCCTTCTGTTGGAGCTTGAGAGTGGTAACCAATTCATTACCAGGGTGTCAGGTTCATATTCCGCCAAGGGTATAATCTTCTTATTTTCCACCTACTTTAGGATTTTCCCCCCACGTTCATGGCGAGGATGTGTATCAGTAGCACTGTGACACTGCTTTGTGTACGATCGGGCTCTGGCTGCACGGTGCGTTGGACACACAGGGAGATGTGCTCGATGGGAGCCTCTCCACCTCTCGGTGCTCCAATGCATGGTGTGTCCCATCAGATTAGCTGTGTAGTGGTGTATTTAATGTTCTTTTCCAGTAGCACCTATGAGTTTTTGTAATTTAATAAAGGGATTTGTGTTTCCCTGAGGTACACAGGGAGAAATCTAGGAGCTGGAGCAAATGGCTGTGCCTGGAGAAGAGGGGTCATTAGGGATTTTCTGGTTATGAGTCAATGCCTGCTTCCTCCCCTCAGAAAAATCCCTTGTTTGTCCAGCACTTCTGCCCTCACTCTCATTGCTCCACATCGTATTCTCTCTGGAACTTTAGTGCAGCTGCCTGAAAACAGATGTCAGCCTAACCTTGCTGAAAAAGTAAAACTATGAGAAAGTAAGAACAAGGTTTGGGTTATGAAACACCATGGCTCGGTGGGGCTGGGCAGGGCTAGGTAAAGGGTTGGCCTTGATAAGATTACAGGCCTTTTCCCACCTAAATGATTCTATGATTCTATAAAGAAACTAGTTTTAGACATTCCCTAGTGTGGTCATCGTGCACACAGCGCAACCTGAACTAAAATGAATGACATAAAATACGTTTTACGGTCAGGCAGCAACCATCCACAGAGACCAGAACTGGGTCCACCAAATGCAAATTATTCAGGTGCACTGGAGTTGTCCCCCAGTTAACATCCCCCACCCCCGTAATGTTTCTCATAGCAGGGCAAACCCAACTTTGTACGGTTATTCAGGCAAACGTGGACCTAAATTAAAAACTCAAGCTTCCTGCTGAAAGACCCCCAGCCCAGAGGCAACTTTTAGCAGAACTGGGTCAGGGTGTTCTGAATCAAACCAGACCTACGGACATCATGAGCCTCAGGGTGCACAGATTGTTTCATGACCCTGTCCCCAGGCCACTCCATGCAGTCTAACCCACCTAAAGCTGCTTCTGCTTCCAAACTGCTGTTCATGTTCCTGTCCTCTGCTTGATGCCAGCACAGGCAAGACTCTCTCTGTGGAGCTGGGGGATGGAGGCCTCTGTACCTGCAGTCTTACAATATCTCCTCCTCTGAGTACACAAGAAAGAAGGGGCTAAATAAGGGATTATGAAGTTATCCTCAGCAAAGTAGCAGCTTGCCTTAGGGAAGAGGGAAAAGACAACTCTGTATTCTCTAGACAGGCAATCTAGATATGTTAGATATTGTCCTTTCCCAGTCCAGTCTGCAAAGGGGGAATTCTTTCCTGTGCTGGAAACAGTGGGTGCAGATGCACAGTGCTGCATGGGGCTGGAATCCTGCAGACCCCCAGTCGGAGCACAGGAGCAAACAGACCAGTGAGCGATGTACGTGAGTGTGTGCGCTGTCAAGGCTAGAAGCATGATGTGTCTTCAGCAGTATGCAGGTGCTTAAACAACAGGGGAGACCTCTTAAGTTTCTAGGCTTTAAAAAGCTTCGTGCTCGTCAAGTGAGGTGACTTCACTTCCCTCTGCCTGAGCCAGGCTCACCTTGCACATTTGGAAGTGCTGCTGGTCAGTCCCTGAGCCTTTGCACAGGTCCAAAGCCTTGAAAACCTGGCCTAAGTGTTTAATTCCTGCAGTGGTCCTAGATTTCATCTCAATGCTATTATTTTTGTTAAGAAAATTCCATTTTTTTTTTTTCCTATGAGCCTGTCTCTGCCACCTCCTGTGCTCTTTCTCCTTTTGTGTGTTGTGCTTGAAGATCTGACACTGCTGGAACTCAGCTGAAGGGAAAAATTCTGTATATGAGCATCCTTTAATCACCTGGCTACTGTAGCAGAGGGGACAGGCAATAATGGAGAAAAGCAATCTCAAAAATAACTGTGCTTTTCATGTTTCTACGGAAAGCGAGGGTGATAGGCAGGCATCCCGCTTCATTTGCTATGCACAAGTTACACCATGCTGAGCCACTAATGAGATCGCAATTTGGAGGTTTGGGAAGTGCCAGCTACGCTTCATGCCTGCACGAATCAATCAAAACCGGGGAGTGAAGTTTTACAAAACTTCACTGTAAGAATTGCAACAACTGTTGTGTCCAGAGGAAAGGGTTGGATCTGGCAGCAGAGGCTCAGCTGCTCCTCCCATTGCTCATGAAGGTGAAAGTTCTGGAGGAGTTTGAGGTCTTTTCCTAAAGGTGCAGCAAAAACACATACCCGCATTCAAAGCTGGAACTTCATAAATATTTTAATTTACCAAGCGCCTACTCTTTAATGTTTGCACACCCAGAAAATCTGAGCAAACACCACCTTGCAGGAAATGCTCTGGAAACAAATTCTGGCATCTTTGCTCACTTGCTCTCCTGTAGAATGAAGCCAGTGTTATCCAGGCCTGCCTTGTGAGCAAGGAATGCTTTCTGGTTATTTGTATTGGAAAAAAATGGAGTACCTCTGAAGACAAGATGTTTTAATTTTGGCTGCTAAAGAAGCAGAATAAAATAAATAATCCATGCTGAATAAATCATTGATTATGAGTTACATGTGAGTACTCTTTGGTGCTGGCTCACAGGTGAGAAAAGTAGAACATGTTTGTGTGACTCCACTGTTTAACCTACAGTCTGAATCTGTCCCCAAAATAACTTGCTGGGCTGAAAAACAAAGGTGGGCAGGGACCAAATCCACAGTGCCAGCACTACAACTTCTGCCATTTGCCTGTTCTTGACGAGGTGAAGGTGGAAGCGCCAGCGATGATGCTGTGAGGGCTCTATGTGGGTGAACCTTCCCCACCTGAGCCTCCTCTGCCCCGTGCCCCCCACCTGGGAGGGGTGTCCACCACCCCAGCCTTAGAGCGGTGCCTCATGCTGTTCTGGGGCAGAAACCAAGCCAGGAGAGCCGGTCAGCATTATTGAAAATGCACCTTTGCCCCCTTGTCATGCTGGTATTGGGCAACTCCTGCAGCAAGACAGCCCAGACCGTGAGATAAATAATATGCATTTATTTCAGCCTTGGATCAAGTAAGCGCATACATAAAAATGTAGGTCCTTACAGTTTCTAGATTGATAGGGCAGTCTCAAAAACGGAGGCTGTCTCTGGCAAGGGAGAGCAAAAAGCTGCTGGCAAAAAGGTATTAACTTCACTATGCTGCATTTTATGAGGTAACAAAGAGTGTCTTGGTTCTGTGCCTTGAAAGTAAATAGAACAATATTTCAGTCCTCCTTATTCAGTTGTCCAAATGCACATAACCGATTTTTGCAGATAGGGATTTATGTTCGCTTGTCAGCATCTAATAAAGTAGAGCAATTGAGTCTGCCATTTATTTCAGTGCTGTTGCCTTTATTTCAGTATCCTTGTGTACACTGCATGGTGCCTGCCTGTGGGCTTTACTAAGCCATGGGCTCCCTTTGGGGGATCTTTGAGCTGCTCTGGACTGCATGCGTCCAACCTGCCAGGTTCCAGAGGTGTTTGGAGAGTGTGACCAGCTGCCAGTGTTCCCCTCTAGGCATCCCCCAAAGACACCAGTGCTCTGCAAGCCCTCAGAGCTGAGGATGCATCAGAAGAAACACCCTTCCACTTTCCCACCTGGTCCACGCTGATCTGTGAGACTGTGAGTCTTACTCCATCAGCATCTGTTGTTGGTAGCCATTAGGGGCTACACAGACTCCTGCTTTAAAACAAGCTTAAATTCATTCCTGTGAGTCTTGCTGATACTTTTTCAATCTAAGAGCTTGTTCTCCTCGGGGCAGTTCCAATATTGCTCAGCAGCTGGGCGGCAATTTAATAACCTCAGAAATTGGGAGGCCCCTGTCTGAAAGGGCCCTAAATTATCCCAGCCTGCACCAGAACCAGAGCATTTCCATTCTTGTTTTATTGTTTGTTTGTTTTCCGTCTGGAGTTTTGTTTTTAATTGATATATACTCCAGCAGTTGCTCACCAAGACACCTCTTCTTGCTTCAGGGTTCTCACGCTCACAGCCCTGTTGTGCTCTCCATGCAGCTCATACTGGGGTCCATTCATCAGAAATACTGAACATCAGGGCTTTTCCACCATCAATCCATACCATTTTCTCCTCGTGAGCCCTGTGTGAAGATGAAACAATTATCACATTGCAGATGGGATACTCGTGTGCACAGGACTGGTTGCTGGGCTGTTTAATGACCTTCCAGGGTCCTCCTGCCTCTGCTGTGACTCAAGAGCGTGCGTGGTAGTTGCACGTGGAAGTTTAGTGAACAGATCAAAGCCGTCAGGAAGCTGCTGACCCATGACCTCTCCTGCCCCACTCTGCGTGTTGGCAAGTGGTGGGTAATGTGGCATTAGCCAGGGAGCACACGTGCCTCCACACAGGCATGCAGGGCTGGAACTGGAGGATTTTTAGAGTCCCTTCCAACCTAAATCTTTCTATGATTCATTCTATGGTGAGGCTGTGCATGGGCAAAGTAGGAGCCAGTGCATAGTCTTCATTACTTCGCCAGCATAATTCATCAAGAAAAGAGATTTCTGTGCTACACTGGCACAGTTTGTAAAGATTTGCTTTTCATGTTTTATTCAGCTAGAATTTGTATTTCAGCTACCGGTTCCTTGAGAGGAAATATAAATCGATCCAGACTAATAGTGGCCGGTTCATCCTCAGCACTGTCTTTATAGCGAATTGCTCTGTAGGGATGGAGCACAGCAATGTGAGCAGAGGGGCTGCCGGAGATCCCCAGGGCTCTGTGCAGTCGCAGCCTGGTTTGCAGCTGCTTTGATCTCCTCTAATGCCACTGCTCTGATTCCTGAGGATCCACACCCGCTGGTCCTGATCTTTCACCACTGCTCACAAGAGATGAGTTGGTGGGGAAAGGGCTGTCGTGTCCGATCAGGTTTGGGGGGCAGCATTTTGAGAAGGGTTTTATTTTGGTTTTTTTTTTCATTAAAAGTCTTGAAGGGTCTGAAGAATGATAGTTCTTGGTGTGTTTCACCTGAAATATTGCAATTTTACCACTGATGCATTTTTTAGAACATGCACATTTTTCATACATCCAATATCCTGTCATCCACATTTCCTGATGGAAGTGTTTTAGACTTACACTTTTAAAATCACAAAAAGAAACCGGTTCTGAAATATTGAATTCCTTCTGTATGCACATTTATATATATTCTTGACATAAAGTGTCTTGACAAAAAATGCTGAGCTAGTTCCGATTGAAACGTACTTCCTGAGTGTTTTAGCTTCGCATTAACACCTCAAAGAGGAGAAGGATGAAACATTGACTCTTTTGTGATTTACTTCTTGTTTGAAACACAAATAAAGAAATAAAATGAACAAAACACTGCTTTTGAATACCAGGGGCTGAAAAAGTCTGTGGTTAAAATGTCTTTGTGACCCCTCTGCTTGTCCATCATCATTCACCAAGAAGAGAAAAGCATGGCAGGGCTCAGCACAGTGTCTGCAAATTCAGGTCTATAGATGAACTAAATAGTTCTCTTATTTTAGCTGTTCCAGTAAAATGAAACACCAAACTCTGTTTTACTGTCGTTCTTTGGATGCATTATAAATAACGTTGGATGCTGGAGGAGAACCCGGGGGTTTGGTGCTTATGCAAACACAGGGAGATTCTCCTGTGTGTAAAATCGACTGAATTGAAAGGAGCTGCTGCAGGTCTGCGTCACTCGCAGCGGCAGGATTACAGGTGCCACCAGCAGCCTGCTCTGCCGGGGCCGTGCAGAGCTGAGCTTTGCCACCAGCACCCGCCCGCGGCCACCGAACCCCTCTGGCCACCTGCAAACCAGGGTGGGGGATCCCACAGCTCCAGAAAAGCCAATAAAGGGCATAAGAGAGATTTATAGTGAAAATTTGGTGCTATTAAATATACAATTTTATAGTTCACAGTGATGACATCTGCAATTATAGATGTTAGATTGGTATTTATGAATCTGAACATCAAAGAGAATGCTGCATTGAAAAATAATGTGGCTAGGGTAGGGATTTTCCATGGAAGGCTATAAGTGGCTTGCAATATGGATAAGTTTTAGCTGAGATTGCTGCAAATGACAGTCTGGGCAGAGGACCTTAGTCACTTCTTTACACGAAGCAGAAGTGTCCTTCAGCGTGGCGCAGGCTGAAGCTGCTGGTGCTCAGCCCCAGGCTCCCACAGGGAAGGGACATCCCTGGGACTGGGTCTGGGCTGGTGCCAGGCTCTGAAAACTCATTAGCAGACAGAGCTTGTTACCTTGCTTACACCATGAATATTTTGTTTGCTTTGTCTTCTGAGAAGAGTCTATTTTAGGCAATGATGTGAACCAAACCTCGTGAGAGAAACCACCATGAGACCAGTCCTGGTCCAAACTGCAGAATGGGGCACTGTGACGGCTAAACCAATCAGTTTTCTAGGGAATTCCATTTCTAACCTTTGCCTATATCACTCTGAGGATTTCCTCTCAATTGATCATTTTGCTTCAGTAGTTTTGTCCTCCTTCTCCTCATGATCACTCCTGATGTGTTCACAGATGTCAATCATATCCTTAGTTCAAGCCCTTTTTGCTGTGCTAAACAAGTCAAAAAATTTTTTTTGCCCCTTGTAAAATATCCTGCTCCTCCTCCTTGTCAGCCTGTGCCTGGCTGACATCAGTTTCCATCTGATTTTTCCCCCTGTGCAGGCTCATACATTATTCCAAGTGCAGCTTCTCCAGTGACTTGAGCAGCAGGATTACAGGGGAACGCGTCCTGGCTGCCAGTTGCCCGTGTCCAGAAAATGCTTTTTCTATTTAGAGACAACTTCACTGCTGATATGAATCTTCTCCTCAACTACGCAGGAAACCATCAGGACTACCTGGTGAGTAGCAGTTGATAAAAATGTATTTTAAATCAGCAGACTGACATCTGGCAGTGTAAGCTCAGCGCTTCTGCAGAAGCAGCTCTCCATGAAATGTGTTGCAGTTTAGCATCCTTCCATCCCGCCCCCGGTTTTATGCTGCTCTGCTGCGTGCTCACTGTGCTGAAAACAGCAGCTCCAGGCAGATTCCACGTGCTGTCACGCAACAGCTCCTGGGACCCGCTCTCCTGTGTTGCCCATGGCCAGTACCTTTCCTGCCAGGGAGCTACACTGTGTTCAGCAGCCCCAAAAGGTTTTGTGGGGGTTCAGGGGATGGAACAGTGCTGCAGGCATCCTACTTAATTAATTTTTATGGAGGTCTGATGGTATTTGCAGTGAGTTCTTCCAGCTCCCCTCGCAGCCAGCTCAGCCGGGAGGTCCAGGAGCAGCTGGGACGGTGCACGGCAGCCCCCTCCTTCAGGTGAGACCTGAGTGATGCTCTAGGCAGGACCCTTACCATCCTTCTTTCAACATTGAGCAGTTATTTGCCTGACCCCTAACCCAACAGCTAGGCTCTGTCCCTGGTCATCGATTCATCCCAGTTGCTTTCAACACTTATTTTCCACTTGGAAAACACCCTCAGGGGCCACCTGCCCTGCTCCACTGAGCACGGTGTGAGCCCAGATGAGTAATTTGGAACAGAATAGCCAGGTTTCAGTTGTCCACAATGAAATAAAAGTGTCTTCCCTCTCCCCATCTCCTCAAAGCTCCTGGGAATTCTGCTGAGGGCCAGTGCTGACCTGCAGTGCCCGGATCCCCCGAGATGCCCGACCCAGCCCCAGGCTGGTGGCCGCCCGTGTCGTGATGGAGCTTGGCCGGGTCACACCCTGCAAAGCTGGGACTTTCTCAGGACCCACATTGTGTAGCATTAAACGAACATTTCTCCAGGCTGCACATGGGTATTGTTTTCAGTCAGAATTTCTTTACAATACCGGTTGTGTCTTGGAAATAATTTATTTGGCAGGAAGTTAAAAGGAGAATAAAATAGAGAGGTTTGAAGGCTGGTTTGCAGTTCTCATTCCTCTCTCTTTATCTCACAAGGAAAGACTGCACACAGGTGTCAAATGAGAAGGCTGCTCATAATTACACTCCTTAAACACTTAATAACATTTTCTTAAATTAATATATTCCCCATCTGCAAGGCATTTAAGGCATTCAACTCATAATATTGCCTAGTTTATCAGTGTCAAATGACACATACTCAATCCATCGGAGAATATTATCAACAGATAGAGGCTTAATGTGCATTATTGCTCATTCAGCTAATGAGTGTGATTCGAGCTAATACTTATAACTTATAACAGAACTGAAATACCGGTTACAGTGGGGGTGATGCCTCAGCTTTGTGTAGGAAAGATGTGCAGATATAAAATAAAATGAACCCCCCAAACTAAACCAATGCAACCCAATCCCCACCAGACAAGGGTCCCTGCAGCAGGGTGGAGGCTGCATGCGGATGCACACCCAGCTCCTGCTGAAGGCCAGGACCTGCTGAGGGGAACAGGGGGAGGAGAAGGCTGAAGGGCTCAGCAGCTGAAGGCTTTTCATGACCGTTGCTGAAGGAATGCAGCGGAAGGGATACAGTGGTGCCAAGAGGCTGGGAGGAAGTAGTGAGCTCCATACCTGGATGATCAGGTGGGTGCACTGCAGTTCCTTCCCCAGCGCAAGTGCTTCGGAGTTGAAGGGACCTGTGGGACCAGCAGCCCCAGCCTCTTCTGCATGTGTCGTGACACTGATGCTAAAATTTAACAACAGAGCCCGTGCTGGGGGACCATGGAGCCCTGGGGCAGGTGGTGGAGAGCAGGGCAGCCAGGCAGGACCCTGCTGCATCAGCACTGTGAGTCCCCGGCACCTGAGGAGAGCGGGCTGGCCAGTGCTCTGAACAAAGCCCTGGATGTGCCACGACTGCCTTCTGACCTCCAGCAGAGCCAAGGACATGGCCAGAGCAGGAGAAAGGACCATGCCATCTCTGTGCATGGCAGAACCCAGTGTGATTCCATGCTGGGACTGCCAAGGGCTTGGATCTGTCCAGTTGTGCTGTGATCTCCGAGCGGCGCTGCCTGTGGAATGATTGGACTTTGTTTTGCCACCTCTCCTGCTGCTGGTTCACTTTGGATCCTCAGTGTGGTGGTACCTAAAACTATTTGTGGCTTAATTATTTATCTCATTCTTTGTAACTAAAATACCTGCTCATTCTGTTGCAGAATTTCTACCCTAACCAGTGCAATGCCTTGCTAAACCAAACCACACCATTAAAACACTTTCCTCTCTCTTCTGCACACCCTGGCCTCTTTATCATTGACTCAGTTTTACAGGAGGTAAAAATGTCAGGAGTTCATCAGGCCATGACCCTCTGCCAGGATACGAGATCAGGTTTCAAGTCTCCAGTCCTTCAGCTGGGATCAATGTTTCTGATGAGCTGCTGGGCTTGCAAGTTGAAACCAGCTGGGAATCAACTGCCTCGATTCTGTTTATTTTCCCCTTTCATTTATTTTATTTTTTTTTTAATCAGACTTGTATATTTTTAGCTAAAATGGATCAAGCAAAGTGCTCTGCAGAGCCCAGTCCCACAGTTGCTCCCCTCCAATGGGAAGGGGTATGGCTCCCTGTGTCTTAGCTTTGCTCTTCTTGAACAGCCTCTTCTCCTTCCCACACATGTTAACAATTCATAGGATCTACATCTCCATTTACAAAACATAATCAATTCAACCAGACTTTGAAAGAGACAGAGACTAAAAACCTGTGTGGCATAGACCAGACAGCCCCACGACTCCCATAAATATTTGATCTAAAATGCCAGAATCATAGAATCTTGCAATCATGGAAAAGACCCCTAAGCTCATCCAGTCCAACAGTCAGACCAACCCCACCACTCCAACTAAACCTTGTACCCAAGAGACACATCTACATGTTTGTGAACCGTCCCAGGGATGAGGACACCACCACTGCCCTGGGCAGCCTCTGCTAGGGCTTCATACTCTTTCAGCGAAGAAATTTTTCATAACATCCAATCTAAACTTCCCCTGGTGCAACTTGAGGCGATTTCATCTCATCCTACCGCTTGATGCCCTGGAAGCAGGACACAGATGAGGTTACATTCCAAGTCCCTCCCACAGTATTCCCTGTGATTCCATGACTAAAATTCCATCACCCTGAGTAATGTGAAAACTGTGGCCTGTTTTCTACATATCCATTTATATCTGATGAAAACACAGTTCCTCTGGCTGCAATATCAGCCCATGGCTCATCTAGTGAGAGCAATTATTTCTCTGTGGCAATAACAAGCCTTCCCCAAGATACCTACCCACACCTACCCCAAAATCCTAGAAGAGTAGATGAGACAGACCAAAAGTGGGAGAAGTGGAATACATATTCCTGTGAGCCAGCACAGCGAATTGTCCCGGGCAGGGATGCAGCTGCAAAGCCACCAGGATGGCTGTCGAGGCAGCGATGCTGCCCAAGCAGCCACAAGCCATTCTCAGTGCAGGAGCCTCTGGGGAGCTTGGAGCCTGCCCAGCACCAAACAGCGGTGACGTCCAGCTTGTCCTCAGCTCCAGGGACATCTCAGGCACCCCACAAAGCTGTCATCCTCCTTCAGAGCACTTTTCTGCACCGTGGGCACCCCTGCCACCTTGCAGATGTATGGGACAGTGGATATTCTGGCAGGCAAAACAGACATCAGGGGTTTTGTTTCATGTATTTTATTCTTTATTGCTCTGTACTCTTAGGTCTCTTTTCCTTTTAAGTTGCTTATACCTGTGAGAAAAATAACTGCAAGGAAGAATGTCAGAGAATTGGAACAAGGTTTTTGCTTTGGTTTTGTTCACGGTGTTTTGGGGCTTTTTGGGTTTTTTGTTCTGTAATTGCAGACTCTTCACTGCTGAGCGAAGGCTCCGAGCCAGGCATTGTTCCTTTTTTCCAGCTGACAGAAATTTTTTGTAATGACACTTTAGTCCAAGGGGAAAAGTTAAATATAGGCGGATCAGGAAAATTACTGAGCAGTGTGGTAGAGAAAGTGCTGACTTGAATCTGTTCCTGAGAGCAGACAACAGGGATCTCACAGGACGCAAGGATGGTGAGGGAAGGAGTCCTTGGGCACAGACTTTCTGCTGTGGTTTCAGCACATCCTCAGACGTAGCTCTTGGGGTCCCTCCTCTCTACCCCACAGGCACCTGGGGCTGTTGGCCAGGTCTGCAGGTCACTGCAGCTGCTTGTGAAACAGCCCCATGTGCAACAGGTCCTCCTCTCCTTGGACCCCGTGGAAACCAATGCATCCTTCAAAAATCAGAATGCTGCCCTGTGCAGGCTGCGCACATCCCCATCATTCAACTGAACTTTCTGCTTTCTGGTGACTTTGGACAATAACCCCACCCTGTAACGTGTAGTTTGGAACATAGCATCGTGGGGCTGATTTTGACAAGGAGAGTGGAACCTGACAGGCTGAGAGGGTTGACATTGTTCAGCCTGGAGAAGAGAAGGCTCCAGGGAGACCTTGGAGCAGCTTCCAGCACTGAAAGTGGCTCCAGGAAAGCTGGGGAGGGGCTCTTCATCAGGGGGGACAGGGATAGGATGAGGGGACTGGTTTTCAACTGAAAGAGGGGAGATTGGGATGAGATCTTGGGGAGAAATGTTTTCCTGTGAGGGTGGGGAGGCCCTGAAAGGTGTCACAGCATCTGGTTTTAACACTACTGCAGCTCCGTCAGGAGTCACTATAATTCTCACCTACCATTGCCAATTCATGGGACTAATATAGTTCAAACTTGTATGCAAGTGTTCACCAATCAGAATATTATGGATAAATATTCCTACTCTTAACTGTCCCAGAGGGAATTTCAACTTCATATTCACACATGCCACATATATGTGCTTTACATCATGTTGAATTGTGGTTTTTGTAAATTTTGTATTTAACATTTCTTGTGTAATAGATAAAAATGCCAATTACCTCTGGATCCTTTCCTTCCATGCTCTTAAATGACCCAACAGGCAAATTAAGAATTAGGTCAATGAATCACTCAGACATTTTTGCAGTCAGAGTGAAAAGATTTTTCAACTCTCAAGGCATCCTGGAGACTTGTAAACCTTGTTATGTACCTTCCCCTTTCTTATTTTCTTTTCCTACTCCTATTTGAGAAAAGTAAACACATGCTAGAGACAGTTCAGTTTAACACTAAACAAAGGTTTTCTTCCATTAGTATCTATAGGACTTCAAATCACTTGACATGCTGAGGAGGAATAGTCCAGGGACTGCCACTAATTCATTTGACAAGGTGTTCTTTGATGGATGTTGCAGCCGTACTTCCTCGCAGTTGCTTTAAGAAAGCTTGCAAGGTAAAAAATCAATGGATTGCCCCATTTTTCTGCTCCATGCAGCGAGCTGCCTCTGCTTCTCTGCTGTGGGATCCTGGAAGAGCCTCTGGAAGCTGCTGACACCACCCCATCTGTCTCCCTTCCACCCTGCCCTCTGCAGCCTCGGTACACGTAGAGCCTGGCAGCTGATATATCAGCCCAGCATTGATTTTTCTCTTCAGGCTTGAACCACTGCGACTGAACACACGGCGTACTTTGCTTTAGCTCATCCCACCTCATTAGCTGTTGCTAACACACACCCAAGCACAGGAGCTGCTTGTATCAAAGCACCCTGTTTATTCAGACAGGAGAGGGCTGAAGGGCTCAAATCACTGCTGAGAAACTCCACTTCGCACCAGATGGAGGAGAGCATCTCAGAATGAGCAGAACTATCAGTGTCACCCAATATAATCATAACTCAATATCTTCTAAGTGGAAGATACCCAGTGCTGACATCAGAATTGGGTTTTCTCGATGGAACTCTGGACTCTGCAGCTTTCACCACACGCAGCCAGGTCTGTGGACAGCTGTGCCATGGTGTTGTCTTCTAGCTCTAACCTGGTCCTCACCAGGCTCTGTGCTTCAGTCCTCGCAGGATCCTGGTTCTCTCCAGCTTTATCCAATGCAGTCCACACTCTGACTCTGCATTTACATTTCAAAGCCAGCCCTCCCTTCTCTTTCCTGACTTGCCTGTGTCCCCATCCAAGCTCAGAGCCATAGAGGCAAGATGCTCTCATTCACTCCTGATGTCTTTGGCAGTAGGTGCTGGGAGAAGGTGATAGATATGTCGCTGATTCTGAAACAACCATTGCTGACCTTAGATCACCCAGGTAGAACTACACAGCTTGATAAGGTTAACAAAGAAGCCTCTTTCTTAGTTCATGTCTCAATTTACTACTCAACAGTAAAGCTGCTCTGAATTTTCTTTAGAACTGGGTCCCAATTGCATCCACAAGGATCCACCACCTCACACATTTCCTTTTGTCTTAAAATCTAATGTATCTCACTTTTTATCTGGTGTTTTAAAACACTGTTCCCTAAAAGAATTTTGAAGAGAGTTTGGCAGAGCTTTCAGGCTCTTTTGCCAGGTGAATGACTGCAGTGTTTTGTCATCAACACCTGACATTTCAACCAAGCTGAAGGTAAAATGCCAGCTGGGAAGGCTGACGACCCAAGAAATCACATAAAGCACAGAGCTCTGTACAGAGAACAGGCAGTACAAAAGCACAGATTACTGTGTCCACAGACTCATTTATTTACTATTTAAAGCCTAGAAGAGTCCATCCTCGTTAACACACCAGATGTTGGGCTTGGTGAATACGTATCATCACTGTTTAAAAGAATGTTGAATTTTACAGGCAAGCATAGAACACCTGGTAGAAGGGGATGGCCGTGTACTTGCTCGTGGGAGAAGGCAGGAAGACACCAATGTTAAATAGAGCTGATTAGCTGTAAAAGGAGCAGAGCTATTATACATTCATTTGTGGTTTGTGGCCAAAAATATAAAGAAAGATGGATGTGTGGCAAAAAAATAAGAGTATATTTTTCTTGGCTGCCAATATACCAAGCTGGATATCTGAGTAGGGAGCGAGACTGGAAACTCGAAGAAACAACCAAGCAGAAATGAACTGAAAGCTGGCTTTACTAAAGCGTTGAGGTATGAGATGTGAGAGAATATGAAATTCTCTAGTTATGAACTATGTGGAGAATACAAAAAAAAAGTCATCAGTTTCATTAGTAAAAACATCCAGCAGCAAGGTTTGATATTTACAGAAAAAGAGACCACAAGAGTGAGCAGCCGGGTGTGAATATTCACCACAGACAGTGGATGATGGGGAACAACTGGCCACGAGAACTACTTGTCTGGGAAGAAAATGAAAAGGGAAATACGGAGGAAATGCAGGCTTGTCCTGAAGCTTATGGAAAATCTTTCATCAACTCAGCTGTGTCTCGTTTGCTTGCACTGAATCACACCTGTGGAACCGCATCCCTAGCAATGACAATCGCACCCGGGCTGGCACTCACTGCACACACGGGCTCTGCAAGCTGCTCTCGCTAGTGTGAGTGGGTAAAACCCTCTTCCCTGAGAATTTTTACTTTGTATATTTGTACCCTTAACTCATTGAAGCGTAATTGCATTTCAGAAATACTTTCTTATTGTGAAATCAAATAAGCATGAGTGTAAGAGATTCAGAGAATCATAGAATCATGGAATGGTTTGGGTAGGAAGAGACCTAAAAGCCCATCCAGTTCCACCCCTGCCATGGGCAGGGACACCTCCCACTGGATCAGGGGCTCCAAGCCCCATCCAACCTGGCCTTGAACCCCTCCAGGGATGGGGCAGCCACCACTGCTCTGGGCAGATGAAAACCATTCCCCCTCATCCTCTCCCTGCACTCCCTGATCAAGAGCCCTTCCCCAGCTTTCCTGGAGCTCCTTTCAGTACTGGAAGATGCTCTAAGGTCTCCCCATAGCCTTTTCTTCTCCAGGCTAAACAGCCCCAACTCTTTCAGCCTGTCCTCATAGCAGAGGTGGTCCAGCCCCCGGATCATCTCCGCAGCCTCCTCTGGACCCATTCCAGTAGTTCTGTCTCCTCCTTATGTTGGGGATAATACTCAATGTTTATTCATCTGGAATATACACAGTAGCTGATTCGGCTGCCAGTGGGCTCTGTGAGTTCTGTGCCACATTACGTTACACTCCGCAAGCACCTACAAGTGCATTTTTAATTTCTCAGAGGCAGCCCAGGTCCTGCTCAGCACTGCTCGTAGTGGATGTGGGGGGGCAGCCAGCCAGTCTCCATCCCACAGAGCTGACTCCAAAGGCATCTCACGGTGCACGAGCCTATCTGCAGCACCAGTCCTTCTGCTGATGGACAACCATCTTTAAATAAAGTTAATTTCTGTGTGCCCCTCCATGCTGTATTATTTTGGCATAATTAGGCAATGTAAGCTGTTGCTTTCTCAAAACATACATGTGCATAGCAATCACCAAAAGAAGCTGTATTTTCTTGCTCACAAGAAAATAACTCATTAATGCAAATTTCTTTGGCATCTGTGGTTCAGCTTTTGCCATCGGCAAGAGAAAGGCGCCAGGTTCAATCCAAGTTTAATTGCTGCAAAAGCTATTCTGGGACCTCATGAAAACAAGGTGATTCAGACGTGCTGTTAAGCTTTCCAAGCGTTCGCAAGCCTGAATATGTGAAGTAGTTATAGAAAAGAGAATCAGAGAGTTTAAAACATATGCAGCCTTAATTATAACAGAATAACAGCATAAAAGAATACACGGACCTTCTTGAGTGAGTCCAGAAGAGTCCACAGAGACGATCTGAGGGCTGGAGCACCTCCCGTATGAGGACAGGCTGAGAGAGTTGGGGTTGTTCAGCCTGGAGAAGAGAAGGCTCCATGGAGACCTTAGAGCAGCTTCCAGTATGGAAAGGGGCTTCTGGAAAGCTGGGGAGGGGCTCTCTTTCAGGGAGCAAAGGCACCCTCAGCCACAACCTCTGTAATTCTGCTCTGCATTCAGCTTTTGTGAGAAATGATCACAAAAGAATCGATGCAACTTTGACCGATGCTGATGAAAAAAATACCTACTTGAGAAACAATTTGCAGTGAAGGCGCAGTAATGACTGCTCAAACAGGTCTGAGTGCGGCACTGAGGGCATCTGTGCAGATGCAGGTCACCACAAGTTTTGTTGCCCTTTTTTCAGCTGCCTTGAAATGAAGCAGCCCTGGTCAGAACTGGCATAAATGCACTGATTTGATTTTGTGCCTGAGATAACGCACCGCGCACTGCTGTGACACTCGCTCTGCGGTGGCACCGTAGCGAATAATGCCCTGAGCCAGAGGCTGCTGCAAATTCACTGTGGTACAGTCCTTTTGCTCCTCGTAATTTTCCTTTAAGAACCAAAAGTCACTCTGACTGCAGATTGTGCATCAGCCTGTGCAGACTTGGAACTGGCGATCTCCTACCCGGGGACAGATTCCTGCTGCTGCTCTCCTGGAGCACACGTATAAAACTGGGAGCAGCAACATTATATTTTTTCATAAAGGAGAAAGGGGATTGATTTCCTGATTTGAAAATACTGATTTATATTATCCTTTCCCAGTCTTCTGCAATGTAACCAAGCTCATGAACTGTGAGATGACTTGGTGAAGCTAGTGACAAAACCCATTCTGCTGACCTTGAAGAAGTCTAGGGTGATAAAATACAGCACGATATCGCCTGTCAGGCACCAGTGTGTCCATCACAGCTCTGCTCTGTGTGACCACTGTTGCAACCGGTCACCCTCAGAGCAACTCCGCAGGCAGCCTGTTTCGTAATTGAAAAGACATCCCCCTGACACATTAGATGTCAGTGCTGTGGAAGAGTTCCTTGTCGCCAGGGAGGCGATGTCAATAGATGCCCACCTAGGGCTTCAGGAGGTCTTAGAAATTGGATGAGAGAGATGGTCAAAAGTGGCTGTAACTCCTTATAATAAAATCTGAAAGGGGCTGTTGGAATGACTTAATGTTTTCCTCTTAATACAAGTACTCCAAGTCAAACTTTTATTTACTGGCTTGATGGGAATTTCTGTTTCTTATCTTATTTTTTCATTCTATCTTTAATCCCCAATTTAAGCATAAGATGGGTAGCAAAGACAGGAGAGCATGAATATAGAGAGGAGAAAATAAAAATGTAGAATAATACAGACACATCTCTGAAAAAACTGCAGTAAACCATGCACGTTATGATGTGCATATTCAGTGTATTAATGTCTCACCTGTGAAAAAACAGTGCAAATGGTATCAGCGTTGTGTTGAGCGTGATCTTGAGTTGCAGTGATCCCAGGTGGACTCGCTGAGCTCTGGGGCTGGAGGTAAAGCAAAATCTGAGAGAAGCTGTCTCATTGTCTGCATCAGCAGACAGACCAGTGCGATACTGGGAGAAGTGTGGTAAAAAGTACAATTTAAGACATAAAATGAGTATTTTACAAGTAGCTGGACAGTTAACTCTGAGGAGACAGTATTTTTTTGAATTCCTGAAGAAGAAGTTAAATTGATTTTTACTAATGCAAATCCTAAGTTCTGATTAAATAGACAAAACCATTGGGTTCATCTACACTTTCACTCACTTTCCCTGACACTTTCCTCCGAGTTTGTACAGTTAAAGGCTTTTTCTCAAGCAGGAACACAATGTTATGGTGCCAACATTGGCACCCTTCTCTTCCCTTCCTTTTCCTTCTGACAGACACAACTACTACTGATTTAACTCTTTTTTCCCTTCCTTTTTTTAAGTAAAATCAGTCACATCAGACCTTTGGGCAACTCTGCAAGCAGGGGAGTTGGGATGGAATTACCTTTCCACTAAACATACTCTGCATGCCAGGAGCTGCTCTGGCCTCAGGTAAATCCTGCTGCAGCAGAGAGGGGACGTTAAACCAGCTTTGGAAGATTAACCCTGCACTTGTTGTGCTCCCTGGACAATCAGGCTGATGGGAAGTGTCAAGGTTTAGCTCCAGAAACGCAATTAGCAGTGAAAACAGGACTTTGAACAAATGGCATTATGAGGGATTAAGGAGGATTACTGCCTGGTATCTAACAGCTCTCAAGAAAATAACTTTACAAAAAATAAAAAAGCCAAGAAATTAACTTGTTTTCCACAGGAAGTGGATTTGTTTGCCTTCACTGCCATCTGCCAACTCCTGCCTATTTCATAAACAAGAAAACTAAAACAATAATATGAATCACTCGGGAAAAACTTGAGAGTGAAACTCACTGTGGGCTGATAGTCCAAGAGCTGCCAGCGCCCGTTACTTCTCCTTGGGCTTGATAAGCCTCTACCTTGCAACTTGATTCTGCAGCTTGGTCCAGCAGGAGGTGTCCCTGCCTGGGGCAGAGGGTGGAACTGGATAGGTTCTAATGTCTCTTCCAACTCAAACCATTCTGCGATTCCGTTCTATGATTCTCTGACTGGGTCCTCTCCTCAGCTCTCTGCTGGGCACAGCAGTGACTGCAGGGTGAGGATGTGAGGATAGAGCCAGGACAGGCTGCGTCTGTTCTTCCCACCAGCACTTCAAAACTGTTTGAAATTATCATCTTCGCGATGATTAGTGGGTGATCTTAGGGGGTAGTCCTGGCTCTATGCATTATTTGCCATGGGAGGTCTGTTCCTGCCCTGGCTCTGCACCCTCTGCTCCCCACCCAAGCGCCTCCTCTATTTGCCTTGTAGTATCTGGGATCACAGAATCGTTTTGGTTGGAAAAGACCTCTAAGCTCATCCAGTCCCACCATCGATGCAATCCCGACGTGCCCATGAGCCCGTGTGGCCGGGGTGTGTAGGGTTTCGACACCGCTGTGGGAAGGCGAGGCAGCATGTCCCAGCTTTCCCATCTCTCTTCTCCTTTCCTGGTGACTCTTCTTCACCAAAAATCATACTAAAACTTTCCACCCAAGTGAGCTCCTGGTCCCAGCATCCCCGGGAGGAAACAGCACACGAGGAAAACCATAGGATTCAGGATCCCTCTTCAAAAGAGTCTGTAAAGTTCTTAACAAGGGTAACCAAACCTTTTATTTTCTCAGTGGGCCACAAAAAACACCGCCAAAGGTTATTAATTTTCTCACAATATGACTCTCAAATGCTGGATGAAAAAGAATTTATATTCCAGGCAGTGCATTCATTTTAATTATGTTTGCCTTCCCAGACTTTCTAAATCAGACTTGATTGCATTTAATAAGGGCTTTAAATGTGTCTTAATAATGTTTGGAATTAATACTGCTTTGTGAGTGTCTGAGGATGGTTGGTCCCAAGGAGACCCTCTGGGATCTTGTTGTGATAAATAATCTAAAGCAACCACCTATGACAAAAAATATTTTGCATTTTTTCATCAATTTTCTATCCTGATATATTTGGTTTTGGTGCATCCACATATCAGAACAGCTCTGGCCATGCCGGGCAGGAGCAGCAGTCATTGGATTGAACTGTCCAATCAGTTTGTATTCCCATCTCACTATCATTCTTGTGTGTCTTGCCAAATAACATTTCCAGCCCATGGAAGTGTGTGAGGCACGTGGTAAGGGCACAGCCCACAGATTGTGACTCCAAACCCACCACCGTTACCTGTGTTCCTGGCTGCTCGGTGAGGATGTGGTCCTGCTCCTGGTGGAGATGCCTGAGGGGGCTTCTGGGGGCCTCACAGCCACCTTCCCTGGATCAGCAACACTGAGCGATGCTAACATTGTCCCCAGAGCCACTGGGTTGAGTACAGACATCACTGCGCTGCGACTGATGATGAGAAATAAATTGGTGTCACGTTGTTTATTTGGGAAGAGTTTGGGTGAGGAAAAGAAGGGGCAGAGATGGCAAAAGATGAGTTCAAGAAAGGAGAAAATGGTCCATAGGTGTGAACTCGTGTGGAGAACAAGGATGAGGGGTTTGATGTTGGTGGTAGTGGAGATGACCAGCAGTGGGGGCACCTGCAGGAGGTGGTTAGGGTTAGCATCTCCTGAAAGGTGAAAACATCCCTGGAAAGGGCAAATCCCCAAAGGCTGAGCCCTGGGCTGCCCCACCCTGGCACAACAGAGGCTCAGCTTCTGAAACTCCTGCCCTTGACAGACGAGGAATCCTAGTTTGGAGATACAGTTGTGGCCAGACAATCGGTATTTACTGCTGGAAGGGGAAAGTTCAGTTCTTTCATTTTTGTGGCAATCATTTCCACTCAGACTTTTGTCTAATCAAACCCGAAGCCCCAAAGCACAGGAAATTATTTATGATGCTAATTATTTCTGAGACTTTTTTTTTCAATATGTTGTTACACAAAACATGCCATCTGCTCCTGTTATCAAGGTCGGATAAAATACGGCAATCGGAACTTCATAAAGACATGGGCCCGGTTTTGCTGTGATGTTACCCGGCCACCAGCATCCTCTCGGCACCTCAGCTGCAGGGTGAGGTCCTCAGTGCTGTGGCAGCTCCTCCACTTGCCCTGTGCCTGAGTAGCACCCCAGGATGTGCTCACAGCCAGGGCCAACACAGGGTGATGTTCTTCCCAGGAGAGGCTGAACCCCAGCTACGGGACCAGTTTAGGGGAGACATCAAACAAGGAGAGAAACCTCATGTAAAACATGAGAACAAGTAGTGAGAAGCAGCTGAGACAGCTGGGGGTGTTTATCCTGGAGAAGAGGAGGCTGAGGGGAGACCTCATTGCTCTCTACAACTACCTGAAAGGAGGTACATCAGAAAAAGTATTTTTCAGATAAAGGGTCATTGGTCACTGGCAGAGGCTGCCCAGGGAGGGGGTTGAGTCCCTTTCACTGGAGGGGTTTAAGGGACGGGTGGGCGAGGTGCTGAGGGACATGGTTTAGTGATTTATGGGAATGGTTGGACTCGATGATCCGGTGGGTCTTTTCCAACCTGGTGATTCTGTGATGCTGTGATTCTGTGAAAAGAGAGGAGATGGGGATTTTTTGGAGCTCCTTTAGCCAACTCAGTTGATACAGAATCATGGAATGGTTTGGGTTGGAAGGGACCTCAAAGCCCATCCAGTTCCATCCCTGCCATGGGCAGGGATACCCCCCACTGGATCAGGGGCTCCAAGCCCCATCCAACCTGGCCTTGAACCCCTCCAGGGATGGGGATATCGGTATAACAACTGGTTCTTCTCCAGAAGATGGGTACGTACCATGGCAGGCAGCATCCACCTGTGAAGAGGACACAGACAGGATGGATTTGGGTTCAGCCTGGAGCTGGATTTGCCCTGCAGGTCCCACCACATGAGCAGCTCATTTCCATTATGCATCGTCTGGATGCAGCATGGTTGGGAGGAGAGCGGCTGCCTTGGCTGAGGAGCATCCTTCACCCACATCCACTGGAGGCTCTCAGATGGGATTACTTTCTTCACGCAGATGCTGTCTCCCAGAAATCCTGTCAGATGAAAATGAAACAGATCCTGTTATTCCTGCTCCACGTGCAAATGTGCAGCGTTAACCTGTGTTCCCACCACGCTGCTGGCCCGGTGCAGTTCTGTGTTCCGACGTATTGTGCAACTCATTAAAATGTGCAGCAAGATAACCTTAATAGTGGCATTCAGCAAGTGTGTGTCATGAAAATCTGAGCTTGGGTCTGCAGAATGCAGCTTTTGGAAATTCAGTGTTTTGGCTAAAGAAGTTCTTCACATTCAGAACATTAGTTTCTTTCTGAAACAGAATCAAACCACATACATTTAAAACTCCAGCTGAATTCATTCCTTTGTAAAGTTTTATCTGTATGTGCATGCAAAAACGATGCATAATCATATTTTATTGATCAAAATAATTGTATTGATAAACCTTATTTTGTAATTTGTTAGATTTTAGCTATTGTGATTCTGCAGAGCATTTATACATTGACACCAGTCCTTTCTCACAATAATAGTTTGTTTCACATATTTCTCTCTAAATAGTTTCGCTTCTATTGACAGATTCCCAGCAGATGCTTTTTTTGATGAAGCAGCACTTTCTGACAGGTTAAATTGGATGCTCTTGGCCAATTTTCTGCCAGAGTTTCTGATGAGTCAGAGCAGTGATGGGGATATTTTTACACGGAAGGTCTTTGCAACAGTTTTGTGCCTTTTGGAAGGCAGATTTCTGAGTTGTTTCATCTTTTTTTCCCTTTCCAGTATTTATTTTGGATGTGCTGTGGAGCTGCTGAACTGGAAACAGTTTGCGGCAGGTGAAGGGGACGGCGCTGCTTCAAACTGATTCTTTGGTGTTAACTGGGAGGTTTAAACGTGAATTTTCCATCACCGTATATACAGTCCTGGTGTCGCTCCTTTCCAGGCATGTTTTAGGGGATGAGCTTCCGAGCGGGAAACTTAACAGGAAGAATGCATTTCAAATTACTAATGGAGATTTCTGAAAAAAATGAAATGCTGAGCTAAAAAGGATGAGCAGCTCCACGAGCAGCACAGTTTTGTGCTCACACGGCTCGCAGCTTTCTCTGCTGTTTGTTCTGTAAAGGCTTTTGTGAGCTCCTGCTCCAGACGGGGACTCTGTGCAGAGACTACGTGCTTCCAGGCAGCTGGGTTGAGCCCTACTTTGATTTTAGGCAAGGCTCTACCCGAGGAGAGCACAAGGGGAGGCTGTGCCTGGTGAAGGCTGTCTCTGGAAGAGAGATCATGGGCAACCTTTTCTCAGCTTGTTCGTGGTGATTATGGTCGTTAGGATATGAAGAGATGAGCTTCAGACCCTGGATGGGCTGTGGACCTGGCCCAGAAGCTCATCTGGCCAGGAGGTGATGGAGCCTGTCCCTGTCCTTGCCACAGCCCCATCTCAGCTTGGGTTCCACAGGGCTGCAACCCCCTGGGGACACCCTAGGGCTGGCTTGGCCACCCCTGTGGAGGCCCCAGTGCTCCCAGCTCCCCAATAACAACCCCACCATCCCAGCCCTGCCGTGGCTGCGTGGGGTGAGGCAGCACTGGGGACAAAACAACAACCCTCGTCCTTATCCTTGGGCTGGGTGATGGTGAGCACTGCAACATTTGGAACGTTGAGGCTCTGGAGCGAGTCCAGAGAAGAGCAACGAAGCTGGGGAGGGGGCTGGAGAACAGGCCTTATGAGGAACGGCTGAGAGAGCTGGGGGTGTTTAGGCTGGAGAAGAGGAGGCTGAGGGGAGACCTCATTGCTCTCTGCAACTCCCTGAGAGGAGGTTGTGGAGAGGAGGGAGCTGGGCTCTTCTCCCAAGTGACAGGGGACAGGACGAGAGGGAATGGCCTCAAGCTCCACCAGGGGAGGTTCAGGCTGGACATTAGGAAAAAATATTTCACAGAAAGGGTCATTGGTCCCTGGCAGAGGCTGCCCAGGGAGGGGGTTGAGTCCCCTTCCCTGGAGGGGTTTAAGGGACGGGTGGATGAGGTGCTGAGGGACATGGGTTAGTGATTGATGGGAATGGTTGGACTCGATGATCCAGTGGGTGTTTTCCAACCTGGTGATTCTGTGATTCTATGATCAACATAGGCAGTATCGAAATCTGTTAACCTATGATCTGTCACAGGGATAAGCTCAGCAAGGTCCAAAGTGTCACCATGACAGAGTTCAGGAGCGCAGGTTTTGGGAGCTGCCTGAGCTCCAGCTGCAGGCACCGTGGGAAGGTGAAGGGCAGCTTCACTGCACCCCACAGCTGCTCACTTCACAGCAGCCAGGTAAATCTGATGCTTTACATGTCTTCTACGCTCCTCTGCTGGGTTCCTTTAGGAACTCTAAGTTATGGATGCCTCCCTGTGTCCCCCGTCACCGCTGAAGGCCAGCAGAGCTCCCAGCACCGTGTTATTGTGTGTTTGTGGAGTTCTTTTAAAGTAGATGAGAAAAATTACGACCTTTATGACTTTCAGTATCTAGAAAATAATTGTTTAGCGATTTGTTCAAATAGCTTTGAGTGCACTGTTTGAAAGTGGTTTTTCTGCTTGTTTTTTTTTTTTCCCTGAGCCATTAGAACATTTTGAAGTGGAGCATTTGTTGTTTTTATTTGAAATTACTGGTCCTTGCCAAAAGCCCATCTCGCAATGGGAGACTTGGGAGAAACTAACCATTTCCCTCTCACAAATATCTGCATGGGAGGGAAACCCACTTCCAGAAAAGGTGAAATACCACTTGGAGGAGCAACAAAGACTTCGGGTATAAACGCTGGTGGGAACTCAACCTGCCACACAAAACTATGATTTTTCCACAAGATAATACCTGACATTTCAGCAATAAATTTCACCCTTCCCAGCACAACTCTGAAGGAAAGTGCCCTGTTTCCACCTGAAGAAAACCTCATGCTGTAGAGAGAAAGGGGGTTAGGTACTTCTTCTCCCAGGCTGGCAGAAGCCTTCCTGCACCTTCCCCAAGATGTACGGGGGTTGCTGCAGTGAAGATGTGCTGGTGGGGTAATTTGGGATCAGAGAAAACTCTCTGGGCATGGGGCAGGCAGTTGAGGGTGAGTAAGGAAGGGATTGTAGATGAGGGAGACCCAGTTTGCTCTCCTAAAAGTGGCTCCAATCTACCCTGCTGTGGCTATGGTATTTTTTACACCTCTTGGAATCCATTTGTTTTCTCCTAATCACTCTTCTAATCATCTATACCCAGATGAAACCTTCACACTGCCATGCAGAGGGATAAACAGGTCTCACTGAGAGGGGTGCTCAGAGTGGGAATGCATAGCTCAGGGGAAGCAGTGGGACTGCCCCAAACCTTCCTCGCAAGAGCTTCATAAAATCACTGCATCCACATTAAGTATTTCCATTAATTTCTGTTTCTTCTGGGTGGCTGAGTTTTCCGAAAGAAGCCCCATAGGCTCCAGATTATACCAGAAGTGTGACAATAATCCCCTAGGTCACCGATGTGTGTCACGTCTGGTAAGAATGGCAAGACACCCAAAGATGAAATGGTGCAAAGCCATCATCGTCTTTAGCTGGGTGGCGCTGGCTCAGCTGGTGGCAGCAGAGATGATAGCAGTGGTCCAGCTGTGGAAGATGCAGAAGAGCGATTCCTGACCCATCATGCCCCACGTATCCATCTCAGGTGGCTATCAAGTGAGTATTTTTAAATGTAAAGGGTTTGATGTTGCAATGCACAAGTGTCAGGACAAGCCACAGTCTGGAAAGCAACACAAACCAAAACAAAATTAAGGAGTTAATGAGTCCCTGACACTGCAGAACTTTCCAGAAGCACGTTTCTAGCAGGAAGCAGCCAGTTAAGGGCAGCTCTGCCTCGAGGGGGCTGTGAGTAAAATGCAGGTTGCTGGGTTCAGCAGGCGGCTGAGCAATGAAATGCATTTGTGATCCCCGGGTGCAGCATTGATAATTGTGGGTTTCGCTCTGCAATTACACAGATCCATAAAGTTGACCAGCTCACATTTACAATCACTCAAGAGTAAAAAAAGTTATGAGTTATTATTGTTTGAACATTTATATTTACATTTACATATTTGTGTTTCTGCATAATAAAAACATCTCAAAACATGCCCACAATTTTAACTGTGACCCCAGTGACCCTCTGCTTTTCAAATGAGATGAACTCAGGCAGATGACAGATGTATAGATTCTCAGTGTCCAGGGACTGCACCATCATTAATAAGAAATGCACTGATAAGATCCAATTTCTCAGACGCTGTTCAGTGCAAAAATGCACGAGGTCAGTGTCTCAGAGGGTCTGTGGAGACCCGAGAGGTTGGAATTAGTGAAACCACGCAGTTTCCCGAGCCTTTATATTATCATTAAATATTGTACATATTCATAGAAAGGGATGAAAATATGAATTAGCACAAGGATGCTTGTTCTGCTGTAACTGACATACGGAATGATAGAATGCCAGGTTGGAAAGGACCTCAAGGACCATTTGGTCCAGCCTTTTTAATTGATAAACCCCCTATAACGCTGCAAGCCCAGGCCCGTAACCTCTGCCATTTGTTCCTCCCAACTGGTTACCCAGCAGGTTGTGTTTTCCACACAGGTAACATTAACCAGCAGAATTCACATGGTAAATGTGAAGAACAAGGGTGGTCGTTAAAGGCAGTTACAGAGCCACTTGTACACTTTCTGTCAACTATTTCTAACATCCATTTTTCATTTTCTGACAAAGCAGAATGTTCTTCAGAAAGTTTACGTCCCTGAACAAATGCAGAGCTTACTAGAAATTGTAAAGAAACCAAGCCTTCCCATTTTTGCAAAAAGGAATTCATGTTTGCAATCATTATTTCTGATTCAGAAGAAAGATTATTTTGCAATAAATTAAATTTCACAAGGAATAAACATTTCAATTTCTGAGACTTTCTAATTGCGTATTTTAGTTTAATTCCTCATCTTGCCGAATTTGGGTTGTAGGTCTTTTCAGAATAATCATATGTATCACGGGTTTTCTCCTTTTAACTAAGAGAAATAGATTCCTAAAAGACTTTTAATGAACTGCTAACAGCAAACTCCCTACATCCAACTCACTAAATACCATCATGTATTTCTGTTATCTTTTCAGAGTAACAATAAGTTTCTTCATGCCTCTTGCAGTGAATTTGTGTTGCTATATTGAGATGAAATAATTCATAGGCTGGGAATTTTTATTTTACTTTCACTTTTTCTACATTAATAACAGTCTCTGGCTCACCCAAACATGACCTTTTCCTGTAGCGAAAGCCTCAGCTATAATGAAGGATGCTGCAATGAGATAAAACAGCTCTAGTTATTAAGAAGACAAATTTGTTGCTCCCAGTGGGCATTGTCCTCTTGGGAAATGAGGAGGAGGTGAGCTTTCCGCAGCAGAACACAGGAAGCTTTGGCTGCCGTGGTGCAGGGTTACAGTGGTAAGTGTTGAGTTCCAAAAACTAAAGTGCCGTGCCCAGCGCAGGCATCAATGGGGACCTGGACTCCGGAGGGGCTCTCTGGAACCGTCACAGCAGCTCTGAAAAAAACACAGTGTAGGGTTTTGCTGCATGAACTTGGATCTGAAGAATTAAAAAAAAAAAAAGACTATTCCAAATTTGTTTGTACCTAAACATGACATCTGCTATTTTTGTTCCAGGTAAAAGGATCTCAGTCATGTTCCTGAGTAAGTAATATCCTGGAGAGTTTGTCCTCAATGAAAGGTAAATATACCAGGATAAAAGATTCATTCATTTCAGTAGCAGACATTTTAAGAAATAAATTGCATGAGGAACTTCCCTGTGAATAAAGGAATAGTATAAACTGAAAAAACCTTGAGAAAAATCTTGAATTTACTACATTTCCGAAATAATTTTTTAGATAGTCTTCCACAGAATCATAACATACAAACATCAGAAATAAATAGTGAGTCTGAGGGAGTTATATGCTTAGTAGAGTTTCTCAGAGGGATTCATTCAATTTGATTTTTACAGGACCAGATTTCCAGCTGCTTCGTTCTCAGCTGAAGGAAAAAGGAGAATTACAGATGGGAGCAGCCTTGAATCTTCATGTTTAATTATTTGCTGTTTCTTCAGCAGAAGAAAACACCTGTGTTTGAGCAAAACCTGTTGGTGAGACTCATTGTGGAGTTGTAAAGAGTGTGTTTGGTCCTGAGTGAGGTTAGTGCCACTTCCAAGTGAGCAGGAGAGTTTGGAGCAAGTTACTAAACCCACAACTCTCTAACCTAAAATACTGCATGGTCTGAGTCAGTTAAAACCTGCTGTACTTCAAAGTTGTCTAAGAGCTGTTTTCATGTTGGCACCACAAAGTAAGGACATGGTTCTCCCTAACAGATCCCTGTGCATGTGCTTTCTTGGATTTTCTTGTCCATATTGCTAAGATTGTTTTATTTATTTGGAGCTGGAGACAAGGTGTCTCCTGATGCTCAGGAGCTGGAGGAGGTCCCCAGGACACAGCAGCAGTGTAGGAGGAGCGTGGTGCTGGTCCAACATCCAAGCCCCTCGCCTGCCTCGGTTGCCAGCTGGGCAAGGAAGCCAAGCATCACAAGGAAAAACAGCGTAACAGCCTCCACATCGTCTCCTCTCGCCTCATCTGGGCAGTGGCAACACAAGCACCAAGAAACTGGCAGCTGAGCTGCAGCAATTGCTGTACCCAGAGCCACTCAGGCAATTTCTTATAGAACAGCAAACAGTTGATGCCATTCTCTCAGGAGAAAAATCAAAAGCTAAAGGGATAAATGATCAATTAGGCTGCCTCATTTCAAACCTAAAAGCAGGGCCAGCAATATGTGATGGAAAAGCAAAATGCACAGGGACCCATTGAAAGAAAATGCTCTTTTTTTTCTGGCTGTGTTTTTGCTAAAAACAAACCTCTGCCTGAGCCAAAGGAGTTTTCCTCTCCACAGCCCTGAGCACAAGGACGAGGAGCTGCCGGTGGCAGATGTCCACAGCTACAGCTTCATCTCCAGGCAGTTACTTCCGACCGCTGGGCTGCTGTGGTGCCTCTCTGCTCAGGCTGCCCTGGCAGCAGAATATGCAGCCACTCATCACCCTCCCCTCAGCCAAAGGCAAGAATCTCACTCAGGAATAATCACCTGCTTTGACCACAGCATCATGAAAGCAGCAGATGTGGACGTTCTCCTTCTCTCTCTATTTTCAGGGGGAGAGCACGCCAGCGTCCTTCTCTCCACCTACTCAGATCCTGCACTCCTCTGTTCCTCTCCAGCTTTTGGCATCTCTTTAACCAATATGCAGTCATTGCTTTCCAATTCACTTTCCATCTTATTCAAGTTGTGGGGTGTTCAAAGCACAAACAAATATCTGTGCAATTATTCCCAAGAAGCTAGAAGTGAGCTTGATGCCACCATCACAGAAAACCAGGGAAGTCGACAAGAAGAACAAAGGGAAACTTCTTCAGCGGGTGGCTGAGGCCAGGGAAGGTGTGGTGCTCACTGAAGGGTGTGATGCTCTTATCCAGGCATGGAACATCAGCTTAGGGTGTGGACGCTCATGTTACAATGAAGGCTGAAGTACCCATCTCTGACATCCATCCTGCATGCTGTGCTCCACTCCATCCCACCATTCCTGTGCTGTGTCACTGCCAGGATGGCTGCATGGGAGCCCCTTCACACACCCTTGGCTCCTGGCTGGATGTTCTCAGGTTTTCAGCTCCTTTAAAACTCAGAGAATCAATTTTACTGCAAATTTCCATATGGAATGGCTTCTGGTCAGGAAAGAAGCTTGTGCTTGTACTGCATCTCCAGGGCAACTCTGCAGCAAAGGAAGGTGTTGTGCCACTGAAACAGCTCTTCCCTTGCAGGAAATGTGTCTCAAAATACCTACCCTACTCATCTCCAGGCCCTTTGGTACCCACGTTTGAAATCCAGGCAACTGAAATCCAGTGAGCATGTTACAGGCGTGCGTGCTACGCGCTGGTGCCAGGAGCCACAGGGCCATGTGCTGAGATCTTCCCCACCACTTTCATTGCTATTCCTGGCATGTAAACCAACAAATAACCTTTGGTGATGTTTGGCAGCCATAAAGCAGCACATTGCTATTTCTTTTCCTTGCACTCCTCGTGAATCCTTTTGTAAACCTCAGAGGTAGTCTGGTGTCCTAATCTGTGGGGAATTCTTATGGTTGGACTCGATGATCCGATGGGTCTTTTCCAACCTGGTGATTCTATGATTCTATGGAAAGGAGATGCACGTTATCACAGAGCCGTGCGGCACGGGAAGCTCTGCCCAGATTTCCCTGGGCTGCCAGGATGGGATCGACCAGGCTGGAATATCATTGTAGGAAGCGTGACGTCTCTGAGAAAGGACAAACAGGTGGCAACTTTGTTTTATAATGAGTTTTCTGTCAGACACGAATTTCTAAAGCAGCTCGGCAGGCATGTTCCTGGGATTTCCTGCATCGCTCGCTCTGCACATGGAGCACAGAATGCCTCCTGCGGTCTGAGCACGGTCGCGTGCAGCTCTGGGTGGATTTCTGAGCTGTGCATCTTGTGCACATCCTGACACACCCGAGCACCCTCCTCCCCAGGAGACCCACTCTCCTTGGAATTCAGCTGGGAGGCAGAACCCCAGGGCTGTACCTAAGGTCTTGCAGCCACCAGTGGTTTTCAGCTCGTGTGGCCAGGTGAGACCTGGCCCAGGAACCCTCGAGAAGCCCCTGCGAGGACAAGGTGCCAGTGCCAGCCGTGCCGTTCCACAGTCTTGGCTCCCTGCTTGGGCTCCACATCTGCCATGCAAACCTGGGTGCTCAGTGCTGGTGCTTCCCCAGACGGGCAGAACCATCCGCAGCTGCAGGAATTCACAGCATCCCACAAGCCAAACCCCATCCATGGTTTGCTACATTTCTGCCAGAGCAGAGCTCACATCTGATCCCTCCAAAAAAAATTAAAAAAAATCCCAAACCCAAAAGTTCAAAGACGTAGCCACTTATTTTGTCATGGCAGAAGTGCCTGTGCCTGTAAATATGAAACGTGTTTGCCTTACAGCAGCATCCAGTACAGAAAGGGGCTCCAGGAAAGCTGGGGAGGAGCTCTTGATCAAGGAGTGCAGCGACAAGACAAGGCGAGTGGTTTTCAACTGAAAGAGAGGAGATTAAGATGAGATCTTGGGGAGAAATGTTTCGCTGAGAGGGTGGGGAGGCCCTGGCCCAGGTTGCCCAGAGCAGGGGTGGCTGCCCCATCCCTGGAGGGGTTCAAGGCCAGGTTGGATGGGGCTTGGAGCCCCTGATCCAGTGGGAGGTGTCCCTGCCCAGGGCAGGGGTGGGAATTAGATGATGTTTATGGCCCTTGCAGCTCAGACCATTCTGTGACTCTGAGCACGGAGGTTGCACAGCCAGCGGTGGGTGCCCCAAATGTCTCCTGTGCAGCAGCAGGAGAGCACAAACCCAGCAGCTGGGCTCTGAAATTGTGCACCTGGTAAGGAGAGAGAGGCAAAGAAAAGCCTGCTGGCTGCAGAACAGGCCCCAGCTGTGCAAGCAGCCTCAGAGCTGCTGCTGAGGGCAACATCTGGTAACTGCTGACCTTTTCAAAACTGAGCCTCCCACCCTGGCAAATCGCTCTCTCCGTGCTGCCAAAAGAGCCATCAATTAAAAATGTATTACCACAGCTCCCTAAAGCAAAGCCAAAAATTGCTGCTTATTCATTCTGCAGATACTCGAAGTGTGTTTACGGAGGGTTTTCCACATCAAACATACTGAAAAATTAATTGACCTCACCTGTGAAGAAACATTAGCAAAGATCTAAGAAATAGGCTTGGAAATAACATCTCCATCCACCAGTGTGGATACTTCTTGGGCAGAGACAGGACTTTCTACCTTACTTGGTGTTTCATCCCTTACCTAACTCTGAGTATTACTGGTACCTTATGCTTCGTAGTCACTGGAGCTCCCTGGGGAGGCAGGAGGGTTCCTGTGGGTGAGCAGGGCCAGGCCAGGGGCACGCGGGGTGCAGGACACCCTGACATCGTCCCACTGGTGGCAGAGCTGATGGAAACCTGTGCTGGGGTGCGGGAAGACCAGGACGCACCTTGGTCACCTTCCCTGGCAATTCCCCACCTCATTCTCAAACAAAGGGCAGCAAAGAGCTAGTGCTGATTTAATGACTGACCAAACCCTGATTTATTGACTGACCATGTGTGTGGATGAGGAACGGGGGCTGCACCTCCATCCTCCCCAGGGCTGGTGCCCGCAGCTGCCAGCTGGTGTGAAAGCCAGCAGGGCCTAATCCAGAGCTTTCATGAAGGCTAGAAATAAAAACATGAAGATGGGGAAAAAAAAAAAAAAAGAGCAGCGTGTGTTAATGTGAAACTAAATGACAAGTATAACATCTTTGCTGGAGATGTTCAATTTTACAGTCTCTATCTGGCTACACTTGTAATAATTACGCAGCAGTTCAGGGAGAAGTCACGGCTGAGCTGGATGAATTATGGAGCAAGACCGTCTGTTCTGGGCATCACAGCAGCTGCAGCACCAAACTGGGATGATGCTTTTCAAGGGATACACGACCAGGGACACACACGAGGGTACAGGTGCTCCTCAGGCCTTTCTTCTGAGCAGCTCTGTGTTCACTCAGGTGAGGTAAGATTCAATCAACTACCTGCAATGCCAGGAAATGCAGCCTTTCCCATGGGCTAACTCGCTCGACAGAGGTTTCTGTAGCGGGTCCCTCAGTGCCTGAGGAGAGGCTGAGGTAGCATCGCTGCTTTTGCAGGGCTCAGGTTGATTTTGTGGGGATGCAAAGGAAGCAAAAACTCTGTGAATATGGGCATGAAGACATCTGGCCAGAGACCCACGCAGATTCTGGTTCAGAAGAGCTCCTGAAGTTGAGTTTCAAGCACCCAAGAGGTCCTGCTGCCTGCAGGCTGCTGAGGTGGTGGAGGGCTCTGAACAGCTGGTGAAGTGGCTCTGAGCTGCCTGCGCCCACGCTGCTCGCACCGCTTCATGGGAACAAGGATATGCTTTGCTCCCAGGGCTTGTTTCCTCTTGAGCTTCTGTTTTACTTCTGGTTTACACATCAGGCTTTCAACGGTGAAGAACTACAGCAGGGAGGTTTTTCTGAGAGGAGCGTTCTCACTCACACGCTGCACAGGATTTCCTGAGGAACAATGACAGCTCCTTACGGGTTTCCCCTCTCCATGGATGGAAAGAAAAATCAAATATAAGCCTACGGAGATATCAAATCTGAGGTGCCTGGTTTCAAGCCCGTTTCTCCATGACAGCAGATCTAACTGTGACATTCAGATCAAAACGCTGTTTCCAGCGAGTGACAGCAATATTAATACTATTGGGAGTTTAGTCTTCTTCCAACCAGCTCCACATAAAAAATGTAAATTGTGTTTGCTCTGGGTCCCTGGATACTGTCTCAAACTTAATAAATATCTCCTGCCTCACACTCAAGCTGCACTGCTTTGGTAGAGCAGTCCACAAACACTGGGACAATACTATTACAGAGATGTCAAACCATAACTGAACACACGCTCCACAACTGCTGTCTCCTAGGGAAATTAAAAATAATGATCAGGTTACAAATGCCACCTTTTGCATTTGAATAGAAACAAGGAGGCAGGCATGTTAATGCCTGTGTTATCTCCCAGCAGGTAAATAGCTATGGCAGCCCCTTATTTATGGTGCTGTCGCAAACATGCTTCCAAAATGTGTTGTCACGGGATTGTGGTTTTCCTATGAGATATATGATGGGCATAAATTAAGGATATGATGGTCTGCTTCTTTCACGGACACAGGCATAACTCCCTTATCTTTAATAAAGTCACTGCAAAATTAAGCAGCTCTGTAACACAGAGTGCCTCAAATAGAGCAGGCAGAGTACTCTGTGTTGTTCTTGTGCAGCTGAAACCCATGAATCTTTTAAGTCCCTTAAACCCCTCTAGGGAAGGTGACTCAACCCCCTCCCTGGGCAGCCTCTGCCAGTGCCCAAAGACCCTTTCCGTGAAAAAATTTTTCCTGATGTCCAGCCTGACCCTCCCCTGGCGGAGCTTGAGGCCATTCCCTCTCGTCCTGTCCCCTGTCATTTGGGAGAAGAGTCCAGCTCCCTCCTCTCCACAACCTCCTTTCAGGTAGTTGTAGAGAGCAATGAGGTCTCCCCTCAGCCTCCTCTTCTCCAGGCTAAACACCCCCAGCTCTCTCAGCTGCTGCTCATAAGACTTGTTCTCCAGCCCCCTCACCAGCTTTGTCACTCAAAGCAATCGTGCTGAGGCTGAGGAGGCAGACAGTATTTCAGAAGATCCTGAAGTTCACATGTCATCTTTCTTGCCAGCTTCACGTTTGACGTCCGTGCTGAGGTCTTACCGTGTCATCTGTGGTTGATGTGAATGGACAGAGCGACCTGGGGTGTGTTGGAGGCGCCGTGCTTTTGGTCTGAGGAGAGTCGAATAGCCCTGGCACCACAAGACATCCTCTCCCCTCACCCATTTTGCAACTGACCAATGAGCAGGCGGCAGATCCAGTTTTCCTTGTCTCAGCCACGTGATCTACACAGCCTCCTCCTTCTCACATGCCACTAGACCTGCGGCAGGAGGCAGGACCGTGGACAGGCTGTGTTCTGGGTCCATGGGTGCCCTCAAAGCTATTGAACGCTGGGCAGCAGCAGCGTGAGCATGGTACATCCCAGCCTGCAGGCACTGAAGTGTCAAGCAGCTTCAAAGACACCGAGCTTAGACAGATGTGCTGCTCTCCCTGGAGATCCCAGCACCCACAAAAGGAGCGGAGACATCACCTAGAGTCTGCTCAAACCCAACACATACACTCCATCGTCTTTTCTTCCTGGTCTCACCTCCTCAGCCATGGTTTCTGGTTGCAAGCCTTCTGCTGCCAATGTTTCCCACCTGCAACTGTTCATCTCCTTGAAATATCTTATGCTCACTTTCCTGTCAGCCTTGAGTTTTCCCCTTTCCACCTATCATTCCTTGCATACTTTGACTTTAATATGAATGTTTACCTGCATTATTTGGGGTATTTTTATGCTCTAAAAATCTAACTTACGTTAGATTATATATATCCCCAGAATGGGAGACCTCATGAGGGACATTAACTATAGAAGTACGTATTCAGGCTTTTCTGTGCTTTACACCTATGGCTCAGAGTCAATAAGATGATCGTGTTGACATGCAGGATGGATGAACACTGTCATCCTGGCATGCTGTGCCAGTACTCTAAGACCTGTTTGACAGGTACTAAGTCATTCTTCTCTTGAAATATGTAATGACCACCTCTGCCATTCTCCGGGAGATGGGTTTGCAAATGCCAGCTCAGCTGGGCTTCACCTGAGTCAGGGTTTGAGCTGAAGACAGAGGTGCCTGTGGACACCCCAATAGCAGCCACAGTGTGCTGGAGCTGAGCCTTCTCCAGCTTTCCCTGTCTAAAATTATCCATGCTCCCAGATGATGCAATAGAGGAGGAGGTACTGAGGAGATTCTTTTCAGAGGAAAAGAACTAACAGTCCTTGCTTGTAAATGCCATCAGGGACCTGCATCATGCTGTGTGCACCTTAACGTGAACAGACACTTGTGCTCGTGTGATGGGAGCTCACAGCGTCCAGGCGGGCTGCTAAAATGTGCGGGGATTCGATACGGCACTGAGAAAAGCTGCTTGTCTTCCCCACTCTGTATAATTGGAAAGGATGAGTTTTGTAAGCACGTCAAAGTGTCCTAGCTGTAAAATGTGGGGCTAAAGGCAGTAGGCATCACCTGGGCTGCAATTCCTCACTTAATATTTAGTGTCTGTTTCCATTTGGGCAATGTGGCTTCTAGTCTTTCCTTATTTTGCTGGTAAGACTGCAAGAATGAATGTCCTGGGTTTAGGAGTCTCTCAGGTACCCTGCACATAAGGATCCAGGCCAAGACATGGGTACCCTGTGGCATAAAAAGAACACGTGGCTTCTTACAAAAGATAAACAAAGAAAAATAGCTTTTGAGAAAAATAAGCCATTTTGGAGGGTGATGTAGGTGAAGGATAGGCTTTGGTGTGCATTTCTACTAGACCTGGGGAAAGACATAAATCACATCTGTGAGAGGAAGGATGCTTCTGTTAACGTGGATCCTATCGAAGTGTTGTCCCTGATTCAGTCTGAAACATTTTCCCTACAGCTATTCAGCAAAGCACTTTTGCTTATGTTTTCCTATGCCAAAGCCGAGCTAAATCGCAGTCCTGGCAAAACCACTGAGGAAGGCTTTACTAAGTGCTGCTCAGGCTGCTCACCTGAGGTGCCCTGAAGAATCACCTCACTTAGAGCTATCAATGCTTAAAGGGATTTTTGAGGGCTTAAAATACATCAAACAGTTGTTGGATTCAGGAAAAAAACACAGACTCATTTCTAGCTACTCACAGGAAAATCATGCCAACGTTGTCTGTGAGTTGTCTATAAACAAGGCTCTTCATGCTCTCATGTGGGTGACATCTGACACAGAAGCACAGCACGGTTCAGCTCTGAGGGCAGCCAACAGAACCCTGCAGGTTCTCCGTGCTTGGTCAAGCGCGTGCACAAACACATGCTCAATAGTATTTTGCACCAATGTACTGATTCGGGCTGAGAGGGAGTCAATGTTCTTCCTAGGAATCTGTGAGGAGCTCTGTTTGGGTCCTGTGCTGAACACAATGCTGATAACCCAGGGCTGTTTCCATTACTGCTGAGCAGTGTTTTCAGTGTCAGGGGCTTTTGTGCTCCTCACCCTTCCCTGCTGAGCTGGGGATGGTTGAGCACCTGCCTGCAATGGATGAATTCCTTGTTTTGCTTTTCCTGCACGAGCACAGTTCACTTTCCCTGTTAAACTGTCTTTATCTCAACCCAAGAGCTATTGCACTTCTACCCTAACGATTCTTTCCCTGTCCCTCAGGGATGAGTGAGTGGCCTGAGCTGCCCACCAGGGTGGGACTACGACAGCCAGGACTGTCCCCCCTGCGCTGCCCAGCACACGCTGGCAGATGTAAAGGGACAGCTGCCTGGTGACCCCACGACACAGATTTCAGTGCCACGTTCCAGTGCCTTCTTGCCTGTTCTCTCTGATGTGAGTCTCAGGACCGACACGGCCACCTCTGCAGCCTATAGGGCACCGAGAGCACCCAGCATCCCCTTCCAGTAAACTCAAACACTGCGGAGATGGATGAGGACGGAGCAGAGGTCAGAAATGCCAAGACACAAGGTGGCCAGGTACAAACAAAGGCTTTTCTTTTTCTCTCTAGTAAACCTCTGGGAATGAGCTGGCAAAAAAATGTGGGAAATGCCTGCGTAGCAGCTTAAATCAAGGTGGCTGCTGTGATTCCCAAATTAGTTCTCACTTGGGATAAGCCTCCACTAACCCAAGTCAGTTGCAGTGGATCCCAGTCAGCCCCAGTCAGCTCCTGGCCCAATTATGCATCCTCTTGTCTGTCTCAGCAGTGATGCTCGTCGCTGTCAAACCTGGACCGCACCACATTTCTTTTCTTAGATGCCCCTTAGCCCCAACCCTTACATTCCTCCAGACATTTCCCAGACTCTCGGTCCCAAACCAGTCGTGTTCACAGCTCCCCTAGTCACTCCCCCCACTACACTCCCACCAGGACAGGATTCCAAACCTCTAGGAAGTTAGGGTGATTTTAGGAGAATTAAAAAAGCAGGACAATATTTTATGCCAAAATATCATTGTTCAGTACGGTTTAGCTTTTTGGGCCATTTAACTGCAAAGCTTTCCTGACCATTCAGGCTGTTATGAGGATGAAGTGTTCAGTACTTCCACTGTGCTGGGCAAGCAAGTGTAGCGAAAAATACAGATGTGATACGAAACCAAAGTCTTTGCAGAGCATGAGAGGTTTTTATTTAATCTAATTTCAGTTCTTCTGTGTTTCTCTGTTCTTGGAAACCACGTTCAGCGTCTCCTGCTTTGAGAGCCCATTCCACCGTCCTCATTGCAGTACTGAGTTCGTCTTCATTTTTCACTCACTGGATACTCAAGTCACCTTTGTGCTTTCTGCCAGGGGCTTCTCGTGCTTATGCAGCTGATGGTTGGGCTGGATAAGCTCTGAGGTCTTTCGCAACCTTAATGATTCCATGATTCTACAGAACCACCCCCCAAGTCCCTCCAAAGCAATTTTCTTCCCTGGAGACCAAGGGTCCCAAGTTTTCTAAGAAAGCACTTTATATTGAAGAATAAAAGGTGTGTTGCTTCTCCAAAATGAAACCTCTGTACCACAGGGACACAGCAACTTCGACAAAGTACTTACTTTCTCTCACATGAGGTTTAAGATGGTCAAACCTTTATTGCTCCATTTGATTTAAATCCTTTGGGAGGCTGCACTGTATCCCTGACAAAGGAAAGGCTGAAGGAAACACCGGAGACGTTTTATCATCATCAAAATATCACTGTTTTCCTTCCTGCTTCCTCTCCTTGCCTGCTGCATTTGTGCTCTCCAAGATCTAACCCTCTATTTTTGCTAGAGTTATTCTCTGAATCCAGCACAAACTCACAAATGGTTTCTCAGCCCATAATTACATTTCCCATCCAGGTACCAGCTTTCTGAAGTCCCAATTCCAGTTTGAAAACTTAAACCAAAGGGAATATTGTGGAAGGAGGCTCAGCAGTTCGTTGGACTGAAGGCAGCATCCAAGTGGTGTCACTGTGTCACCCAGGGCACTGGTGACAGCAGCATTGGGGACATCCAGGAACGTCTTCAGGTGGTTTGGCTGCCTGTACAGTTTCCTCCTTGCCACCCAGCCTAAAACTCTCCTCCAGAGCACAGAAAACCAGCAGGGCTCTAACTTGTTTCAGGGCACATTGTCAAGTGGAAAAGCAGGGACTTTTTATATTTTTATTTTTTATTATATCTTAAGCATAATCTTAATCATGTTTGAAAACCACACTTCACAAAGCATTTCAAGCATCTATTGGAGATTCACCCTTTTCCAGGTTGGTCTGAGGTTTTTTTAAGGGTTTATTTTATTGTTTTGTGCCTATAAGGGTATGCGCTTGATAGAAATCAGGATAAAAGAAGTACCTTTCTGGAACGTCTCTCTTTGGATTTGCAAACAGAGTCTTGAGGGCTTTTGAGATTTTGGAGGACGCCTGTCAATGCCTTTTCAAAGTCTGCTGTAGCAACGCTCTGTATGAAACAGAACCAAGTGGCTTTATGTTGCTGTTCCGCTGGCTGTGTACAAACAATTCCTCCTGCTCTGCATTTTTTACACCAGCACATCCCTGTTGAGAGCCCTTCTAGGCTCTAACAGAACTAACCCATCACAGAGGCACAGCTAAACCTCTGCTGGACATTGATTTCTGTTTTGTTTCTCATTCACATCCCCGCACGTTTCCGTCAGGGGTTGGAAAACAAGGATTTTTTTGGTGATATCCCAAAGCCATAGGCACCTCCAGTGAGAAGTGATATGAACATGGTAAAAATATGACTTGCAATAAATGCCTGGACTGCCAGACCGTGTTTCGGTCTCCCACATTATGATATTCATGCTTTTGCATCCTCCCTCCCCCTGCACTGTCCCTTGGCAGCACACTTTTCCTCCTCCCATACCAGCTTTGCAACTGGTCAGGCTGGAATTACAGTTTCCTAGAGTCTGCCAGCAAATTCCTGGACAAGAGAAGAGTCAGGAGGGCCCAGGGGTATCATCTGCAAGGAAAACAGGCTCAAAAGGGAAGACAAGGATCTCAGAAAGCTGAAGTTTTCCTTTAATTCATTTGCCCTGCAATTCAGTTTCATGTCCAGTTTGTGATTCTGATCAGAATTTGTTTGGAGAGATAAATCTGTAAGGAGACCAGGGGAAAAAAAAATGAGAAAAACTCTTTTTATTGCATGTTCAAAACCACTGGAGGGGACAGATATGACTCGTACAACCCACATCCAGAGCCAGGCTTCTACCCAGCTCATTCTTGCTTGCCTTTGTCCTCTTTCTTTTCTCTCCCTTTTCTTATTTTCATGCTTCCACTTTTCAGCGTTGCATTCAGAGCCTGCCTCTGGGCACTGGGCGGAAGTTAGCACACGGCATAAATGCCTTTTTAATTTCCTTGTTACTGAAATGCAATCAAACTAAAAGGTTTAGTTTTTCAAATGCTGCTGGTATCTCACAGCCATTTGAGTGCCCCAATCCCCCGGCTGGTGCGGTGCCAGCGCTGCTCAGCCAGCCAGCTCTGAGCTGCTCCAAGAAACCAACAGGCTCGGCGTCTAGTGGGGATGCAGCAATAAATCCTCACATAAAAGCACAAAGGAGAGCAGAGATACATGAATGCTGAAATAAATAGAGGGGAATTTTTTATACAGGCCGTTTACAGCATCCAGATTTTTGTTCCTCTGCGCCACATTTTAAATGATACGGACAGAGTGCTGTGTAAGTGCAGAGACCTTCTCAGATGCTTGTCTTACACTAGCTGTGAGTTTCCACAGCAGACGTGGCAAAGGGAGGACACTCTATAGGGAAAATCACCCAGAAGGAGCTCTGGGCTTTGGTCAGGATCAAACCTCTCATCCTGGAGCGCAGCTGGGTTCCCAAACCCTGGCTGTGTCCGAGCTTGTGGGTGAGGTTGGCTGCGCTTGGCTGTGCGTCACCACCTCCAGTCTGGCGTTTGCTAAAGGTACTTGAGGAAGGGCAATAAATCCTTTGCTAAGGGTCTGGATCAGAAATGAAATGGTGCCTGGGAGAGAATGATCAAGGAATGGATAACGTTGCTCCAGCGGCCGAGGAGCCAGGGTTTTCAGACACTGCCCAGTGCCAAGACAGCACTTAGGAGAGTGCTTGGAGAGGTCATTACAGGACTGCCGAGGAGAATAGCTGGGACTCCTGCATCACAGCTTATTTCAGTGTCAAAACACTTCACTGCTAAACCACTGGTTGCTGAGAGCACTTAGGGCTGTAACCGGGACTGCGCTGCTGAAATAGCAGCAGCAGCGCTTTTGAAATAAAAAAAAAAACAAAGTAAAACAACACAAAAGAAAGAAACAAACAATATCCTCACCTTGTGTATTGTTGAGGGATTTAAACCAACAGGACATTAAAAACCTTTTAAAAGGTTGAAGCCTGTGCGATGCCAGGAACCACTTCTGGTGGGCAATGACAGGGGACAACAGCATCACAGGGCTCCCGGTGCCTCCCTTGAGCTCCCCACCAGTCCCAAGAGCCACTGCATGGAAAACTGGCACTTTAAAGGGTTCAGAAGGGTTCCAGAGCATTCACCTTTGGCTTAAAACCTGCCGGATGGGCTCCCTGCCATGTCTCCAGGCTCCACACTGCACAGAACCCAGGCAGCAGGTGCTGCATCCCCTGGGATGGAGGGAACTGCGGATCCCTGCAGGGCTGCTCCCTGGCCAGGGCCTCCCTGCTGCATCCCTGTTGATATCGTAGTGCTGCCTGTCAGCATTCTTCCTTTTTACACGGAGCTGCGGGGCAGAACAGATGTTTCCCTTCATTCTTTACTGGTCTGAATAACAGCAACGAGGGGAACATTTGACCCTGGGCTCAACATTCGGATTTTGATAGAACGACTGTTCTACACATTGCTACCGCGCTCTACTGCCCAAATCCAGTCCACAAAGCCAATTTGATGTGTTTACAATTCATAAAGCCTCTTTTAACAGGGCTGTGTGGCGCACACGGCTGTGCGGCAGGACGTCACTCCTAGCAGATGACACCTGCACTCGGCGCTGTTTGGGTACCCGCTACAACAGGCAAACGTTGGTGGCAGCTGTGCTCATTAGCAATTGGTTTGATAATGAAATCAATTACATGGGTTTAGCTTCACTTGGATTTCTGCCTTCACATAAACAGGCCAGCGCAACCGTCCCCAGCTAACCACGTGTGAGCGTGACGAACAGAACCATCCTCTCTTGTCCAGAGCACGACTGCCTGCCCGGCTCTCATTTGTACTGCAAACCGGGGCTCGACTTCAGCATCCGAATTCAGCTGCTTTGTGTGAGCTGAGGAAGGTGCGTTGACTGGCAAATACTTGCTTGCTGATTTTACACGTTTTTCTTGAAGATTGGACAAATGAAGGAAACACCATAGATGTTAGTGTGTAATTCTATAATCTTTTTCTTTTTCTTTCCCTTCAGGCATATTATGAAGCCATTGATAAAGACATTACAGCTATTTCACAAATCACTAATTCATACACTCGGAAAAAGATACCAGAGAAAACTTGTTTTAGTGTTTTCTCATGGGAAACCTTAAATAAAAGCGATTAATGCAGAGCAGGGTGCCAGTGCAGTCCCTTTCTCTCCTGCGCTGCTGTGCTCAGGGGGAGCTGGTTAGTGATGAACAACACCAACTTTTAATTAACTTTTAATTAACTTTTTAATTAACTTTTTAAAGTTAATTAACTTTTTAACCAATTAACCAATTTTTAACCAATTAACTTTTTAACCAATTAACTTTTGAAAAGTCTCTTTCCTGCAGAGTCCAACTCAGAAGGGTTCTGGGCCAGCAGGCAGTGATACCTGGGCACCTGTCGGCTGTGGGAAGGCAACAGCTGCCCAGGGTGGGGTGCGATCATGCCAGGCTACCCATGGGCACAACCATGCTTGGCCAGATCCAGCTTTCCCAGGACAATTCCAGTGTTGGGACAACAGCTGATCCACCTGGTACGTTTGGAAGAATGGCCAAATGAGGTTGGGTGGTCTCCCAAAGAGAGGTGACTTCTTGGTCCCATGCATTTTCTCTGGCTTTGCAGCGATTCATTGATCCATATTTAGTTTACAAAGGAGCATGCAAGGATCAGCATTAAAGCTGTGAGGATATTTTGACTCGAATTGAAATCCTAGAATCATAGAATCACCAGGTTAGAAAAGACCCATCGGATCATCATAAGAAAATGCATCTTTGTTTGGAATTGTTTTGTTTAAGAAAAAGATTAAAAAGGAGCTTCAATCATTTTTTTCCCACTTTACTCCTGTTTTCTACAACTTTACACTGCTTTTGAGGATGTTTCCCTGTTTTTTATCTTGTTCTTTCTCTTCTCCATGCCGTCTTTGTAGAACACAGCAAATGAGGCAGAAATGACTTTAATGTCTCCTTCCATTTAAAATGTTTTATTTTCCGCTATGGATGCCCATTACTGCCTTAATTGATAAGCTCCAAACTCCTGGCTTTGTTACTAAGGATAAAATAACTTCATTTAGTAAGGCTGCAAGCTTATTGGTGTTGTTTAGGATAGGGTTAGTCAGCTACCATTGCCTGTTTTGGTATATATTTAAATAACAAGGCAACTCCTTAAGAATAACTGTGAAGAAGCACAGGCATACGACAACAGCATAATTTATTTCAAATACTTCCTGGTTTTAGCTCTGGATTTTCAACATAACGTTGTGTAGAATAGATACTTGACTAAATGAGAAGGACATTCCACTTAAAAACAGGTACTTTTTGGACCTGAAGGCCAGATGGAGTATTGTGTCCTGACAGGACAATTGAATAGATTTGTACTCTATAGCTGTGAAACTGAATCCATTCCCCAGAGTTTTGCAGCATTAGGGCAATAACAGAGCCACAAGCTCTGTGTGCAACTACAAAATGTACTGGCAAAACCAAACAGGGAAAATACAGCTTCTCATTGAAGATGAGTACTAAAAGATCAAACTCATAAACAGCCACAAACTTTCATTTACAGGGGGTATTAGTTGGTACTTTGATTTTTTTTTTTCTTATTAAAAAGCAAATTATTGACAGTTAGATCCGTCCTGTAGTAGATTCAACACTCGGTAAAGATTCGAGTTATGTTCTGCTATTTCATCTGTGTGCTTGGCCTTCAGAATGGCTGTGTGGGGCTTTGGCTGAATAATGATAAGACAATTAAAATGCCCTAAAGATTTTAGCAGATCCAAATATTACAGAATGGCCACAGCAAATAAAGTTAAGAAGTTCTTTCAGTGTGGTTTATTATATACAAAAAAATATGGATACTGATGCAGGGAACTCGCGCAAAGGATCCTGAAGAAATCAAGTAGCCCCAGCATGAGAAGAAAGGCTTCTGCTTAGATAAAAAAGGGAGCTGTTGTGAAGTGATCGTAGTTGATTTTCTTAATTTGTTAAATAAAAAGAGTTACAGGCACAGTGCCAGGGGTTTTTTTGTGTCGGACCTGATATAAAATCACCAGCAGCATGGAGGGCACTGGTGGGGCATTTCTTTCTTTCCTGGGTGCCTGCTCCAGCCAAACCATCTCTGTCACTAGAAGGAGGGGTACTAAGAGAGAACATCAAATCAAAGTCTCTCTTAGCACTTTGCGTGTCAAACACTTATCTTTTCTGTTTGTTTATTTTCCCTTCTTTCCCCCCCCCCCATATTTCTTAGTGGTTTTGGCAAGTGTGTTATGGAAGTCAATAACCATCAAACCAAAGAGACTTTGACTCAGTTTCCTGTTCAGCAGATCTGATCACTGTTGGCTTTCTGGCCTCAAAGTCACTGCAAAGTAAACCCAATAGGAAATACTATGAAACATACATTTACAAGTGATGTGTCTTGATTTTTGCAGCTCCCTCAGTCTGGAAAGTGGTTCACAGCAGAGCAAGAGGTTTAGGAGATGCAGTAAGAACTACTTAAGATACTGACAAAAATATGGAGCTTGTTACTAAAAGGCATCCTGTTTCCACATTGCTGAGAGGTAGTAGAGGAGACTCAGTATTTAAAACCTTCTTGGTAATGCAGAGAATTACAGTGTCATAAAGTTTTGCCTTGGTATGCTCCAAAGTGACCTAAATGAGAGCTGCCTATAGAGATAGTAAACTGTGTGTGCTGCTCACAGAATAATTGTAAAAACAGGTGGAAGGCAACAAAATTCTCCTGCAGACATCAACGGCCTGTGATCAATCTGTCTGAAATACCTGAGGATTTCAGGAAAGGGAACACCTCAGCAGCTGGTTGAATCCATGTAAAGTCTTTGGGCAGGTCCCCCCATGGTGCTAAAAGGCAGTTGTTTTGTGTGGGAAGGAAACTCCTGCTGTGAACCAAGTGGTCTCGGAGAACAGGGTTCAACAGCAACACTGGCCCTTGGCCAAGGGCAGTAGCTGGGTCTCCAGCAGGACCTGGAAGCAATGGGTGAAGCCAAGGGAAAGGAGCAAGGAAGGAGGCAGCAACATATTCTGCAAAGGTAACAAGGCTTCTTGTTGAGTTCAAAACAAAGGTGTTCAGAAAGGGTCTCAAAGACAAAAGAAGGAACAAGAATCCCAGTCAGTTAACAAGAAAAACAATTAATGACAGGTCCAGCACAGTGCTCAGTGACCAGAAGCTTTTAAGCCTCTATTAAGTGCACCACAAATCTTGGTAAATAACACATCCTTTCAGGCAAGGGCTAAAGGCTTGCTTGACTGGGATTAGTCTGCATCTGCCTATTGCCATGGTTACCTGCTGTTTCCTCAGGGGTACCTTGTCCAGGCTCCTTCTCAGAGGATGTGGGCATTAGCCTGCCACTACTGGGACAGCACTGTAGATCAGTATTTCTGCATCATTTTCCTTCTCTCTTGGATAAGAATAATTCCTGGCACAGGTCAGGATCCCAGCTCCTCAGTGTGAAAGCAGAGTGCCTCTTGCACCCCTCCAGCAATCCCCACGTGTGAGGGACCTCTACCCACCCAGCGGAGAGCGCACACCCATTAAGACCAAAAGGATGATCCCATGGACCGGGATGAGAACGTGTGTGGGTGCATGCAACATGTTGGTGGTACCTGCACGTGTGCTCACGCTATGTGCACGTGTCCACTCATGTGCAGAGGACATGACGTGGCTGCTGCCCAGGCTGAGGATGGCCACCAGCAAGCACAGGGTGACACGCACAGGGCACGTGGGGAGTGTTTGTTGAGCATTTCTCACAACAGAAGACAGCCAAGGAAATGAGCTGGCCTAGGCTTTAAAGAAACATGAGAGAGCGTGTTTGTCACACAGCCCCTGGGGGGGCTGGGACATCGCTGCCATATGCTGCTAGAGATGCCGGAGTACGAATCCCACCACAGAGGAGCTGAACAAATTCGTGTGATAAGAAGGTCTAACGGTGACCAGATGTCACTGCTGGAGAAGCCTTTAAGGGGCGAGAAGAGTGTGTTGCAGGAGGGAGCTGGAGCAGATGTGATGTGGGATGAGATGAGGGGGTGAGACCAGGGCTCCCAGCCCCCATCCTGAGCAGACAGCAGTTGGAAATGTGAGAGGGTGTCAGGTAGAAACAACTTTTCTCCAAACTGTGCTTCACAGCCACTTGCAGCAAAGGTTTGTTTTAAGCCACCTTTTAGCTTCTGCTGCTCCTAGACAAGAGCCACACTCCTGCCTAAACCCCATCACACAGGCTGGGGGAGCTCACAGCTGCTTGGTTACCATCGTTAAGCTCCAAGTGCAGGACAAGAAGCATCATAAAACTCCGTGTCAGTTCTTGTAGAAGGGGAAAGTACCTTTATTCACAAATTGCTTAAGCAAGTTGGTTTTGTGTATTCCTTTTGACTATCATGCGGGCACCAGATGAAATAATTCTGTTCCTGGTACCCCCTCATATTCTTCTGAAATGGAGAGAAAGTAACTGCCTTGTCCCACAAGGGGAGAGGGGACTAAAGTCCCTTGATTTTCCTCTGGTTGGAGAAAACAAAAAGGTCCATAAACACAAAACAATTTCTTGCTGATGCGTGCCCTCTCTACCTGATCACACCGGCAAAACGTGCATCTTCAAACACAATCACAGTGCTACGATGTGTCTAAAACAGGCAGCACTGGACACAACACTACGACAGGCTGGTTTTTAAGTAAAAGCGAGAAAAAGAGAGTAAAAAAAAAGGAAAAGAGAAGAGTTCCCCAGTCCTGGTTCCCCTGCTGACCCAGATGCCAGGAGGCTCAGTCTGTAGAACGCTCTGCCTGAAATTTTTCATAGAAACCTGGGATCACTAGGGTTGGAAAAGACCTCCAAGCTCACCCAGTCCAACCATCACCCAACCACACCGTGCCTGCTAAACCTCGTTCCCAAGTGCCGCAGCCACAAGCTTTTTGAGCCCCTTCAGGGATGGAGACTCCACCATCTCCCTGGGCAGCCTCTACTTCTCCGTCAGTAGTTCTTCCTCCTACCCAATCTAACCCTCCCCTGGCACAACCTGAGGCCGTTCCCTCTCACCCCATCACTTGTCACTTGGGAGAAGAGCCTCACCACAACCTCAGCTCACGAGCTGCGAAGAGCAACCAGGTCTCCTCTCGTCTGCTGGTCTCTATCCTCCGCTGTTAACAGCTGCAAGGCTCCCGCAGCTCACAACGAGTCAATTAGTGGCTCTTTAAGGCCAGACAAAAGCAAATGACCCCCACCCCTTGTCCTCGTCTCCGGCTGCTAAGCACCCTCTCCTGTGCATCCTTTCCCTTTAATCCCCTTTGTCTCGGCACTAAAGGCTGGTAGAGCACCAGGGTCCCTCCTCTCTCCTGGTCTCCTACCATAACGTTTGGTGGAAGAGCCTGAGTTGTCTGGGGTTTTCCGGGGCCATAAAAAGATGCCACATCAGTGCGGCAGCCAGGGAAGTTTCCTGGAAGTAAGTCGGAGGTCCTGGCTTTACCCCCCTCTCCTTTACCAAACGAGGTGAAAGGTATCATTGTGAAGGAAGAACCAGCAGAAGCTGAAGGGAAAGGAGTCACAGAACCACTAGGTTGGAAAAGACCTCCAGGATCATCAAGTCCAACCATTCCTACCAGTCACTAAACCATGTCCCTCAGCACCTCATCCACCCGTCTTTTACATAACTCCATCGCTCAAAGGACTAAAGATCTACACTGAAGCCATTAGATGGTCTGTCCTGGCCTGTCCCGTTGGGGCAGGGATGGCATCAGTGCCTCTTGCTCCAAACGCAGCCGCTCCTGCTGGAGCATCGCGGAGCGGGGCTGCCAGGGGAAGGGTGGCAATGCCTCATCCAGGTTTCAGCTCTCAGATGTTGCTTCTTGTTATGCCTTTCCTAGTGAGGCTCAGGAGAGGGCCAGTAAATAGGATTGTTCTCCTCTGATAGCAAGCCACAGTGGTCAAGCCTCACCGTGATCTCTTTCTGATGCTTTTAGTGTGCCAAGCTCTTCAGATTTACACTGTCAGGCATTTCAGTCAGCTCCAAATTACTTTTTTCAAGTCTTTCCTGTAGCTTCCCATTTTTTCAGTTTTGTTTACTAAAGAAGGAAGACACGGGCATGGCACTGGAGCCACTCACTGCTGCTGAGACTCCTTGTAAAAACAGTCTCCATCCTCCCTGCAGAAATCCTTTATGTACTGGTACATGGTATTAAGGTCTCCCTTAAGCCTTCTCTTCTCAAGGCTGAACAAACCCAGTTGTCTCAGCCTTACTTCATACAGAAGGTTTCCTGGTCCTCTGATCATTTTAGTGCCCCGTCTCTGGTTCATCTCCAGGCTGGACACACCTTTTTTGTACATTTGGTCCCAAAACTGGACACAGCACTCCAGGTGCAGCCTGACAAGTGCTGAGTAGAGTGGGATAGTGACTTCTTTATCTCTGCTGGTAAAGTCATTTTTGAAGCAGGATCCAAGTCTTCATTTTCCACCTGAAAATGCTCATGAGCTGCACGCTGGTGCTGAGTCTTGCTGGGTGCCATCAGGGTTGGTATTCCTGCTGCCACTCAGCTCCTATGAGGCAACATCCTAGTTGGTCCTCATGGTACCGCTTGCTGCTTCACTCCCTGGAGCTGCTTGCAGATCTAACAGCGGCTGGAAAGAAAAAAATGAGAATGTAAGAAGTGACAAAATCAATGGAGCTCATTAAAGCTGGGAATTTAATAAGCATGCTTCAGTCTCAGCTGAGAGTTTGCTTGGGGTTGATGCTGCCCCACTCCGAGCTGCTGGAGGCTGCACGTAGCTAGTGGAGAGCCCACGGCTGATGGGGAATCCACAGTTTATGGGGAGCCCACAGCTGATGGAGATCCCACGGCTGATGGGGAATCCACAGTTTATAGCAGCCCATGGTTGATGGGGAACCCATCGCTGATGGGGAGCCTGATGGAGGTCCCATAGTTGATGGGGAGCCCTTGGGTCTGGGAGGGCTGCACACGCCCTGTCTGTGGGTGTTAGTGGTTAGAGGTGGAGCTGCTGCACCCTGCGAGCCCTCTGGGGCCGATGGCAAATGGGACCCAGGTCAGGGAGCCCAGGAAAGGCAGATCAGCAGGGCAGTGCTGAGCTGAATTCAAACCAGCTCTGTATTGAATTCCTGATTTCCTTTGGATTCACAAAAGACACAGTGAAGCTGTGCGCAATCAGCTCTTTCTATTGCATTATTTATTATTCATCGCCTCCCTAGGGGGCTGAATACGCTCCATGTGTCAGGCCATACTTTGTAGGACACAACAAGCATTTTATCATTGAAGATATCGTCGTTCTCCTCCCCTTGAAGATGATCACATTCGGAGGAAAAATTCCCATAGCAGGAGGACCTGTGACCAGGATCATCTCAAGTAACACAGGACGCATCCCTACAAACACGTTCCCTGCAAAAGTGAGTTCCAGTCCTGATTTACTACCCTTGAAAGAGCAAAACTGGCAAGACCTCCTGCCTTTAAACTTACATCTGAAATGCCCTTGTTAGCTTTGATTGCAGGATTCCCTCTGCCCGTTCCGTGTAATCCCTTGAGCCCTGCCTCACAGGGCTGCGCACTCTGCGTGTTTCATGGCAGGTTGATCACAGGCGGGCAAGGCTACACTGTCTCCTTCCAAATACAGAATCATAGAACGGTCTGAGTTGGAAGGGCTTTAAAGATTACATTAAAGATCTGATTCCCACCCCCTGCCATGGGCAGGGACACCTCCCACTGGATCAGGGGCTCCAAGCCCCATCCAGCCTGGCCTTGAACCCCTCCAGGGATGAAACAGCCACTACTGCTCTGGGCAACCTGGGCCAGGGCCTTCCCACTCTCATTATGAAGAATTTCCTCCTAATTTGCAGTCTGAATCTTCTGCTCTCCAATTTAAAGCCATTCCCCTCATCCTATCACTCCATGCCTTTGTAAAAGTTTTCTTGTAGGCCCATGACAAAGGCTCCTGGCAGCACTAGAGCCCCCGTGCTCACGTGCGCCCCGCTTGCTGGGAGACCAGCTCCTGTCCCAGTGCCCTCAGTCTGGGATCCCAGGCTGACCATCCAGTCCTTGCCTCCCCGTCTCCTGCAGTGCTGAGCCCGGGGGGCTGCATTCCATCTGGGGTGGGGGATGGCTTGGGTCATTGGTTCTTCATTGCAATGGGAGCCACAAACCCTGATGCTTCTCCTTAGAAAAGTCCTCAGAGCTGAGGTGCAGGAATACCTGATGGTGGTCCTGGCGCTTGCACCACCGGTGCAGTATATGGACAGCTGAGTCAATGATCTCTCCACCAGAAAATGATCTCTCTCTGCTGAAAGGTGAGGGAAACAGCTCACTGCAGGCCGTTTGTGGAATGCATTTTCATTATAGTGTGTGCAACAGCACATTGAGGTTGCATGTGTGTCTGTATAAAGCTGCACATCCTTCTCATTACAGTCATTAAAGAACAGGTATTTAAAGTAAAAATCACAGAGATCATTCACATGCAGTGGATTTTTTCAAATAAATACATATCAAAGGTATTCACTCAAAAAAAAGAGAGTGTAGCAACAAGTTTGAAAGACAAGAGTGTATCTAATTGCCCTGAGAAGGGTGTGAGCTTCGGTAAAACCATTGTGAGAGCAGGCGTTTGAAATCGCACAGGCACAAACAGAATAGAAACGAGTATGGAGAACAGAACTTTTACACATCCCAGTGTAATTAAAGAAAAAACAAACACTGATCAGTCAGACTTCACAGCCAATTACTCGCCTAAAGAATCATTTCTGTTTGGTCAAGAGGAACCAGAGGTAATACATCTGAATTATTAAAGAGATCTTCAGCAGCGCGGACTGACGGCTGCGCTCACACTGCTCGCAGCACAGTGAGAAATGCTGGAGATTGCTGTGAGGATTGTGATACTGGAAAAGACAACGCTCTCCTCGTGTCAACTTATGGCACTTTTGCAGTGCAGCGACCTGCTGACAGTGACACCGACACTGGGACTTGTGTCTCTGAAATGCAGCCCTTCCCGGTGGAATCACAGGAGCTTCAGAATCGCTGAGGTTTCAGGATATCTCTGCAGAGAGGGATTACTGGGAGCGACGGCACACGCTTAGTCTGGGCTCTGCAGATTGTTTTGAGGGAGCGCACAGCACTGTGAGCCCATGCCTTAAAACCCGTCTGAGCTGCAAGGGAGCCTGGTTGGATGGGGATGTCAGGATGGGGTTTTGTAGAACTGGACATAAGGAGTTTTTAAGCTGAGCTCATTCAAGTTTGTGGCTGTCAAAGTAAATAACTCACTCTTGCCCAGCTGAGTGGATCCTCCTGAGGAAAAGTGGGCAGGGAGGCACTACCAGAGGTGGAATGCAAATGCCAGCAGCGAGGAAAAGCAAAAAAGAAAGGGAGTGAGCAAAGCCAGTGTGAAATGTGCTGAGGTAGTGTGATGGGATTGGGAAGCGAGGAGCGAGCAGGCAGTGGGGCATGGAGCACCAGGAGCCTCTCGGGAACTGTGGGAGCCAGGGGCAGCATCTGTGGGGTGGGGAGCTCCCTGGGCACCCGCCAGGGACACTGAATTTCCTCTTGGATTTTCCCTTTTTATTTACACTGGGTCTGTGCTGATCCTTCAGGCACTGAGGCTCATGGCTGGCACAGATGCTCGGTCGCAGATGCGCAGCACCCAGCTGGACATGCCCACAGCAACCTGTGCTGCTAATTAAAACCCATCAAATGAGTTACTGGGGCTGGCAAAATGCCCTGGTCTGAACAGCCCTCAGCACCACAAGGCCCTCCTTCCTGTGCCCCCTTTTTATTATGTGATAGATTGATTAAAATACAGTTATAGTGGGATATTTTTGTTATCATTTTTATATGTGTTTTGTATTCACCCTTTCTAATTCCCCAACAGGTAAAATCTGAAATGTTTCCTTAGGAAAGGAGATCGAATATGTGTTATTTTGGGGGAATTTGAGACAGAAATGTGGCAGCAGTAGGTCAGATAAAACAAATGAAATAGTCCATCTCTCATCTAGCTCAGGTTCATCTCTCCAAGGGTGTGTGGCAGTCTGGGGTCCACAGTGAATTTGGAGGCAGATTCCTGATATTTTGATTTTTTGTTCACATAGTCAGGAAATGGTTTTGCCATATTGAAGCAATGCATCAGCACGAAGGATAACTTTCCATAAAGTTGGGATACCGGGATGCTTCTCTGCACCTGCAACTCCTCAGTGCACTGACAGGAACTGGGAGCTATCGGACACCCCGGACACCAGCCCTGGCCGGAGCCCAAGCCCAGGATCTTGAGGGACCACGGAGCCTGGTGGCGCACGTAGATTGACTCCCAACAAGAACCAATGATCAATGTGCGGCACAGGAATCAAACGAGAGCAGCAAACCCACCCAGGTGCTGCGGTGGAATCACAATGTGAATATTGCACCAAACCACAAGGACTGAGATTTATCAAGATTCTCTCATTCAAACAATTTATCGCATTTTCCGCTTCCTGCTCAGGTAATGGATATTCCACAGTTAATCACCAGAGGATGTCAGCCTTTAAGCATGATTTCTATTGAAAGCAATAGATCCCCACACAGAATTACCATATGGCCATAAAATCTCCTCTCTGACAGCAGCGGGTGCTGATGGGTCCAGATGGAACCAGAGCCCTCGGCTGCTGGGCAGATCTCGGGGCTGGGGAAGGCTCAGCATGCTGTGAGGAGCAGCGCCAGGGAAAGCCCTCGGATCAGGGGAACAAACCTTCACTGCTGCTGGGTGTACAGCAGAACGCTCCTTCTGCAGCACCTGGGGCCTGGGAGATGCCTCGGGTTTTTATTGATGTCCTTCTTGGAACTGGAAGGTCTTTAAGGTCCCTTCCAACCCAGACCACTCTATGATCTTGTGTCAGGTACTGGGGTGATTAACAACCCATTGCCTGGACTTAGGGGTCACCAGTGTATCCATACTCCTCCTAAAGCCCACAGAAAGAGCCCTGGCCATGGGACTCCAGGAATCCCTGCTAACCTCCTTTTTCAAGGAAATACTCCCGGCAAAACAGTCAGAGGCTTTTAGATTCCCTCTGCTTTTATTTGTCTGGTCAGTTCTGTGCATGCACGCTCACATGGACAAGGGTGTATCTGTGCTGAGAATGTTGTGATAAAGTTCATCCAGATATAAAATAATAGAGCAAGTTATCAGTTGACAAGGTGCTTATAATGCCTCACCATACTGGTCTGATTTCCCCTCTCCCTCTCTCTTTTTCTCTTTTAATCTGTTTTGCTGGCTGTGTTTTCAAACACAGGTACCTGAAGCAACTGAGTGACCTATTTTCCTGGTTACCCACAGCATTCTCGTATCAGAGGCTGCGGAAAATGAGGATGTCAGAGCCCACAGCCATGGATTTTCATGCTTGAAGCTAAGGCTGATCTGAACTGGGATGCTGCAGCCCTCCTGCGGCAGCTCCTCCAGGCAGCCCTGCGGCCCCTCTGTGGGGAGCTTGTGCCGGGGGGGACTGGGACAAACCTACCCCAAAAACAAGCAGCATCTGGGCTCGTCCCTCGGTTTCTGGGCTGAGCTCAGTTTTACCACAGACTCATCAAGAGGAGGGATGGGGTCGTGCAGGACGATGGGACAGGAGGATGTCAGGGCAGTGGTGGCCCTGGCATGGATTAGTTTAAATTGCCATGCAACTGGACACCACACAGCCCTGAGAGCTTGTGCTCGTTTGGGCTGAATCATTAGTCCCACGTAGCTCAGGTCCTGCTCTGCTTCACCCACACCAGCAGCGGCAGCAACACCATCCCTGCTGCCAGCTCCATCAGCACAGAGGACCCACAGACCTTTTTGGGCACAGAGCAAGAAATGGGGGACATCTGCTCCATGTTATGAAGGTTCCAGGCTTGTCAGTATTCAGTCGCTGGATTTGGGGAAGGCTTGAAAACCTTTCTGGTGTTCTTCCAGCCGAGCCCTGCTGAGTGGCAGCCGTGGAGAGTGCCTTGAGAAAGGAGCAGAACAGCAGAGATGGAACAGCAAAGCCCTGAGAAATCATCTAATGGGTTCATTTCAGCAACTAGGTGTGAGTTAAACATCAGAAAGCAGTTGCAAAATTAGTCCTTAAGGGTAGAAAGGAACAGATCTTTCCCTGCAGTCCCCTTCGCAAGCTCCTGCCAGCACTGCCCTGCGCTCAGATGGGAGATGGGAGCCTCGAGCTATCCAGAGAGCTTCAGCAGAGGGAAAAACACCATCTCCTTGTGATTAAAAACCCTCTGCCCAAGCTGGGGCTGGGTGTCCCTGCCCATGGCAGGGGGTTGGAACTGGATGGTCTCTTAGGTCCCTTCCAACCCAATGCGTTCTGTGATCTGTGATCCCCAGAGCTGTGCCTCGGGGAGGCTGTCAGAAGACTTTCCCCTGCATTGCTCCTCCTCTTCTGGCTGTTGGCAAGGTGGTTCTGTGCTGCCAGATTTACAAAACGGGTTTTTGATTGCATCAATCGTCACCCACCAGAGGTGGGGTGAGCAGGGAACTCACTCCTTACAGCAGCGGAATAAAGATTTGTTCCCTCCAGCAGCAGCACAAACCATGCCAGGCATTTGTATTGCAAAGAGAAATATGTGTTTTTCCTGCCTGCCCTTACCCACTGCTGACAAAACGCGTCCCTCCACAGGAGGCTGATGCCCAGAACTCCCAAACTGTTAAATTAAATAATTAAATAATTATTTAAATTAAAGAATTAAATAATTCTTTGCAGTTAAGTGGACTTCACAGGAGTTTTCCCCCACGTGGCAGAGGTGCAAAGCTGACCCTGCCTGTGCTGTTTGCCAGGGGCTCATTGAGCACCGTTACCTTCTGCAGGACTGGCAATACCAGTCCCCAACCCTGGTGCCATTTCAGGGCCAGAGAAGCAGCCCCTGTAGGAGAATGTTGCAGAAAAAGCTAAAGACTGGTTCATAAGAGAGAAGCGTAGAAATGACTAGCAGGTACTTTCCATAAAATGGAGCTGCAGGAAAACTGGGGAAGGGCTTTTTCCAAGGGCCTGGAGTGATAGGACGGGGAGTTTGGCTTTAAATTGAAAAGGAAAAGATTTAGATTAGACATTAGGAAGAAATTCTTCACGATGAGGGTGGGGAGGCCCTGGCCCAGGTTGCCCAGAGCAGGGGTGGCTGCCCCATCCCTGGAGGGGTTCAAGGCCAGGTTGGATGGGGCTTGGAGCCCCTGATCCAGTGGGAGGTGTCCCTGCCCAAGGCAGGGGTGGGACTGGGTGGGCTTTGAGGTCCCCTCCAACCCAAACCATTCTGTGATTCTATAATAAGTGTCATGGCAGAAGAAATTGTGGTTTGTGTTCGTTGTCCCCCGTGGAGAGAGTGAACCACAGGCTCAGGCTGGAGGGGCGAGGGAAAGAGAGTCCTTGGCACGTGGTAGCGGCGAGCACTGGAGGCTTTGCTCTCCTCCAGCCTCTGGGGAGTCCAGGAGCTGGGAAAAAGCATTTGTAGGAAATTGCAGAGGAGCCTGATGAATGTTGTGACATGTTTATGGGGTTCCCTGGGGAGCAAATGAGCCACACAGATAGCTGAAAGGTACATATTTCACTTTTGTGGTTTGAAACCCAGAAAATAAAAGGGACGCAGTGACAGCATTTCCTGAAGACCTGCATTACCTGTTCTAGAGAGGAAAATGACACGGCAATTTCCACCCGCCTGGCACCACAGGTGACTTCAATCCTTACAATCACTCCACTTGTAGATAGGCATGGAAAATAAACACACACAGAGACTGCACTGAACTTCTAAAAATAATTGTTCTTCTTATTAACTCTCTATCATAGAATCATGGAATCACAGAGTGGTTTGGGTTGGAAGGGACCTCAAAGCCCACCCAACGGCAGGGACACCTCCCGCTGGATCCTCTTTACTCTTTTATCCGCTGTGGCCTCTGCGTTGCAGAGCTCTGTTGTGCGGGCTCCCCAGTTCTTAGAACTGTGGATCCAGAGCAGGAAGATGCCAAACCCTGCAGAGGATTATTTCCATCTCACGAGGCAGGCGGGGGGTGCGCAGCAGGGCAGGGCTGCAGCAAGGGTGTCCCTGCTGCCGTGGTGCCTGTCCCAGGGCAGCACAGCACGAGAGGAGACCACAGGCACCACCCTGGGATGGAGCAAAATCCTCCTGAAGAGCGAGAGGTGAGGGGTTGTTCCCTCTCACCCTTGCATGTTTTGCTCAGGACAAGGACCCCCTCACCCCCAGGGCAGGAGTGGCCCCATGCACCATCCCCTGCTTGGGACACCAGCTCCCATCTGGGGCCTTACAGAGGGGAATGGATTCCTGGAGCAATGATCAATGTGATGCTGCTGAGATCTCTCCACTTTTCTCAGCTCCAGCTGGTCGACTATTCACTGAACTCGGCCTCTCTTGAAATAAATTCCCTTCTCACGTGTGATTTCTTCCACTAAGATAGATCAAACCAGCCAAGTTAATAAGTAAGGATCTTTCTCTTTGCAGAGAAGGATGATGGACACGGGCGTGTTGCATGTTTCCTTAAATGAAGGAGGTTACCAAGTATTGATCATTACAAAGCAAAACACCTTGAAGGTGAATTTCCTTTGTATTTTTTAAAGCTAGCTTGAGAAGCTGGTGCCAGGCGAGTGCAAGCACTGCACAGATCAGAACAATTGGTGGATTAGGATGCAGCGAGGGCTGCTATCCCACACATTGCCACTGAATCATTATTGAAAGAATGGTCCCTTATCACCCGCTCTTGTTATCACAATCCTTGTGAACGGGAGGGCATAAATTGCCTGAATAATAATGAGGGTGGGCTTGGAACAGAATTACTCCCCAAATATTCGGCTCATGCTGGAGGCGACAGGGAAAGTGGGAGAGGATCCTCGGCGCACAGGGCAGACGTTACTGCTTTCAAGGTTACACCTCTTTGGAGAAGAATAAAATGTGATGGCTCTGACCGGCACTAGCCAGGCTTCTCTCTCTGCTTTTCAGTTTGACTTTCGCTCATCAAGAATAGAGCAAAGCAACACGTTTTCACTAGACCCACATTGGTGAGAGCGGTTGGGGAACACGACAGGCAGTGGGGTGGCACAGCAGCTTGGCTGTGTCTGCATTTCAGCACTAAACCACTCATTTTTCTTTACCTGTGAGCACGCAGGAGCAGCTCTCTGATCACCCATAACATTTTCTGCCCCATCCTTACACCCTGAGCCTGGCAGTTGCCCAGCCAGGGTGACCAGCAATGTTTCTCCGGCCTCAGTGGAGATTAAGCTCTCCACATCCCTGCTTGAGGTTTGTGAGTCAGCATATTGTGAGACAAACCAAGGCCTGCTAGGAAAACTCTGCATAGCATGTGAGACACCTTTGTTTTCCTACTGAGCTTCTATATATTATGGTATATTTATGATGCTATACTTATGTTTCTATACATTATGCTATAATTGCTCTATATATTAAGCAGACAGCAAGGCGACCCATGCTGGCATCTATTGGCATGAGGTGCCTCCCTGGGAGGGACCTGACTGCTCCTGGCAAACATCTCCAGCGTGTGACTTGCCTGCAGCTCCCTGGATTCTCGTTCTGGTCTTTCCCAACAAAAGGCACAAGCTTTGCCTTTCTCCCCAAACCTCCATGGCCTTTTGCAGATGACAAACAGTGACATCCTTGCTGTGACCTCTGCCAGCTGGCTCAGCACCCCAACACAACAGACACCAGATTTACTGTGCCTGAACATTGCCAGTGGGAACCGCAAATGGAATTAATATCACGGCCAAAATATTCTCCGTGTCTGATGCAATCCCACTCCCTTCTAAACAGCAAATCATGACACGGAGGGACTGAAACAACCTGGGTTGCCATGTGCCTGTTCTCACTCTTCTCCCTCTTTCCATACCCACACTGCATCGTTATCACTGCTGGGTTGCTGCTCTCCCCTCCTCCTGGTCGCTCCCTCTCCCAGGTATTTTATTTCACACAATATCCTGCTCTCACAAGGGAGAGAAGGCGGCAGCAGGCAGACAATATTCCCCTGATGCCTTTTCACATCATAAACACTGTCAAGTGAATTTCTTTAACACTAAAGAAATAGAATTTCCCTGGGAAATGGATGTGGTCAGCTGGAAAGAAGATGGATTCCCTTATGGAAGCAAGAAATGGCTCATGCCAACTTCTCCCTCGGTTCTTCCCCAGGACCATGCGATAACTCTGGGAGGTGCAACCTGTCGCATTTCCTGGAGGCTTTAATATCTGTCTCATCTGAAGATCGTATCTTGCAAATATTCCAATTATTAAAAAATCCATTTGAAAATCAAGAGCTATATAAAATCAAATTGAAAATCATTAATTAAAATCAAAATGAGTCTCTTGATTCATCCTTACCTTAATTATTGTCTGAGAGGACAATTTACTCTCTTTGTGGCTCTGTGTAACGTGCCACGTTCAGCCTTTTCCCTGTGATTCAGCCAGACACAACACATTGAAGGAGAAACTGGAAAACAAGAGATGTTATGAGATCTGGGGAGTTCCTCCAGAAGAGAAAACCCACTTCTCTGCTCCCTTGCCAGCAGCTGAGTCTGCGGCCCATGAGAAAGCACCCAGTCAGCCCAGAAGTGCAGGAGCTGTTTTACTAGCAGAGGGGCTGTTGTGCTTACGGGTTCTTTCTGCTGATGTTTAGTTGTGAGCAGTGATCCGGAGAAAGATTCCATCAAGGAACCTGGGGCCTGAGCGACGCTTCCTCTCCTGGGACCTGTGTTCACTTGAGATTCTGAGGCAATAGAAGCAAAACACCCCCTTGTAGCATTAAATCTTGATCATCTCTGCTCTGAATCAAGGAGCGGTGATGGAGAAGTGATAGATTTTGGTAGTGAGTAGAATTGAACACGATCGTGTGTGAGCACACACCCATGGGTGAGAATCTCCTTTGAGAGTCTCAGCTAGTGTTTGCAGTCTGGTTTATACTCTGCTGAGACAAATTATCCCAGCCAAGCTGTGTGCACGGTGAATCTGGAGGAGGAGCGGGGACAGGCAGAGCTGGAGATGCCATTGTACTGCCCAGGGGTGTAACTGGCCACAGACCTGAAGGAGGGTGTCACAGGCAGTACTGTCCCTGGAGGTGATGCTGGATGCCAGTGCGTAGGGATGCTGGCATAAAGAGAAGCATAGAGGGCACACTCAGTTGAAGCAGAAAAGAGTCTTCAGTCTGCAGGGATTCAGACAAGACTGGAGAAAGCACCTCCACAACACCAGTGAAGGTCTCACACTGTGAGTGCCCACAGTCCCTGGAAGATCTGGATGAGTTTCCAGATATGGGGTTTGGAAACAGAAACAGAGTCTGACAGGAGGAGAGGAGCAGTGCCCTCCACCGAGGGATGAGATCCCACCCTGCTCAATTTGTGGGATGGATGGGAAAAGCCCCTGTTGGGATTGCTCATTGTTCACGTGGGAGCGTGGCCAGGGTTGAACACCTCCAAGGTCTGCAGCCAGGTTCACTGCCTTGACCCCAGCAGCCTGAGCATCCCCAGGCACTGAGAGGGCTCCAACACGCATTCAAAGTCTCCCTGGGATGGGATGCCTGCTCCCCCATCTCTGAGGCCTCTCCCTTTTGTACCTAGTGCTGAGGCAGATGTAAGCGGCGTGAGATGCTTTTGCCTCTGTAGCACTTGACACATATAATTCAGATGAACAGGATGCTTTGGACAATGGCCCTTACGTGACAAGAGCTGAGGAGAGGCAGGTGACAGCTCCATCAAAGCTCACGTGAGCTCTGAGGCTGGGAAGTGAGCCCATGCTCTCAGCAGCTCTATAACTTCCAGCAGGTGAATACTGATCTCATATAGAATCAAATATTTATTCAGGACCATGCACAATAAAGCATTTATGAGCCTCTAAAAGAAGCCAAATTGTCTCAAGACAAGGTAAACCTATGATGTTTAATAACCTGTATTATAATAAGTATCTGCTTTGAAAAATAAGAAATGAAAATTGAAGTCTTTCAAGCACAGCAATCATTCACCTGCTGCAAATTGGTTTACAAGACATTTTAATATATCACCAAATTATTACAGTTGCTGACCAGCACACTTGGCACCCCGGGAAGGCAGCGCTGTGCCTGCCAGACCGCTGCAGCAGGCAGGAGGAGACTTTACAATAGGCTCAGGCTGACTTCTCTGAGGACATGACTTCAGTCCAGGAATGCATTTTAAAGCACCTCACAGTGGACACGCTGAAAGGCAAACCAAACAAACCACCTGGGAGCCTGGTCCATGCAAACTGAGGCCAAAGAGAACATTCTCCTCTCCCGTCCCCAGCCTAAAAGTGCAGCTGGTTTTTCACAACATAGTTCTTTGCTCTATAAAATATTTATTTTTCAGATGTGCTGAGAGCAAATGGGTCAGTGAGGCGGTCAAACCCTGGAAGAGGCTTCCTGGAGAGGCAGTCAATGCCCCAGGAACACCCTGAGCACCTGGCTTTGACTGTCCATCAGCCCCACATGGTCAGGCATTTGGACTGGGTGGTCATCGTGGGTCCCTCCCAGCTGGAGTTATTCTGACCTAAATTAGGAAGGAGGAGGAAAAAAGCATTGTAAAAGAATGGGGGTTTTAAAGGTGTGTGCTGTAAGGGATGGCTGCCTCAGTGCTTTCACCAGGAGGTAATCAGGGTCCCAGAAGAAACACTATGGGGCCTTCAGTCACCCCAGAAGCTGCAAAAGCTCTTGCAAGGGGAGAAAGCCAAGGATGAAATCCCACAGTGCGAAGAGTTGAGGGAGAGGGTGAGTACATGCTTGCTCATGGGAGGGAACGCTGAGCAAAATGCTTCACAAACACACTAGAAGGGGAGTAACTCAAAGGAGAAGAAGCAGTCCCAGAAAGGAGATGCAAGAAAAAACAAGAGACAGTTGTTTGATAATGGGCAAAATGGCAGACATCAAGATACCCCAAAATACACCGTGAGCACAACCAGGAATAGGAAAGTTCTGGAGAGTGGGTGATGAAAACGGACAATTACATAGGAGGTCGGAAACAATTCCTTGGCAGTAATGGTCTGTAATGGGTTGCTCTCATTATATCTACCATGGGCTTCTGTGTGGTGGTTGAACTCCAAGTGGGCCAGAGGTTTCATCTGCTCTTCTCTCCGTTGAGCATCTCTGCTGCCTGACTTCTGATAGAACCTGGTTGAAATGGATGGATCATTTAGAAATGCGTAATTAATTAGAATTAGGGCATTCCATCCATGTAAATGCAATGTCAAACTCCACAGCTTCAGTGATAACGTAAGAGGGAAATACCTGGGATCGTAATAAAAGGCAAATCCTCAGCACTGCCCCACGTGCGGAGCAACTCAGGGTTTGTCCCTCGCTGGGATGCTGCACTGTGATGGCAGGAGCAGGGCTGTGCAGGAGAGATGCTGCTGCTCCCACGGACCCCTCAGATGAGCCATGGGGCACTCTGCTCCCCACGGCACCGCAGGGCAGCTCCAGGCAAAGCCCTCACTCTGCACACAGCTCTCTAGACCTGGCACTGCAGGGCACGAGCAGCAGCCTCGGCCACACCACTCCCCTCTCTGCTTGTTTTCATTTTGAGGGCAGAAGTAAAAGATTTAATTACACGGAACAAAAAAAAGGGAAATTTAATGGGAGCTGTAGATCTAAATATTCACCTTTTTTTTTTTAGGACAATATGTAAATAGGAAAGAAAAAAAAAAATCACAAATCAAGCAAAACTTTGTTTTATGCCAATCAGGTTTTACTGTAATAAAGGGAACTAACATATCCAAATAACTTTGTCATATTTAGGGAAAGCTTCTTTCTCTCACGCTGTCATATTATCACTCATTTCCTCAGCTTAATTCTCCCTGGCTCCATACATCACTTCTCTGAATGCTTGCACGCCAGCTTGCCAGCTCAGTGTCTCCTGGGTGAGCAGCAGGTTTGACAGCAAACACTCAGAGCACCGAGCGCCGCAAAAAGGTGTTTTTCCATCCAACATACTCATTCTTGGATAAAGGCATACAGGATTTGACAGAGAAATGTTTTCTGCGTGTAGGACCTATAGTACATCCTACCAGGTCATGAGCACAATTGGGGTTTGGGGTTTTTTATTGTGTTCTGTTTGTGTGTTTGGTATTTTTAAGCAAACTTGAATGTAAATGTTCCCTGCTCCTGAGATTCCCACCTTAGGGGGTCATAGCTGGCTTGGCAGCACTCAGCATCCTTCCCCAAAGCTTTCCAATAAATGGAACAGCTCAGTTCTCGTGACTCCTAGTGAAGGTTCTGGGCGACCTGGCTGCTGGCAGAGTGACGACAGAGGTTACAGATTATGTTCTCGGGCTCCCATCCACTTCTCAGGCCCTTCAGACACCTCCTGCTTCACAGCGACAGCAGAAGCCTGAACTCCCATCTCTGCCTGCCATTCCTGTCAGCTTTCCAAGCTACACACATTTTCATCACCTTATTAGAGCCCTTTGAGGATGCGTATTGTTATTTGACTGCTGGCACCGAGCGGCAGCACAAAAGGTCCCCGGGATCAAAGTGATCTCTGCTGCTTGATTTTTAATCGGTGAATTCTTACAACCAGACAGAGATAAATTCTATTATAATAGTGCTTGTATTGTGTTTTTATCTCTTGTTTTGGTTTTTCCACACAACTGAAACTGTGTGTCTTTTCTCTGATGCTGCCCTAACAACTTCTCTTCACCCCACCCCCACTAATATACGAAGTTTATTTACATTTCCAAGGTGCATCTTGCAGATATTTTCAGTTTAAAATAAATTCAGATTTTCCTTATTACTTTTCATGACAAAATTAACCCCTCTGCACCAAGAAAGCAATAAAAACACCTCTGGCAGAGTAAATTTCTTTTGTGCAAGGTACACAGGGAGGCAAAACTGGATTTTCCAAAAGACTATGGGCTCCTGCCAGCAGTGGGAACCAGTGGGTCTGTTCAAGGCCAGGTTGAATGGGGCTTAGGAACTGGATGGAGCTTAAGGTCGCTCCCAACACAAACCATTCTGTGATTTTCTGGAAGGGGCCAGCACTGTCTCCATGCAGGCCACCAGCTATGGATTTTGGGTTGGGACAACACCTCTTGCTGCGCAGCAAGCCTGCAGGCTGCTCGCCCTGGATGGCCCTATCCCAGCTCAGCCTGACCAGGAGCCATCTCAGGCTCCAACCTCTTCACCACTCACTTTATTTACAATTGATTCATGACAAAGCTCTTGATCTCACAGACAACCCATAGGTATTGCAAAGAGCAGAAAGCAAATATTTACAGTCAGAAAGTGAAAACCAACATTTGCAGCTTCCTTACAAGTAAACAACCCTTCTCAGTTCTCCAGGTGTTTTTTTTTTTCCCCCTCACCTGCCATGCACTACACTAAAAAAACAAGCATAAAACCAAAATGAAACTGATACCTTGAAAATATTTTTATTTCCAAGAGAGTTTGTTATGGTAGCTTCAGCTTTAGAAGTAACAACAGAATTAGTGCTGCAGTGTAGGAAGTTACAGTCACTTGCGTAAACGTTATTTCAATGTGGACTCAACCCTCCTGTAAACATTTCCAAGATAAACTGCACTACCTAAGAGAGAAATCCCCAACCACCTAAAACACGTACTTGTAGTTTTCAGCCTCCAGATTTCTATTTAGGATATTACTCTTAGGGGTCCTGAAGGGAAATAAAAATGCACAAATCACTGAGAACCCCCAGCAGAAGGGGTTAATGTGGAACACCAGTGGTCCTAGGGGAAGGTTCGGATGCAGAGAACCAGGCTCTGCCCCTCTCGGTGGCAGCTCTCCCTGCCCAGGGAGCACACGATGGTGCCTGGCACTGCAGGGGAAGCACTCAAAACCACTTTTGCATCAGCTTGTGATCACTGTTCAGGTCTGAGACTAGGGCAGGAGATCTGCCCAGTACAGAGCAACATCTCACCTAACACAAAACACTGAGCTTGTCCAGGTAAGCTGAGAAACACAGGCACAGAAGACTCTTACCTGAGAAGCAGGAGGACCTTCAAGAAGGGCTCAAACACAAGTAAGCAAAATTTTCTGGAAAGCACTGCTGCTCTATCTTTCCAGTTCACAAAAAGCAAAGGGCTTCTTTGTTTTTTATCAATCCCTGCAATTTAAAGCTGTTGGCAGGGCTTGGGCAGCTGATGGCAATACCCTGCTAATGAAGCACGTGAGCAAACACACAGGCACACACTCAGCTGCAGGTCCTCAGGTAGGAATTCACTGAGCTACAGGATCACAGACTTGTTCAGGTTGGAAAAGACCTTTAAGATCATCAAGTCCAACTGTAAACCCAGCACTGCCAAGCCTACCACTAAACTCTGTCCCTAAGCACCACATCCACACGGCTTTCAAATCCCACTAGGGAGGGTCCCAAAACTGAACCCAGGCTTCAAAGTGCAGCCTCGCCAGCACTGAGTTCAGGGGGAAAAAGAATCCGGCCATTGTAGCTGGGCTCCTCCGTGCTCAGCTCAGCTAAAACCCTGTAAAGGGCCTCAGATCGCTACCTGCTCACCAGGCTGGGTCCTCATGCATTTTCTCTTCTTTCTTTATGGGCTCCAGACGCATAAAAAGGAAATTTACTGTATTCGAGAAACACACAAATATTCATAGTGGTGACTCAATCACTGTCTCACAGGACACTTTTGTTTAAGAAAGCTCAGCAAAGGTTCTGTTAATGCATTTCTATAGAATAGGTGCAAAATTGTATATTTGCACTTGGTGAATTGCTGAGGCGGTAGGAGATTGACTGGCTGTTCACTAGGGCCTGTGTTGGGTTCCAGTCTGTGCTATATGGGCAGACTGGGACCTGATCTGGGTCTGTGAGGGTGAGTATAAGTTAATGCATTCAGCAGAGATTAGAAAGAGCAACCAGGATCTGGGGTTACTGCACACCCCAAGCTAAATGCAGGCTGGGCTTGTCCTGCTATTAGGGAAAAAAACAGCATCATGTGACTGAGGAGGCACTGAGATAAATAAGCCCTGCAGGACACCTGATCTAACACTTCTGTTCTGCTAGAAAGGCTGCAGGTGTCCTGGTTCACTTACTCTGGGCTCCCTCTTCCTGGAACACGGTGCCAGCTGGAGGCAATCTAGAGGAGGGCAATAAAAATCTTTAAGGCTCAGAGGAAAGGTGCGAAGGGTCGATTACCTTCCAGTAAAACTGAAGAAGCCTATGCTCTTTCTTCTTCAGGTGGGCATGACTCAAGAGGGGAAGGAGCTGGGTGTATTTGGCTTATCTGCAAGGTTTTGATATCTGCTGGGGCTGCAGGCTTGGCTTCTGTGAGAAGGTACTAGAAGCTGAGCAGCAGAGACTTTGAGGAAAGCTTTCTGCAATTAAAGGTACAAGTAAAAAAGCTACTAAGTGAGGCTGTGAAGTCCTGTTATGAGCAGGTTATGCTGGGGAAGGATGCAGCAGCCCCCAGGATGGTTCCCATAGCTGCCTCTGCATGTGGATCTGGTGAGTAGAGTCAGGGCAGTTTTTGCTAAATGTGTCAGAAAACTCATCTAGTTCAACAGGTCTGAAAAAGAAGCGATGGGTAAAGAGGCATGATCACAAAAAGTGGTTCCTGGTGGGGTCCTGCAGGGATATTTTCCTCCTTGACTGCCAGTCTGTCTTGTGCAGTGAGTCAGGGTGTGAATGCAAATTGCAGGTAGTGAAACAATGAATGAGAATGGGTTGTGTCTGGTGGGTTTACTGCATTGTATGGCAAAATGAGAGTGTTTCCTTCAGTCCTGGGGCTTTATAGGGATGAAACCCAGCGTTCCTGTTGGGGCCAACAGGGAGAAGTGTTCTTTGGCAAAAGGTAACCACAAATGATCCTGTGGTTCGTGACCCACAGGCTCTGCATAGGCTGTGAGGCTGCATTCTGCTTTTTAATAACATGAGGGGATTATTTGGGTAGTAGCCTTGTTATCTGGGGGCTGCAGGTCAAAAGGCTTTATCTGTGTGTCAGTGCAAAACCCAGGAAAAACAAACTTGCCAATAATGTCTGGAATAAAAGCTTTTTGTTTCTGTGCATTTAACTTTTGCCTGTTGGAATGCAAAAGGTTGTATGTCTCTGGCAAGAGACACAATGATCTTTGGTGCTCTGAATAAGAGGTTTGCCACGTCCTCAGTCTGAGCTACCTACGAGATGAAAATGCTGTGTAGCAGTCAGGGAGGCAGCGGGCAGCACTGACCCTCTGGGAGGTGGGGAGGCTGTGCACAAGGTGTCCTGGGCTTTGCCTGGGAGCTGAAGTGTGGCTGTACTGCAAGGTGCACGGACAGATGAAATGTGAGGGAGATGTGTCAGGACTCTCCTTTGGCATGGGAGAAGGCAGTAAAAATTGTATCTGTATCATAGGGATAGAATCATGGAATGGTTTGGGTTGGAAGGGACCTCAAAGCCCACCCAGTTCCCCCACTCTGCGTTGGGCAGGGACACCTCCCACTGGATCAGGGGGATCTTCTAGTTACTCTTTTATACCCCTGTGTTGAGCCAGGCTTCATTTTCTGCCCCATGGAGAACTCCAGTGCCTTCTGTGGTGCACAGCTTTCCCAGTTGGGTTGGAGGATTCCTTGGCTTTAAGGCCAGACAATTGGCTCCGCAGAGGCTGTCGGCTGTTGGGTAGCTGTTGCTTTCAATGTAAGTCTTATGCGTGTGTCTAAAATCAAATGTTCCTCTAATCAAAGAAATATAGATGTCATGTTCATTTATGCAAAACCATTTTGGGCTGTCTGTAGCTGAACTGAGTTGTGTAATAGGAGGATAAAGATTATACCATGTGTTTAGTTGATTGTTCTGCATTGTGCTAGAAGGAACTCTGTCTTCTTGCAGAGAAGAGGCTTCTAGTGCTGGTTTATACACGGACCAGCACTGTGGAAGGCACCACTCGCTGTTGGTATAAGTGCTTGGTTTATAGAGTTCTCTTGAGTTTGAAGTGGCTCTGTAAGCAGGCGTTGGTATGTGATGTAAGTGAGCAAAGGTAGCTCGAGAGAGGCTCTGGAGAAGCCTTCAGGAAGATTGTGCTAGTTTAATGTTAATTGCAGCTTAGGCTCTTAAACATTTTTCTTAAAAAGCACTGGTCATAGTGATGTAATTAATGGATTCATGGGAAATGAAATGCTGTGACTGGTTTCACCTCTCCCAGAAACTTGTTACCAGCATCCCTACCTGAAGAGCTGCTCTCTGCTCCCAGCTCTGCCACCTCTTCAGGCCAATCATGTCATGGTTAGAAATGTCACCTGCACAGCCTGGTCACACTTGGGCTCCACCGCACTCAGGATCCATGATGTGAACCAGAATTATATAACCTTGGAGTCTGAATGATAAAAATACATCTGAGAACGAGACAGATGAGTTGACATATGCAACTGAGTCATGGTGTTTCTGGAACACAGCAGAGTGGATTTAGATGCTTTTAGCCAAGATATTAAAATGGTCCCACCATACCCAAATGTGTGTTGTTTGGGAGACAGCCCACCAGTATAACTCTCCGGGTATTTTTCTTTTTTTCTTCTCTGCTATGATTCTGGAGCCTTTAAGGTTGCAGTTACTCAGTGGTAAACACACTCTTTATCACATTCCACAGGCACCTCTGTAGGTGCTCTGAGTATAGGTAGTGCCCTGAGTTTCTTCTACGCCTTCTGATGTAGTTGAGATGTCCAGAGGTTGTAACTGCTGTAACTGTTCAGTGCCTGTGGGTGCTCAGGACAGGACCTGCGAGCTCAGGTGTGGATCTTGGAGGTGAGAATATATTCCGACTTCTCTCTCTTAGAGTGGAAGGGACCAGGCTTGAAAGAATGGGGATTCAACATCCCAGAAGGAATTTAAAATGAGCAGATGCCTTTTCACAGATGCCCAACTTCTCTTTCTATGAAGAAACTCTGTCCTTTTCCAGTCTGGTCTGACACAGCAGTTAAGAGTGAGGAAAACGAGCTGAAAGCCACAGAGCCAAGCTGACAAAGGGGTATTTGTGATAAATGTCATCTGTTTCACTCTTCCTTAGTTTAATACTTTACTGCTGCTTGTAGGTCACGCCTGGAAACAAAAGGAAGAGTGTGTAAGAGAGGACATCACTTCTTTGGAAAAAGTTCCTGCAGCAGTCAGGAAATCATGAGATTTCCCCTTATTAAGCACAGCTTGCATTGCGGCAGGAGAATTGTGATGACAAACGTTCTAGAAGCCTGCTGCCCAGAGAGCATTTGCAGTTTGGGTTCATAGTTTGGGTTGGAAGGAACCTCAAAACCCCTCCAGTTCCACCCCTGCCATGGGCAGGGACACCTCCCACTGGATCGGGGCTCCAAGCCCCATCCAGCCTGATCACAGAATCACAGAATAACCAGGTTGGAAGAGACCCACCGGATCACCGAGTCCAACCGTTCCTACCAAACACTAAACCATATCCCTCAGCAATATACATATCACGTCCTTGAATGTATGAAACTAGGGATTTATAAACATGATTGAAATAAAGTGGGCAGTCAGTATGTGTTCTGAAGGGGCTTTGAAATGGAAGAGGTGAGTTTGGCCACATCTGATTTCCAGGTCCTTCTGGTTTAGGAGCAGCTTGCATTAGCTTCTGCTTGGTGGAGGGAGTATGTCAGAGGCATCATCCCTCGGGCATGATTTAGGAAGCCTGTAGGGAGGAAGGTTCCTGGGCAGGGTGGTCGGCCTTGGTTGTTGCTGTTGTAGTACTGGGAATAGATTATTTATTGGTATATTTGTTTCTCTTGATAGAGACATCACAATAATAAATATGAGTTAGGCTAAAGTTGCCCTGAATTTTGGAAACAAAATATTCTAGGGCTTTCCCTGCCTGTCCTGCATGTTCATCAGGTGCTCAGGTTAACGTGAGCTGCCATAAGGCCACTTCCCTTCAGTGATTATATATGCTTAAAGAAAAAGTGGTGAGCTCTGGTGTGATGTTTGTAATAGCTAAATGTAACCAGCTGTGGAGTCCATCTATTTTCGAAGCAGTGAGAGTGGAGTTTCTAGCTTCCTTCTTAGATCCAATGAGGTACCAGTCCTAGGAAGCCAAGTGCATTGCATGAACAGTGATTTACATCCATACCTGGTGTAGAAATACCCAGAGAAGGTTTATTGTGTTTGCTGGTTCCTTTGTAAGGGAGGGACAGAGAGGGGGCAGAGTGGAGGTTGGCTCAGGTTTCCTAATGGCACAAAGCTATTTCTGCTGGTATTGCTTTTTTCAGATGCAGAATTTCATTGATATCATTAGCCTGAGAAGAAGAGTTTGGAAAGGAGTTCCCATGTTGTTAGTGTCTGTGAGAAAATGAGTAAATTTGGCACCAAGATCTCTCCTGGGCCTGTGAAATCCCTGACATCATCTGCACATAGTAGTGCATCTGTAATTCTGACAGAGATCAACAGCATTGATCTTGTGCAAAACAACAAATTAGGAGGTCAAGCAAGACCCATGAGTCAGGTTTTTCTGTCACTTTGTGGGTTTTTCACCTTTTCCCAAGTAAAGATGGGGGTGGGGAGGAAAAAGTGGCATCTCCTGATTACTTTTCTGAAGCTGGAAGCTTAATGAATAAGATCACTAGAAGAAGCTTCTCTCAGGGACCATTCACAGTTTCTTGATAATGTTCCAACATCTGATTACAGGATCTGGAAAAACTGGCTTGAGAGTCCCGCAGCCTCACTGCTTGGGGAGGTCTGTGAGCCCCACAGGGGCTGGGAGATCAGGGGGACCCACCTCTGGTGTTATGCTCTCGTGTGAGAGGTGGGACACATTGCACCAAGCAGCACATGATCACTGCTGTGTAAATACCAAGGGCTCTACTCTTCATCAAGAAGAGCTTAGGCACTGATCCATACATACCAGTGCCTGGATGTACAGGGATCAGCCTGCAGGCTTCAGCCTTCATAGGGATTAAGGTCACTTCCTTGGAGAAGACTATAGAATCATGGAATGGTTTGGGTTGGAAGGGACATCAAAGCCCATCCAGTGCCACCCCTGCCATGGGCAGGGACACCTCCCACTGGATCAGGGGCTCCAAGCCCCATCCAGCCTGGCCTTGAACCCCTCCAGGGATGGGGCAGCCACCCCTGCTCTGGGCAGCCTGGGCCAGGGCCTCCCCACCCTTATTGTGAAGAATTTCTTCCTAATGTCCGATCTAAATCTTCCCCCTTGTCCTATCACTTCAGCCCATGGGAAAAGTCTTTCTCCAGCATTTCTGGAGCCTCTTTCCATACTGAAAGCGGATCTAAGATGTCTGTGGATCCTTCTTTTCTCCAGGCTGAACAACCCCAGCCCTCTCAGACTGGTTTGGTATCCGTGGTGAGTGATGGAACTGGTATTTTGTACATAAAAATATCACAGGCAATGCCTTTTATCAGGCTGTTCCTATGATGTATATTCCTACTCCCTGGCCCCTTACCTGATTTTCAATTGTAGTTAAAACTCAGCCCTTCCTTTGCCCTCTCAAAACCAGCTAATCAATACCACAATATCTGAGCTGGTCCCTAGCTGATGTGCAACAATAGAAGCATTGTGTTCACGTTGAAGACAAATGACTTCTCCACTGCTGAACAATGCTGGCTGATAAGTATCTTCTTGATCTACAATAAAGCAATCCACAGACAGGGCATTTAATGGGCTGTCTGCTCGACTGAGATATTCCTATGGAGCTATTTGTGCAGCTGTCTCCCATGTTTTGATAGCAGGCCATATTAATCTTTGCCTTTTTCCTAGTATATGTTGGGGGGAAGAAACTATAATTGTGTATTTCTCTGTAAGAAGATGGGAAAATTCAGTCATGTTCCAGAACACCAAAATAGCACAAATAGCAGAAAAAATGAAGCTGAAACTGGAGCCTGAGAGGGTGTGAGGAAAGGCTGAGCAGGGGGTTTGCACAACGTGGAGAAGCAGAGGAGGATCCCTTTGCTGCCTTCAGCTCCCTGCAGCTCCCACGGAGGAGACGGAGCCAGGTTTCCCAGGGCACCATGTGGAAAGCTGAGAAGCAGGGGCAGAAATTATTTGATGTTACCTCTGAGTTGAATGCTCAACTGGAGACCTCTGGGTCTCTTGCAAACTGTATTTTTCCCCTGAATGAGTGTGGAGTTGTAATTACAAGTGCCAGTGGGATTTGGGAATGTGTGAGCAGAGGGATGCCTGGTAACAGGTACCGGGGCTGTGGATGGAACAGTAGCTATACCCAGCACCCAGAGGTGTTTGAGGTGAAGACTTAAGAATGAGGGATATATATATATATATATATAAAAAACAGGCTATACAAGAAGCCATGAACTCCATAAGCCTTTCTTTAACCAAAAGGTGCTGAAGTTTCTTGTCTGTAGGTATTAAAGTGGTAATTCAGTGGCAGGTGAGTCTTTGGAGAAACAGTTAATGGTGTAAGAGAATTCATTGGAAATTAAACAAATCCAGGGAAGGCACCCATCTCCTCCTGCAATGAACACTGGGCAATGGAGCATCCCTCTAAGTTAACAGGGCATGGGTGTTGGGTTTTGTTTGTTCTGAGGTTGACGTAGGGTGGGGTTAACTTTGTTTTGTTTTGGAAGAGCCCTTCCCATTCTGAGGGAACAGAGTCCAGGGGTGGTGGGAGGCAGACAGGATAAACACCATGCTTATGGCAGCTTCTGGTGAAAGTGCTTGGGTGATCTGAAAGAAATCCTTCTGCGCTTGCTCCTTTACAACTGCCTTAACTACCCATGACTAAATGTGGTGTTTCTGAGACCACAGCTGATGTACTGTGACTCATTCATCTCTCTGAAAATCTGTTTTCTTTTGCCTTGCTACTTGGAGAGTAGTTATATCAATTGCCTTTTTTTTTTTTTGTTGAACAATTTATTATTATTACAGCTCTATTCTAAAGTTTTAAAATGTCTGTAGTTAACATGAGAGCTATTAAAGCCACTTTATCCCAAGTAGCTGTGAACATCTGGCTTTATCAGTCGTGATGTAACAATTCCTGTAGCTCCAAGATGATGGAAAAGCTTTATCTTGTGTTAGAATCCAGAACTGAAGAATGTTCTACAGCCAAGGTGATTGATAAGCGTGGTTTTCTCTTGTTTGGAAAAACGCTTCTGTGGGAAGCGAATGGCATGTTAGAAAATGTTCCTCCAGGCCTTAACACACTGAAAACAATGAAAGTAAACTCAGTTTGGGGGTTAACTTGTAAATGGTTCTTGGAAAACCTTTCCAATTGCAAAATGTGCAGGTTTTCTCTGTACCTGGACAGAGCCAATGAAACTTCCAAAGAGCAAAGCTGTGCCAGCACAGGCTGCAGAGTTCAGTGTGGTTCAATCATCCTTTTGTGTTTGCAGAGCGAATGCAGGAGCTGGCTTGAACCAACCTGGTGGCTTGTAGGACTCCAGTGGGTTTTTCTGGCAAGTGCAGGGCTGTGATTTCCTTGAAGGTGAGTTAGTGCTAACGTGTCCAGGGGTGGGAAACAAGCATGAAATGACAAGCCTGTGATAGTCAGGTGGACACTCAGAGCTCTTTAGTCTCCAGCTTGTCAATCGGTTGTTAACTATTGGCTAGATAAAATTATCTGTGGAAAGCAATAGCAGAAGCAAGAGCTTTAACAATAGCATTCTTGGGGTTTTACTTTAAGTTGACCAATAATGTGTAAACAGGCAGAAATTCTTCAGCTTAGAATGAGGTCAGAGAGGGCTGAGAAGGGATTTTTGTTGGGTTTTGCTGGAAGATGGAGGTGGTCATTCCTTGTTCCTGTCAGTAGGAGGCATGTTGGGATCTGGCAGAGCATCTAAAATGAGAGAGAGATTTTTTCATCAGTCCTTTAATACCTTAGGAGGCCATAAAACTAAAGCAATGTGAACTAGATCAGGTGACATCATGAAGTAATACAACTGTCAGCTGATGTGAACACCAATTTCCTAGGCAAAGCTTCCACAGGGAGGGGAGGGGGGAAAGCCAAGGTAAGCCCTTTTCTCCTGAAGGCCCTCAAAAAGGGTAAATGGCAGCACCTTCAGGGGTCTTGCCATCCCCCCTTCTTCACCCTGCGCTTCTTGATGTGTGCCTGTAAGAGAAGACAAAGCTCCCATGGGACCAGAGCTGGGGAAGATGCTCTCAGCAGGCACCTTCCCAGAGCTGCTGGCACTGTCACTGCTGGGTCCCTGAGCCCCCATCTGCAGCTACGTCTTTTTCCTGCCTATGTACCTGTGCAGGTATCTGCATCTCTTTCCACTACAGTCACCACAGTGAAGGTGGCTCGTTTAGGTGCCCAGTCCTCCCATGTCCCAGCTTCCTAAAGCAGAGCATCCATCAGCCTGCAGTCTCAGACAGGATCTGCTGCAGAAGTTTGATGCACCTGCTTTTGCAGGTGTACGAGCGTCTGGAGAATATGTCTATGGGCACCGGTGAGATGGATGTGATATTTACCCCAGGAGCTGTAGATAGTTCATTAGTGGACTTGTTGGTGTCTTGCTTTGATCCATTATTTCGGTTTTTTTCTAATTGTACTGATCTAGGATGCTTCCACTGAATGACATCGGTTATTAGATGATTTCTACAGTGATCTTTAAATATCACCTTGTCATTAATATGATATTTTCAGTGGCAAATGATGAGTTTAATCAGACTCCAGAGAAGTGTGGCCAGGAGAGCACTCCAGGATGGGGCCTCTTCAGAGAACATGAGTGTCGGATTCCTGGGAACTTTCAAGCTCTTCTCTGCTAATTACAAATGCTCTTTCTACTTCCACCCTGGCAAAGAGATGTGCTCTCCCACCACCTCAGTCTGCCACATGATTATCCTCCTCCCCGCAGTCACAGTGTGCGACTGTCTCTGTTTTCACTGCCATCAGGGATCACATCTGCTGCTGCAGCAATGTTCAGAGCAATTATCTCCCTTGCTTTGTCTTGCTGGAGCTCATCCAGACCGAGCGGGGTTGCACAGTTGTGCAGCAACAATGCTGCTGGTAAAGAAAAGTCCTGAAGCTGGGACCTGGTCAGGAGCATGAGCTGGTGATGCCCTTGTCCAAGGGGAGTGTGCAGGGGCTGGACGAGCTTCTGAGCTGCCCGTCATCTGCACGGTGCCCAATGTCCCTGGTGTCACACGCTGTGGCTCAGCAGCCCCTTAATCCTCTGCACTTGCTCAGATGGAGAGGAAGCAATTTCCTTGGTAGCCCTGCACCTCCAGATAACTTAATCTCTTCATTTCTTCTCCCAGAGGACATTGCCGAGGAGTCAGTGGAGAACATCATGACCACGCTGTTTCTGGAAATGAAAAGCATTAAAACTGTGAATAAGCCAAACTGCAAAGACTTCTCCCATGTATTTCTCGCATGATCCACCCTCTAGGTGTGATGTTAAATACACCATTATGATACTGAACATCCGTGTGCCAGATGTCTCTGATAATTTGCTGTAATTGGTGATTAAAAAATGCTTGAAAGATGCCTTTGACATTTTGTAGTTAAAACATCTTTGTACTTTGACATCTCCATAACTTTTGTTTTAAAATTTAAGCTTGCCAGTTAATGGAGAGCACCTGATGCAGCACAGCCGGCCTCCAGGAAAGATTTTGCTGTGGTCTCCAACACCATCGCTGTGGCCTCACCAGGGACCTGCACGCTGGGTAGGTGCCTGCAGAGAGGTGGGGGACGGGGAGAGCTTTTGGGGTCAAAAGACTGGCTGGTAGTGTGAAATCCAGTGTTACAAGCAGTGTCCCTCAGGAATCAATTCCTCATGTTTTGGCCCAAAACTGGTTGAAGGGGTGGATCTGTTGGGGGTGGGGCTGTTCCTGGGCAGGGTGAGACTGTGACAGAGGGATGGGAGCTGCAGGGGGGGCAGCTGCATCCACCATGGAGACTGGGGGATCACCCCTCCATCAGGGCATGGCTTGCTTGCATTGTGCTGCGAGATGAAGAGCTCATTCACACTCTGTATGTATTTAATTTTTACCATCAGAATAAAGATTCTGGAAGTGTAGAAATTTAGAGAGAGAGCTGTCTGCTTTGAGATCATTCTGTGTGATGATGTGCTTCCTCCTGAACTAGAGCTGATACAACACAAAACTTACTATCTGCGTTTTCGAACAAATCTCTAGAGATAATTAACCATAGAATCACCAGGTTGGAATAGACCCACTGGATCATAGAGTCCAATCATTCTTATCAAATACTAAACCACGTCCTTCAGCACCTTGTCCACTCATCCCTTAAACCCCTCCAGGGAAGGTGAATCAACCCCCTCCCTGGGTAGCCTGTTCCAGTTCCCAATGACCCTTTCTGTGAAAATTTTTTTCCTAATGTCCAGCCTGAACCTCCCCTGGTGGAGCTTGAGGACATTTAAGGTACAGAGATAATTTTTACTCTTGATTATTACTTCATGATCTGTGGCTGTTACTCTTGGTAAGGAGAGCCCTTCGTTGTAAACTCCCTGCTTGGCTCTTGTTGCTTGAAGAACTGTAGGTGCTGGGGGAGAGAGGCTGCTGTTTACTTGGAAAATTCCAGGAATGATGAGAGGTCTTTGTGGCCAGAATGTAGCTTCTCACAAATGAAGTGCATGAAATAGACCTTTTCTGCTTGGAATGAATTATTTAAAGTAAAAAAAAAATATCACTTCAGTGCCAAGAGGACAAGTTAAAGAAAAGTTGAGTCTCTTTGCTCACAATGAGGTGCAGAGCAGACTGGGGAGCTGAAGGCTAAAAGCGACTTGGTGGAAGATGCTTGAAATCACTTGAACGGTTACAGAAACTGCTGGGTAATGTTCAGGAGAAAGGCATGTTGATAAATGTACGTGCCCTGCCTCTGCAAGCCCTCTTCAGCCCCTCTTCATGCACAGGGAGAGGCTGAAGAGCAGCAGTGGGTAAGGTCAAAGCTCAGGCAGGGATAAGTTTATGTCCGTAGAGAGGAGGGCTACTGTTAACTTTAATGCACAACTTGTGACTTGAGGGAACGTTGCTAATGTAGCGTGTGAGGAGGCCCTGGCCCAGGTTGCCCAGAGCAGGGGTGGCTGCCCCATCCCTGGAGGGGTTCCAGGCCAGGTTGGATGGAGCTTGGAGCCCCTGATCCAGTGGGAGGTGTCTCTGCCCATGGCAGTGGGGTGGGACTGGATGGGCTTTGAGGTCCCTTCCAACCCAAACCATTCTGTGATTTATGGAGTGAGGTGGTTTTCCCTTTCCCTAAAAGGGAGGAAAAAATAAATTAAAAAAAAAAAAAAGGAAAACTTGCTTGGCAAGGGCAGAGGTGGCCAATCGTGCTCGCTGTGCAGAGTCCCTGGATGGACGTGGGCCAGCGTGACCTTTGCTGCCACTGCAAGGTTTAACAGTAGTTGCAGCTGCAGGAGCTGGGATAGATCTGCTGGGTAGCAAGTATTGATATGAGAAGCAATTTCACCTCCTCCAGGCCTGAGAGACAAGCTGCATCCTGCAATGACTGTACACGAGGGAAGTGCTCAGATCTGAAAATAATACTTGAAATCAGCCTATTTCTTTATTCCAAATGAAACCCAGTCTTGAATCCTTGGAGCAGAGAGGGTTCTCAGGTGCTCTTGTGCTGGGTTTTTTTTATAGGTGCTTTATTTTTAAGACTGCTGGGGAGAAAAGAAGTTTGGCTCAGGAAGTCCAGTGGTTTGCTTTGGTAACCGTGGTACTGGAATTTATCAGCTTGATTTGGTTTGGTTTTGAGAGACGCTCCTTGCCTGTAAGCCTCCTGACCCCCAGAGTGCAGCTGGTGGTGTCCGATGGAGCCATCTGGATAAAGAGGACACAGCAGCCACCCTCCTGTGAGATGCTGTTGTAGGAATCGGCCTGTGACAGAGCTGCCAAGGGGCTGGTGGGCAGCCTGGAGGAGCAGGACGCTGCGCTGAACCACTGCAACCCCTATGGAAAGGGTGGGAGCGCGTTCCTTGTTGATACAGTTTATTACATGGGCACAATCTATAGAAAGGAGTGCACTCCCTCCTGTAAACAGAGGAGACGTTTGCAGTGACAGAGCTAATTAGGCTCTTGGGAGAATTTATGCAGAGCTAATAAGAAGCAGAACTAAACGTTGTCTTAATTTACCCTCCAGCTCACAAAAATGTTGTTCATTCATGTTGCACTAATTAAGCCAACAGCCATTAACCCTTTCTTCAGAGACAGAGACCCTTGACACCAAAGAGGAATTAAACTTCATGCTGTAAAGCGGGTACCTTTGTGTTTCTGTGAGACTTGGAGCTCCTGTCTTCATCCTGTAGTGAAGATCTGTGGTGCTAACTGGTGTGGAGAGGAGTTACTCCTTTGCCTTTCCCAACTGCAGCTTTAAGGCTGGCTTTTGATGCTTTTGCTGCCATCACTGTGCGATGCCCCTGCCTGCAGCTGGGGTGAGGGTTTGTGCTCCATCTGCCCACAGCTCTTGGCAGCTCCAAGCGGGATTTGAGCTCTCCTTTCACTTAGAATCATATAGAATAGTTTGGGTTGGAAGAGATCTTAAAGATCGTCTAGTACCAACCCTCTGTGATGGGCAGGGACACCTCCCACTGGATCAGGCTGCCCAAGACCCATCCAACCTGGTCTTGAACACCTCCAGGGATGGGGCAGCCACAGCTTCTCTGGACAATCTGGACCAGGGCCTCACCACTCACATGGAGAAGAAATTCATCCTTATGTCTAGTCTAATTCTTCCCATCTCCAGTTTATAGCTATTGCCCCTGGTCCTATCCCTACAAGCCTTTAAGGTCTCCTCAGAGCCTTCTTTTCTCCAGGCTGAACAATCTCGACTCTCTCAGCCTGTCCTCAGATGGGAGGTGCTCCAGCCCTCTAATCATTTTTGTAGCCTCCTCTGGACCAGTTCCAACAGTTCCATCTCCTTCTTATGTTGAGAATTCCAGAACTGGACACAATACTGAAGATGAGGTCTCACAAGAGAGGAATAGGGAGCAGAATCACCTTCCTCGCCCCACTGGCCACTTTATGAGATAGGGCTTTGTGTTCCACTGCATCGTTCAGTACAGGAGAGTTAATGGCACTGAGGGTCCTCGTGTGAGCCTATGAGAGAGTTCAGCTGTTCCAAAATGTCACATTTTCTTGCAGCTTGCTGCAAGAGATAGCAAATGTGGTGAAAATCTTGCCCAACATTTGTTGTCACAAGATTTCAAGTGCAGTTTTGGAAGCTGTGATCTGGGACAGTCTGGGCAAGGTTTAGGCAGCATTTCAGCCTTGGAGTGCTTGGCTAAACTCAGCCTTAGCTCCGAGCGTTATTAGACATATGCTCGTCTCCAGTAGTTTGGAAGTGACTGATAAACTAGAAAATGCCAAAAATATGAGCGCTGTAAGGAAGAAAGGAGATTTAGTGGGTTTTCCTTTTTATCTTCTTCCTACATAAAGCGGTGAACACACATGATTAAGAGTAATCTCAAAAATAGAGTCCTCATCTGCTGCTGCTGCCCTTACAGCATCACTTTTATGTGAAGTGCCTTGGCAATAGCTCATCCACCAGTCAGCTGCCCCGACTCAAATGTGAGGAGAAGAAAGCAACTCCCTCTGTACTTGAGGAATGTTACAGGAGTTCAAACTGATCAGGAGAATGAAAAGGGCACAAAATGATATTTAGTGCTCACATGCTTTAAAAAGGAGAGATGAACCTGGTGGCTGCAGCGCCGGGCAGAGAGCCCACAGTGCCTTATTCCACAGAGCAGCAGCATCGTGACTTTGTGCTTTTGCATTGGTTGCATACTTTGTTTTGCAGATCTCTCTGTTACTATGAAGAAGGAACACCCCTTGGTCAGCACTGCAGGGTTTGTATTTATCAGAATTTGTTTGTATTTTGTGGTTGTTTGGGGTTTTTTTGTTGGTTTGTTTCTGGTAACATCATCTAACCCAATATTTTGCATTTTTGAGGCTGTTTATTTACTTGGAGCAAATGCTGTGAATTTCACTGGCTGCCTTTGCTGCCCTGCCACGATTTCTCTTAAAGAGGTGGCTGGAGCAATGTACAGTGAGAAGGAAGCAGCCAGCCAAGAGGGGAATCTGCATGTTGTCGCTCAGATACTGTGTTTGCCAAAGGAGAGAGAGAAAAACTAGTTACTTGTCCAACTGAGTCAGTGGATGTCCTAACATTAACTATTAGGGCATGGCTTGAAATTCTCTGCTGGCAACCTGTGATCTGGGAGATTACAGCACTGGAGCTGTACTTAATGCTGTCCTTTTCTGCCTTGCAGACAGAGGTCACCGCTGGAGACCAGGATTGGTGTGAGACAATGCCTCAAAAGAGCAGAAACACTGATGTGAAGAAAGGGCACACAGTCTCTAGAGGTCATCGATTATTCTGCTATTCCAAAATATCTCTCATTCACAAGGTTGTTCATCCAAGAGAAACTACATCTGGCGTTGGCTAAGGATGTTTTGCTTAAGGTAATGAGATTGAATTCGCACCCATGTTTATTTCTGTAGCTGTCCCTATGGAGCAGGGTGTGCTCTGTAATAGAAATGCAAGTGCAGCTCTCTTGCCGAACACCTTCGTAACAACTGTGTGTGCAGCCTGGAGCACAGCAAACCAACAGTGCAAACAGCTTCCTCTTCCCTTGAAACTCTGGAAAAAGTTTTCAAAGTAGTCTGGTTATTGACATGAAGAAAAGGAAAAAAAGCTGAAGTTCTCTTCACTAGATGTGCTCAGCAACGTCTGCCCTCATCCCCACGGATGTGGCAATCGAGTCCCTCGCCCACGCCTGCATCCACGGGGATGCTGTGGGATGCAGCTGCTGTTGATGCACTCTCTTTCCAGCCACTTGTGTGCAATTCCCTCACAGCCAGCCCCAACTCCTGCTCCTGTCTGTTGTTGGTACTTTTAACGTGGAAAGAAATACAGGACTCGAGGCATGGAGAGTTGATCTGAAACTGTAACACAACTACAGACTGATTTACTGGGCCAGCTGGTTTTCAGTGTTAGGGTTAAATTAAAAGCGAGCTTTATCTGAGATTGGAAGAGCAGCGGACAAGGCATCCATCCCAATGGACCATCTCGATCAGCTCTGGGAGAGTACCCCAGAGGCTGATGACCCAGCCTTGGTCCCAGGTTCTCAAGGCTCAGCTCCTCCACGGGGCCGCGCTCAGCGTGTAGATGTTGTATTCTGAGAATGGTATGAATGTCCTGTCCTTGCTGCCCGAAGGCCAGAAATAGTAGTGGGGTGGTCACATAAGCAGGGTTTGATTATTGTGCCTTTTTGTTGCAACTTTCATTGAAATGACTATAAAAACGATCATTTAATTATTTTAGTGTTAATGCTTCTTTATAAACCAGGGGAAAACTCCAAGCAATTGAGAAAAAATAGGGCTTTAATAAAAATTTAGGCCATTTTTTTTTATCTTTAACAATTCAAATTGCTTTTTGTTCTTTTAATCACCTTGGTGTAAAATCTTGCAGTCATAAAACGCTAACATAAGCTGTTACTACAATATAGTATAGATTTGACATCTATATGTGTGAGAACCTGTAGGCTCTGCAGACATAACCTGGCCAGAAGTCCTTCATGATGCGGTTCAGTAGCTTTATCGTTTTCATGACTATTGCTTCTTCCTGCAGGTAAAAGCAAAAGTCAGACCCAGTTGGCTTTTGGCTTTTTTTAATGTAGAAACCTGAGGCATTCATGAAGTGCTGTCAGTGAATTCTGCTCTGAGTTGGAGGCAAGAGCCAGGGAAGCATTTGCTGCATCATTTCGAGGACACAAATTGCTGCAGGCGTCTTGGAGAGGGCACTTATCAAAACTCTGCAGGTTTGTACATGAGCTGATTCCAAAATCTATTGATGCTGAAAGCGAGCCAGGACTGATCAGCAGAAACTTCAGTAACTGTAATGAATTTTTCAGTCATTTTAAGTGTTTCTAATACAACTTCCCTATTGTGTTATGGTGCTATCTTTATTTGCAATCACAATTTATCACCTACTAGCAGCTTGATATAATATTTTTCAGATATAAACCTTTCCTCTTTCTTGAAATGGGAATATGTGTAATAATAATGAGAAGGCTGAGTGAAATTATGCTAAGGTGTATGCAGCCGTTCTCTTCTGCTGTTTCCTGCTGTATCTCTTGATGTGAAATCAAGCTCACGCATTGGTTATCGTCATCAGGGAAGTGCTGAGTTCTCTGTTAATGGAGATGCATCTCCTGTGATTTTGTTTGCGTACGCCAGGCCTTTTGCTGCTCAGGCATTGTGACTGCAGGGGAATGAAAGGAGTCATCGGAAGGTTCTTCAGAATCCGCTGGTCTGCACCACGTTGTGCTTATTGGGAGACAAGGAGTCCTCGTCTGCTGCAGCAGGTGCCGATCTGTTTAATGATGCTCTCGCACTCCTCGAGGCCCACTGCTTATTCCATAGAGTACATGACCAGTACTCAGAAGTCCTGTTTTAGGAAACCTGGTCTTACTGAGCCCCTTCTTAATAAACCTGCAGTCTGAGCAGGTCAAATAATCCAAATTGGGGAGCTAAAATATATATTATCTTTTTTTTCTGCAGTGGGGTGCAGGGAGGCTCTGGACTGCAGATCGATCTGCAAGTCGTGGCACAGACCTGGCTGTAGCTGCCTGGCACGTGTCACCCTGTTCAGAGCCACCGGGGCCCCTTCCCCCAGGTTATTGCTGCCATTTGCAGCTTTGACGGGTCTGTCACAGGTTTGGGTCACCAGAGGCAGAGCCCGTCTGTGCTTCGGTGCTGGAGGGTGTTGGGAGGAAGACACAGCATGGTGTCACTGGGAGGGGGCTCGGGGTCCTGAGCCACCTGAGGGTGTGCAACACACGAGACCAAAAACGTCTGGATGTCAACACTCCTTAGGGATGGTCGAAAGAGGGGGGGGAAATGTAATCAGGAGAGGCTGACAGCAAGAACACGCATTGATGGTTAGCGTGAGGATGTGGGGATGTCAGCGCTTGTGTGTCCTCAGCTGCAATCTGAAATGGTTGGTAAGGAAAGATCTCATTTTTAACCAGACTGGGTTGTAGAACTGGGAGAAAGCCCAGATTTTAGATGCCTTCTCTTCCTAAGAATGGGAGGGAGGGCAAAGCCGAAAGCCAGAAAAATTAAATGGAATAATTCAATTCAATAACACCTTTTTATCTTATTAACCTAGATGAATTGTGTTTGTGTTATTCTCTATTTTCCCCATTTCCATGTGCAGTTGTTACTTTGCACACTACTGCAGGAAAAATCTCTTTTATTTGCAGTAAATATTTTTGCATATTTACCAAGGGAATTATTTTTTGTCAGCTGGACGCTCAGTTAACTTCAGGCACTGCTGATGGATGAGTTTCCTTAAGCACTGGTGGTTCATGAAAGGGGCAATCGCTTTGCTGAAGGTTGTATTGATTTTTGTGTGTTTTTATGGTGCTGTAGGACTGCATACCTCTTCAGCCCTAACAGTTTACCTTGTTTTCACTCTTTTTCTACACAGACCTCATTTGCTCATTCTTGGTGCTACTGAAGCAAAGGAGTTCATTGAAGCACGACCAGACAAGTGGTTTGGGATTTCTGGTCTCGCCAAAACTGGACCAAAAAATTTGATCTGAGGTACATTTTGATTACTTCCCACCCTTACAGATGCTCAGTAATTACAATGAGGTCACAGCAACCACAAGCTGCTTACAGACCTAACCTGATGGCACTACGTTTTCTGAAGTGCAGAGGCAGGCTGGGTCCTCAGCACTTGCCACAGCACCGCACAGCCTTGTAACTGCATTTTCTACACATGCATTAAAAAAACATGTTTCTCTTAACGCATTAAAAATACAGTACAAGACGTAACTTAAAAGTGTGTGGTCTTAGGCAAAAGTGATACGGAGCCTCTCTGCCTGTGTTTACGTGTGAGCTGGCACACCAGACACCCCAGCTCCCTGAACAGGTAAAATCAAAGAGTCCCGAGGTCAGAAAAGATCTTTGAGGTCATTGAGTCCAACCGTCCCTGTCCACCACTAAATCAGATCCCTGAGCACCTCATCTACCCGGCTTTTAAACCCCTTCAGGGATGGGGACTCCACCACCTCCCTGGGCAGCCTCTGCTGGAGCCTGAGAATCCTTTCCGTGAAGCAGTTTTTCCTAATCTCCAATCTGAGCCTGCCCTGGTGCAACCTGAGGCCATTTCCTCTGGTCCATGGTTTGCTTTGTGCTTCCCAGGTGGACCTGAAGCTCAGAGCACCCCAGATGCCTGTCCTAGAGCTGACCATGAAGAACTCATATCCCTCAAATAAAAACTTTAGCTTCTTTCCAAGGAAAGGGAACTGTAACGAGGGAGGATATCATGATGGAAAAGAGGAGACAACAAGAAGGGAACTGCAAACTACTGCTTGATGAGTACAGGGTCACCCGGCTGCGAAGCTTTGGCTCTGCAGCTGGTCCTGGGTCACTCTTTGCTCACAGGCAGCACCTCTGCAGCACTATCTGGTCCTGATGGCCACAGGGAAACACGCAGAAGTGAGCAACCAGCATCCCACAGTGCTAACAAATACGTGTTCCAGAGATTCTGCTTTGAGAGGCAATAACAAGAATGCTCGTGCAACCACAAGTCATCACAACGTGACCGTGACTGTGTTTGGAAAGGGCAAATGAGAAGGTGTTGGCATCAGAGCAAAGAGGGTCAGGGAGAACTGTGAAAGTGAAGGAGAAAAATTGACTTCTCTTTTGATGAAGCTTGCTTGTTTGTAACTGGGGCTGGACCTGTTAGCTGGAGAATGTCAGGTACAATGTGACACATTGGTCCATGTCTTCACGCGTAAAAGTAGCTGCTTCTGAGACTATTTTTCTGTTTCTTCTTTTTTTCCCCTTGTAATCCTATTAATACATTTGAAATGGAAAGACAGGGTTGGAGATTTTTCCCTTAAAAATGAAAGGTGATTTTCAGAACATCGTACTTGTGGCTTGTCTTCTTAACGAAGCTCTTGTAATCAGACCCTTGGTGTAAGCTGGTGCTCGGGTGGGCACAGCCCGCAGAGGTGCCCGGTGTCACAGCTGTAGCACTGCACTTTGTTTTTATCCTGCTCTGGGATTTTCAGGTGGCATCCATCCCCAAAGAACACTTCTGCTGAACACAGATCAGGCTTTAAAAGGCAGAAGATTGTTAGTGTTTGGCTGCACTGGGTCTCACAGGAGAGAAAAAATGCAGCACGCTATTGAGTCCCAGCCCTGTGGAGAGAAGCAAGGTATGGATGAGTGAATATTTCTTGCTCTTTCTTCCAGACAATCAACCGTAAAAATTATAAAATCATGCCAAAGCAGCCTGGCATCCAGAGCATCTCCCTGTGCATCCCTGCTATCTCCTTCTGCATGCAGACAGCAGTCTGAGCTCTTCTCAAGGCAGTACTAACAGCCCTGTGGAGCCTGGGGTGGGGTAACCAGGCTGTGAGATATGCTTATTATCCAGAAAAATGAGGAAAAATAGACCACAGAGGCAGGATCAACCGACAGACGGATACACGGCACCCGATGAGAAGCTGGGAAGCACTCTTTCTGTTTTGCACTCTGCCCAGACATAGATTTCCATATTCTTTTAGCAAGAAAATGAAAGGCAGCAGCTTAATAGCTTAAGTGCGGAGCTTACTGTCAAATCCAATCCCTTGGACAAGCAGTGAGACTCTCTGTGCAGATAGATGGCAAGGTTTACATGTGAGCAATTTCCTGCTCAGCTTCTATTACCCTTCAATGAGTGGCTTTACTTGTCTCTACATCTTTCTACTACTCTTTCTATTTCCTGAAGTAGGAGTTAATGTACAAGAGAGAAGGGCAGCAATGCATCCGGGGCACCCAAGACTGATCGTTGGAAAGCTTTTCCTCTTGGATGACTAGAGAGAAGCCTGGCGGTTAAGGAATGAGCAAGCTGCTGCCTTCTTGCTGAAAATGCAACGTATCCAATATATGTATTTAAATAATGTATGCAAGTCAATCAGGTTCTTCCAATTACCAATCAGGAGATGTGGAAGGACAGACAGGTGGGCGACAGTCCACAAGCCACTGAGTCTGCTCCCCCTCCATCACCACCCACCCCGCTGCGTCCACAGACTTGAGAAAATCAGAGGAGGCCAAGGAGATGATCGGAGAGCTGGAGCACTTCTGCTGTGGGGACAGGCTGAGAGAGTTTGGGTTGTTCAGCCTGGAGAAGAGAAGGCTGCAGGAAGATCTCAGAGCAGCTTCCAGCACTGAAAGGGGCTCCAGGACAGCTGGGGAGGGGCTTTTTGCAAGGGCCTGGAGTGGCAGGATGAGGGGGAAAGGATTTAAGTTGGAAGGAGGAAGATTTAGATCAGGCAGATGTAGATCTTCAGATTTAGAAGAACTTCTTCATGATGAGTGTGGGGAGGCCCTGGCCCAGGTTGCCCAGAGCAGGGGTGGCTGCCCCATCCCTGGAGGGGTTCAAGGCTGGGTTGGATGGGGCTTGGAGTGGGAGGTGTCCCTGCCCATGGCAGGGGTGGGACTGGATGGGCTTTGAGGTCACTTCTGACCCAAACCATTCCAGGATTCGAAGATTTTCCTGAAAATCAGTTTTATTAACAGGGGGGTCTGGTCCCTGCAGACAGGTTCTCTGCACTAATGCATCATGGAGCCCCTCAAGCCCCGCTGGTGGCTCAGCAGCAAACTGTTTCACCCATAGTGACTCAAATCCTCCTGCTTCAAGTCCAGTCATTTCAGTCACTGAGCAGCACAAACCACTTCGGATCCCAAGTGGAAAGAACGGAGCTCCCTTTCACTTCGGATGCAGGTGACCGGTGTGACCGTGGCTCACTTTACCCCCTGAACTCGCTGTGTCTGTCTCCTGAGAGCAGCCGGGCCAGACTCCAATAACAGTTAATCAGCTTTCTCCTTATCCATAATTATTTCCCATCACTCTCTCTTCTAACCTTTTCTTAAATGACAAGGTTCCTTTAGCCAAGGTATTAATTCCCAGCTCCCAAAAAGCCTCTTCTGTGTGCCTCGTGCATGTGGCATCACTCACACCAATCTGCTGGGGAAAACGCTGCTTTATAATCTGACAGCCCTTAAATGAAGCAGTTTTGTGTCAAATAGCAGCTTTTGACAAACTCGCCGGCTGAAAGGCTTCTTCCTTTTGTGTGACACTTCGCCACTTCTTTTTCTTCAGTATTTCTGACACTTTTCCCATTACGATGATGAAGTTCTAAGGCAAAAAGAAACTAATGGTTTATTCTCCTCATGGAAAGAATGAAAAGAATGCCATGAAAATTAGAGGAAGAAGTAGCTAGCATTGCTGTAGTCAAGTGGAAGATGTAGGGCTGAGGATTAGGGCATATGTACATGGGATAATGAATATGAATGCTGGTGCTTTAAGATTAACTGTGTAATAGGATTATCTGAAAAAAGAGCACCCTGTGAACATTATTGCCTATTTTCTGAAGGGTAACCCATTCCTATTTCTCAGATATTGGTATGTGTCTGGGTTTCTGGTGCTCTCCATCAGAAAGCCAGCTCTGGGCTATCATATGGCACCTAGAAATGCAGATGTTTAGACACGCTGAATAGAATGTGTCTGTGTATAAACACGTTTAGCATGTATAATGAGTGGTGGAAACGTTCAGTTTTGGTTTTGTCACTCATGTTCTCACAGCCATGTCACCGATTTCATGACATTTTCATTCTGCTTTCGCATTGCTTTGCATTTGCACCAGCAGATTTGCAGGGCAGAGCCCAGCTCCTCTCTGCTCTGACCAACTTTTCAAAGCCATCACCTTGAAAGAGCCTAAATTGTTCGTCTTGGAAGCAGGAGAATTCCTTTTCCACTTCCTGTGTTGTATCTGAACGATAAACCTGTGAATGTGGCTTAATCTGTCTGTTGGGAATCTTACTTTGAATGCACAAAGGTGACAACTATTTCAGTTCATTTTGGGTTGGCTCAGTGACTTAGCAGCAGCATCAGGCTGCATCGAGTGGCAATGGCAGTGTTGTAACCCAACCTTGCAGGTAAGGATTCCTCTGCCGTCGTTACCTTTTGTCTGTGGAGTATTTGCAGCACTGGAGGCAAAGAACTGTTGGAAACGGGGGAAAAAATTAGGTCAGTCCTGCCAAGTTAATATTGGGGAAGAAATAAAAGGAAGGAATCCTGATACAGAGGTAAGTGAACCATTTAGTGGGGTTTCTTGCACCACAGGGCATCTAGGCAAATCACAGCATCAACAAAAGCATGGAATGGTTTGCTTTGGAACCTCAGAGCCCATCCAATTCCAACCTCCCTTCCATGGCAGGGACATCTCCCACTGGAGCAGGTTGAAGGCTGGATGGGGCTTTGAGCACCATGATCCTGTGGGAGGTGTCTCAGTTTTTACTGGAAGAGCCTGGGCTGTGGTGTTTGCAGGCAGCAGAAGTTAATCCCCACTTCCAGAGCCGCAGAACGTTGCTTTCCTGCAGAGCAGCATCTCAAATGACACTCATAAAACCAAACAACTGAAATGTGAGAGCTGAAATTTCATATCATACACATCTCGAATAATTTATCACTGGAGACTGAGGAGTATAAAACGTTTTTTTGGTCAACATTAGATTGATTTAAACATTTTGAATATGTTTAACAGAGTTTAAATTATTTTTAGCATAGACTCAACTGCTCTAACAGGATGGGAAAACTTTGAAGAACTTAGCTAGAAGAATAATTTATAGAGCTGCTTTATGCTGTGATGCACCTTAAATCATTGGGAATGGATGCAAATGATTTTTAAGTCTCCTCTCTTTGAGAACTCTTTTACCAATGCAAACTACTTTTTAAGGACAGCAGGTGATTTGAGTTTAGTTTGTATCAGTGCATCCATGATTTAAAGATCTAAAATGGCAAAAGCCAAATTTATTTCTTCTAGCAGAATATTTTAAATCACCTTAAATACCACTAGAGATTTATTCCAGTTTAAGGGATCCCATAATTAGCACTGTAGAATACATAAGTCATTCCTGCAGAGCTTCACAGATTCCAGGGATGGGTCAAATGAGCAAGATTTTGGGTTTTTTGTGGATGCCCACGTGGCCCTTGTCAGAGTGACCTGCTCTGCCTGTGATGTTCATGACACCCATTTCTTGTGTCATGTTAGACCTCTGGTCCCTGGCGTGTGCATCACCCCAGCCCCATCCAGAGGATGCAGCTCCCACAGGGAGCTCCCCGGGAGAGGGCTCGGCTGCTGTGACACTGCCAACAGAAAGCAGCAGTTTAAGAGGAGAAAGACCTGGGGTTCACTTAAAAGAGAATGGTAGAGAGGGATGTGCTTGAAACCCCAGATCTTGCTAAAGTTTCTGAAAACTGTGGTTTGTCTTGGATGAAACCTGGAGTGCAAGTCATTTCATGAAGTGTTGATAAGTTGTTTTATTCTTTTCCCTTTTCTGTTCTTTGCTTCTGTGTGTGTTCACATGGCTAGAGAAAATGGGCAAGGAGATGTTTCTGACCAGCCAGCTTATCTTTTCAGAATGCAGTTTCGACCTCATACCCACCACTGCTGAACTGTTGTCATTTAAAAAAAAAAAAGGGAAACAAGGTTATGTTTCCGTTCAAGCAAGCGGTACCTTCTCATGGCCCATGAGGAAGAACTGACTGGGTCATCGTTAATGTCTGTCTCTCAAAAAAGCAGTAGCTTTTGATTACAGCATCAGAAGATCAAGAACAGCCCAGTGTCCAGGGTTCCTCTTAAACACTGTGCTCTGCACCTGCTTCTACCACCCCTTGAACACAAAGAGTCTGTGCTCTCAGAAAGAAATCTTCCCAGAGGTTTAGGAGACTTTGTCCCACCAGGAAAAAAGCACAAGAACCAATTCAACACCAGAAGCCCATTTTGAACAGCAAGGTTAATCAAACACAGAACAAACTGCTATGGAACTGGTGGAGAATCTGCCCGTTGGCATCACAAAATCGGGACAGATTTCTCATTAAGATGATGGGCTTGAGCTAAACACAACCTGTCAAGTGCGACACAGGGCAAGTGCTGAAGCCAAATACCCTGTCACACAGCGAAGGTCACGTCAGCTGAGATAACAGCTCCTTCCTACAGGGCAGCAGGATGGTTTCCACAGCCGTTCTTGAATGGCAAACCTCCCAGTGTTGCATCACGCTGCTCCCATTGCATCTCGACACTTGTAACAGAAGGTCTGTCTGGTGGGGGGGTTGTTGGGTATTTGTCCCTTTCCCCATAAACAGTTTAGAAAAGTGGACAGAAGGAATAGCATCACTGTAAGGCAGAGCACCCGCTAGCAAAACCATGTAGAAATGATACTGTAAAATCCAGGAGACAGCGGCAGCACAAACCCAGCACAGGAACTTGAGGAGAGTGGCTGGCAAGCTCCTGTGATGTTCAGCTTCCACCCAAAGTGCCCTGGGCATTTGGTGCTCCTGGGAAGGGTCCCCACTCTGCTTTGCTCAGAGCAACCCTACCAGAGTGCTGGGCAAACACAGAAAACACCAACTCCACAGTATCTGTCAGGGACCTGAAACTGCTGACTTGAGGAAGGACATGGTGAAAGCCTTTTCCTACTGGAACTCCTCCGTCTGTCCCCCTCCAAGGCAAACAAACTAAAATCAGACTTCAATTTTACAATTTTAAAGGCTTCTTTTTTTGGGTCCATTATAGAATCACAGAATCACAGAATGGTTTGGGTTGGAAGGACCTCAAAGCCCATCCAGTGCCACCCCTGCCATGGGCAGGGACACCTCCCACTGGATCAGGGGCTCCAAGCCCCATCCAGCCTGGCCTTGAACACCTCCAGGGATGGGGCAGACGTTCTCTGGGCAGTAGAGGAAATCTGGTGAGCAGAGGGAATCGAAAGGGAGGCAGCATAAGCTTCAGATGTACAGGGAGTGGAAATAAAACTCCAAGTTCTCAGGTTGTGCCAGTGGCCCCACAGCCACCCCAGCCCACTGCTCCACACAACCGTACACCTACCGACCACCTTCCTTCATATTTCTACCTTGCAAGCTTCTTTCCTGAAGCAAATTTCCTATTTCTGCTGTTATTTTTTTTCTGTGCTGTGTTTTTAAGTTTTGTATTTACAAGTTCATGCTCTTCCTAATTGCAGGCGTAGCTTCCCCAGAGCCTTAACAGAGGGGCACCTTATAGATACAATAATTATAATCAAATAAAGATAAATACTCATTACACAAATAGCATGAAAAAACAAATAGGACCTTTCCATTTAAAGGCTAAATGACAGCCTTGATGATGAATGATATAGACTAATTACAGGTTTCATAATTCATTAGCATCAAAATGCAAAAATGCTTTAAGGCAAGAGAAACTGGGCAGGGTAGTCCTGCTGTTCCAGGTGCCAGTCCACCCACCAGTCAACAGTGGATGCAAAGGAGATAATGTGAGATGCTCTCCCTGTCCCTGTTTCTAAACAGGATTTTTTTACCAGCAGGGTGAGGGAGGGGGTTCTACCCCTCTGCTCTGCTCTCCTGAGACCCCAACTGGAGCCCTGCATCCAGTTCTGGAATCCCCAACAAAAGAAGGAGATGAAGCTGTTGGAACAGGTCCAGAGGAGGCCACGGAGATGATGTAAGGGCTGGAGCAGCTCTGCCATGAGGACGGGCTGAGAGAGTTTGGATTGTTGAGCCTGGAGAAGAGAAGGCTCCGAGGAGACCTTAAAGCAGCTTCCAGTACTGAAAGGGGCTCCAGGAAAGCTGGGGAGGGACTTCTTACAAGGGCCTGGAGTGACAGGATGAGGGGGACAGGGATTTAAATTGGAAGGGGGAAGAATTAGATTAGTCATTAGGAAGAAATTCTTCATGATGTGGGTGGGGAGGCCCTGGCCCAGGCTGCCCAGAGCAGAGGTGGCTGCCCCATCCCTGGAGGGGTTCAAGGCCAGGTTGGATGGGGCTTGGAGCCCCTGATCCAGTGGGAGGTGTCCCTGCCCAGGGCAGGGAGTTGGGACTAGGTGGGTTTGATGTACCTCCCAACCCAAACCATTCCATGATTCTACGATGATTCTTGAAGATGTGAGTGCTGGCACCATGGCACCAGTGATGCTGGTGTGGACGGAGCTGGGGCCGCGGTGCCCAGTGAGGAGCTTTGTCCCGGCTACAGGACTGGCACATCCCATGGGAAGCTTTGCTCCTGCTTGTGCCTGTCCATCACGGCACCTGTGTTCATGCACACAGTGCACACAGCAACTGTGCTGAAATATTGATGGGGCTGCTTTATCTTGCGGGCATCTTCTCCACAGGGTGCAAGGTCAAGCCGATAAAATCATTGCATGGCAGCACCGCAGCCTGTCTCACTGCTCGGCTCCTAGATGGTGAGTGACAGACACCCACCGCTGTTGAAGCTGCTCGACACTGAGACAGAACAGAAACACACCCACTAGCTTTATTCCGTCACTTTGGGGCCAGGCAGGAGAGACTCAGGCTGCTTTGCTTGGTTTTATTTGGTTTTTCAAGCTGATGTAAGGGTAGGAAGTTAACCACAAGGGCTAACAAAGGAATAAGCAGCAAAGAGGGATGGCTGGGACTGAGATCTGTTTAAGAAATGCCCTTTCAGGTACAGCATCAGGATTCCCTGCAGCTGAGTGGTGAGGTCCTGTAAGCACAGGACATAAAGTAGAAGAGTAACCTGGTAACCTGCCCACTCTCTCCCTAGCGCCTGTGTGCCTTTGACTTGTAGTGCTTTAAACTTCCTAAAAGAGTGGGGAGGACAAACACTGCTCCTAAAGTTCAGCGACATTAATGAGGGGTAATTTAACCGCCACTACGAACAAGACAGGTAAAAACCTTGCAAAATTGCTGCACTCAATGACTTCCTGGGGTAAGCAGCTATTGAGGCTTTTTCATGTATTGTCTGAAAAACAAATATTTCTTTTGCTATGGTTTGATGGGAACAACCAGGAAAATTATTGAAGTCATCAGGCTGTGATGTGACCATTTATGTACATTGGTTCTTTGTAGAGGAAAGAGTGGGACTGCATAACTCAGCTGTTTTACCATTATCTATCCATCCCTCCACCCACCCATCCCTTCATCCATCCATTCACATCCTTACCCAGCCACAAACTTACCTATCTGCCTATTTTATGTGCAGCAGACGTATCAACAGACGTATCACAGGGAAGATCCAACAGACAAAATTGAAACAGTAGAGAATTTCCCTCCCCCTGTAGTCGAAACCCTCGTGGTTTCCTTAAGCACAGGGGGCCAAAGGAAGAATTATGTGTCTGTTTTCATGGCAAGAGCAGCAGGAGCATGGGCGAGGTAGCACTGTGAGTGGAAATTGCAGGCAATTGCACAACAGGGTGATGGAGACCTGCTGTCAGTTATGGATTGATATCAGCTGTGGCTGGAGTGGAGCCCAGCCTGAAGGTCCCTCTCCTGCTCACCCCCATCTTATCACAAAATCATGGAACGGTTTGGGTAGGGAGGGAACTCAAAGCCCATCCAGTTCCATGGGCAGGGACACCTCCCACTGGATTAGGGGCTCCAAGCCCCATCCAACCTGGCCTTGAACCCCTCCAGGGATGGGGCAGCCACCCCTGCTCTGGGCAACCTGGGCCAGGGCCTCCCCACCCTCACAGCAAAACATTTCATCCTAAAATCTCATCCTGCTGCTGCTGCTGCATCCACTGCTGCATCTCCAGCTGGCTCCACGCAGCAGTCTTGGGGCAAACGGCAAGAGCAGGAGTTTGATTTTGTAGCGCTTTCACTGAGCGGATGGAAATCTCCCACATAATGAGGAGATAAACTCAGAGCTTTGTTGAGAGATTTACCTGGCTGAGAGAAATCCTACCCATTCGGAGATGTTGTACTTGGGAGGGAAAAGTTGGAATGAATCCTATCACACCTTTGACAAGTGATGTCAAAATGATGTGCACCAGGACTGTTCCATGCAGTATTATTAGAAAAGGATGCCAATACAGCATTCAGGAAGGAATTGCAGCTATTGACGTCTGTGGAGCAGTCAGATTTGCTGGCACTCGGGAGGAGACGTCATCAGACCTGTCTGAGCAGTCACAGCAGCCTCGAGACACAGAGCCTTGCTGGCAGTGGGGTGTCTCAGGTGAGACAGAGTCCATAGGGGGCTGGTGGTCATGGTGGCCCCGCCTGGGTGCTGGGGCTGGAAAACATGCCAGGGGGCAGGGAAGGTGCCCAGAGATGCCCCTCAGTCCTGCAGAACCTGCAGCTCCATGGGAGGAGGGAAAGAGAAAACTGCCCACAGCAAGCTGGCTGCCTTCCTCCAGCACCTTAGCCATCATAGAATCATAGAATCATAATATCATAGAACAGTTTGGGTTGGAAGGGACCTCAAAGCCCATTCAGTTCCACCCCCTGCCATGAGCAGGAACACCTCCCACTAGATCAGGGGCTCCAAGCCCCATCCAACCTGGCCTTGAACCCCTCCAGGGATGGGGCAGCCACCTGAAACTAAGAAAGAAAGATAGAGCAGAGTCACAAAATATATCTGAATTTTAGCTTTATTTATAGGAGTGGCTGTTATAAAATCAAACCTTTATATAATTCACACTGAAAAGCGAGTCTTGTGGGAACATTAATTACTGGTTGTTATAGCTTATTTTTATTATGTTGCCTTGTTACTCTCATTTGTTAGGCAACATCTGTAAAACTTTGATAGCGATGATGTACAAATCCAAAATTTCTACAGCCAAGTCTTTCTCTCTTCCAACCCCTTCCTGAGCTGTGAGGACTTTGAGAGCAGCTGGAATGGGAAGGTGACTCCCAGCACCCACCCTGTCTGGAGCATCACCTCACTTTCCTGCCCACTGAGGACAGGAGGTATTTTGTGATAAAATTGTCAAAGGCACAAAAGGACAGTGATGTCACAGAGCGTGTTTAGAGCACAGCACAGGAAGCGTTTGAGGAAAGTTGGATACGTTCTCACAGTAACATTTTCTGTGATCAGAAGATGCTGATGTGCAAAGGATTCCCACACTTCAGCCAAGCTGCAGCTCTGTAGGAGAAAGTCATAGAATTAGGGAATGGTTTGGGTTGGAAGGGACCTCAAAGCCCATCCAGTCCCACCCCTTGCCATGGGCAGGGACACCTTCCACTGGATCAGGGGCTCCAAGCTCCATCCAGCCTGGCCTTGAACCCCTCCAGGGATGGGGCAGCCACCCCTGCTCTGGGCAACCTGGGCCAGGGCCTCCCCACCCTCACAGCAAAACATTTCTTCCTGATATCTCAATCTCCCCTCTTTCAGCTGAAAACCATTTCCCCTTATCCTGTCCCTGCACTCTCTGAACAAGAGCCCCTCCCCATCTGTGCGGATGAGGAACACTGCCAAGTGACCCAGTGAGAAAGCAGCAACTGGGAATCCTGTGCAAGACACAGTTCTTGGTTGTATGAACTCATTTTTTACTGAAGAGAAAGAAAGCTTGAATAATTGAAAGGTTCCTTAAGTCCTTTACCCTTCTGATGTTTCTTCTGTGCTGTGGTCTCACTGCACTGCAGGTCTCCAGTTCTCTAAAGGGCTGAGTGTCAGAGAAACTACAGCTGGGAGTGGTGCCCATTTGGCCAAAACCTTTCTGGCTTTTTTTGCCACTTAAACAAAACAACATGCTCTTTCAGATGCCTCAGTTTTGAGCCTGTGGACCTTGTGAACAGAGACTTCTAGTGTCAGTTTAATGTGTTGCGGAACAACCATTGTGAGATGACTAATGGTTGTTCTCTGGAACATGTGTACAAATGTAGAGAGATAAAACAGCCTCAAAAACATGGGGGAGAACAACAAAAATAAAGCAGCTGAATGGAATTTGCTCATGACAGCTGTTGGGAGCGACACTAACTGCTCACTGCTGGTGATAGATGCTTGGGCACATGAGTGTGTTTCTTCACCCCCGCTTCCAAGGCGCAGCAAAAATAACATAAAAGAATGCTCATTAGCCACACAACTCCTTGTTTGCATGCAGATGTAGGTGGGCATTTGCATATAAATAATCCACTCCTTCAACACTTCTGGGGAAGACAGACCTGATTTTATGGGCGTTTGTGGTGACTGCATAGGAAAAGAGACGGTCAGGCTCAGACGCAGCAGCTCTCTGGGAGGCACAGATGTTGAGGAGCAGCAGTCTGCAATTAGACCAGCTCTAGAAATTACACAGAGTGTTTGGACCTGGGGAAGACACAGAGAACATCAAGTATTCCCACGCTGTATCTCAGTATTTTATGTTCTACTCATTTCAAAGGCGTATCAGCCAGAAAATACACTCACAGCCCAGAATGAAGTCCTTGTACGTGATTCATAGGGGACCACTTATCCGAGAATTTCCCATTCAAAAGGAAAAAAAGAAGGTTGACTCCTTTCTGTAACATCTGAAAAGCTGTATCTGACCTCAGATATTTGTTCTAAAGGTTTCAAGAATGTTGATTTCCCATCATATTGATGCAGTAATGGCTTGTATAATACCAGGATTAATTACTCCTCTGGTCACTGCTCACTTACCCAGTTACATAGGCCAGGAAGAAAACGCTGGTGCCTAATTTAGCACAGAAAAATCTATTTATCCCTTGCAATTATTTCACAGTTCAGCACCGATTTTTCATACTAAGTTTCATTTACTTCTTTCTCTTGACCAAGAGAGAATTGATACACGTGACCTTCTTTTAGACACCATTAACCTGATGATGAAACAAACATAAAGAAGCCCATTAATTTGAATATACCTAATCAAAAAGTCATGTGAACTAAATTAGACATACAGTTAGAGCAAGGAATGCCATCTGTGTCAAGCTTTCTAAGGGCTAAAGTAGATGAGATGAAGCCAATTTCAGTAGGCAGTAATAAAATTACACTGCAGAATTATAGGCTCTGTGTCTCACAATTTATTTCCTTTCTCTGAAATGATTCCTCTAAATCGTGTGAACACAACCACCTCCATCCATACATTACCTGTTCTGCATTTTTTTACTATTAAATTCAGCAACCTTTGACAGTGAAATGTAGAACAGAAATCTTATAGGTGTTGAAACAGCATAGGAAAATGTCATTAATTTCCTGAAAGCAGTAATTTCAAGTATTTTATATGTTTTCTTCAAGCGGTCACCACTTCTTCAACACAGGCAGAATAGACGTTGAATTATAGAGCTGGCCCTTGTGTCTAACGCACTGAACAGTGCTGTGTTTGTGGATGTGATGCTATTTTGCACAAATGTTATGAGGTTTAAACTGGTACAGACCCCGGCTGTCCCATCAAACAAAGCACTCACTTGCTAAACCAAACACCGGTTCAGAGATAAAGGTAGCTTCTTAAATACCCATTTTCTTCTTGAAAATGAAGTCACAGATGAGGAGCTTGATCCTCCTCTATTTAACAGCAGGAGAAAGGGCTGGTTCCTTCCTCCGGGTCCCCACTCTGGGTCTGGGTGTCCGAGACACCCCTTGCACAGTTCAGGATTTGGATCAGGGCAAAGGAAAACCCCAAAGGAGTGTGTGGGTACAGCAATTCCATGTTGGAGGGTGAGAGGTTTGATGCTAGAGAATGGTCCCAGGACACTGGATTTGTGAGTGCAAAGGCATCACATCCAGAGTTTGCTGTGCATGTTCCCTCAAAACACTGTGATTCCTCAGACCACTAAGGATTATGCATTTCTGGGTAAGTATCCGCATGTTTATTCTTAGCAGGAGGCATCCTTTGATGTGCAGGTCTCTAAACACTAAAGAAAGTCTTTACATCTTTTACATGTGGAGTGAAAAGGCCAGAGAGCCCCAGAGCCCAGTGAAAAAATATAATGCACTGATTGCATGGAGTCAAAGTGCCTGCTCTGTTTTAATTTGGTTTAGTGATCATGGCCTCAATTAGGATAATTTAAATAAAATTCTACTTGTCTTGAAAACCGACAGTGAAACAATGAAAAGCCACGAGCCCTGAAGAGGCGTCATTTAGGAGCCTGGGCAGGTCCAACTCTCGAGTGGGTGTTCGGGATGCTCCCGGAGACCAGCACGTGTCCACAGGTTCTCATCTCCTGTCTCTACACAACATCCCATCCAGCAGCCCCTGGTGATGGAGCAGGATTTATCCATGTGCCCATTCTGTGTTATAAAGGCACTGCGATTCCCTGTGAGGTGCTCAGAATCTGGTTGGCTCTTTCTCAGAGAGGGTACCAGTACCTCACATCTCCATTAAATTAGTGTGGGAGGCCATAAGAAGTATAGACTTCCTAAACAAATCCTGCTCTCTGGGTGCAGCCGTGTGCGTAAATGACTGTTCAGCTCCCTGAGCAGATTCCATGAAGGACATCTTTTATTTCTCATCAGCCTCAGATAAGAGAAAAACCAAAATTGGTTAACCAAGAATTTAAGGTTTATTTTTTTTCCTGAAGGAAACACTCCCCCTCATTTAAAATTGTTAAAACTAAACTGTATTAAAAAGAAAAAAGCAACATACATTTAAGTTGAAAACTGGAACAGATTCCACTGTGAAAACCAAAGTATTTCAATTATTATTTATTTACTCTTCTTTTTTTTTCAGTCAGGAGGATCCAGCGCAGCCATTACAATTCCACAAAAGCTATGATAGATCTAAAAGCGTTTTGATGATTTAAATAACTGCCCAGTGCTGGTTTTGCTCAGCTGCTCTTTGCAGCAGCGTCACAGTCATTATCAGGTTTCAGATGCTGGGTCTGTTAGTGCTCGCCTTGCTCTGCAGCGCTGTGCACGCTCCTGTGACCCAGCTAATTTCTCTTTAATTAGTGCCTTCTACACGGGGTCACATCGAATGCTTGTGATGACCAGGCAGGAGGTGGGGAGCTGGGATTTGGACACCAGTTCACCAGTTTACATGTTTGAGCCCCTGGAAGCAGGTGGTTTGAGCAGTGGGAGCGCTGCAGACAGGGATCTGGGTTTTCCAGGGCAGCACAGACCCCGGGAGTGCTGCAGGGACATCAGCACAGTGCTGGCATTTGCACCCTGGTGGTGCTCGAGCAGCCCGAGCCAGGGCATCGCTCAGCTTCACCAAGCGGGTGCAGGCACCGTGTGCCCCAGCCCATGGCAAAGGCAGCAGGCACAGCAGGAACCAGGCTCTGCTGTGGGCTGTCTGCCAGGATCATCGTTTCCAGCCTGCTGCTCAGCACGTTGTGAGCTGTCCCTGGGAGCCTGGATGGGTCTGGGAGCCTGGAAGGACCCAAGAGAGCCTGGAATGGCTCAAACAGTGGTTGGCACCACAGGGTCGCAAACAAACCATCCCACTGCTGATGGGCACGGCCACATCCCGCCACTGGTGAGATTCCATCCCTCTGCGAGAGCCGCTGCCCCTCCAAACCACCACCACAAAGCCTCCACGCTCTTTCCAGCTGCCTGGATAAAATCCGCTCTCGGCTTGGATACGGATCAGCGTCTCCACCCAGAGAAAACGGAGCTGCTCCACAGCTCAGCCTTTCTGGCTGGGCGTTTTCAAATGAGCCTCAAGGATGGACCGAGGAGCTGAGTGAACTCCCCTCTCATCTCCTCCAGGGATATATCTTCAAGGAAAAAAAGTCCTCATTTCGTGCCTCAATAGCTTTACTGCTCTTTTTGTGTGGTTTGGAGGCTGCACCTGTTAATTAAACGCAGCAATGGGCACCGCATTGCAAGGGGGAGTGGTGAGCAGCAGAGAAGAGGTGCTGGAGGAGGAGAGCTGCTCCCTTCGCTCTCGGAGGCGCTGGCACAGGAGTTGTGCTCTCCCAGAGAGGGATGTGTTCTTATCTCGTGGGAGCACAAGCGTGCTCTGTGCCAGGAGAAAGCTGCCTGTCACCGGGGACAAAGCACAGCCCTGTCAGCATCAACCCCATTCAGCATCCCACAGAACAAAGGCTCCTGGGAAAAACAAGCAACAAATAAAGGAGGGATTTTTACTGTGTTTCCTAGCCCTGGTGTGTGTTGTTGGATTCCACCTTCCTCTCCTCCAGCCATGACGCAATAGCTTGTGCCCCTGTGCTGGGCTCGCCTTGTCCCAAGGTCAGAAACCTGATAGGCACATGGTAGGTCCCTGAATTTCCCACGCCAGGTCCAGCAAATGAACTTCCAGCCCAGTCTGCTGAGCGTGCTGGTGGCCAGGAGATGGGGTTCGACCAGCTCCAGCATTAACCACCTTTCTTCAGAGATGTTAGCTCTGAGGTCAGGCCAGAACCTGAGTTAACCATCACCTTGTGATCATTTGCCTCCATAGAAGTAAAATGAAGATGTAATACCCCAAAAATATATTCTTAGGATCAGATGTCAGTGTGAGCTTCCTAAAGATAAAGCAAGATATTCTTCTTTCTATTCTGTGTGACCAGAGTTATCATCCAGACCCAGAACTCCATCTGATGTCATTCTTTTAATATTTTGGGTGACTTTGTCTTTCTTTCCCTCTCTGCTACATTAAAACCCAGAAAGCGTGGGGTTTGTTATTATAAATACATTTCCATTGAAGGCCTCTGGTTTAAATATTCCTCACGGAAACAAGACATCTAAAAAAATAATCTATCCTGCCATTCTCGACCTTTGACATAAATCCACTTCCAAGACGCTGAGGAATATCAGGCGATCTGTCATCTTCCCTCTGAATTTCGATTGCGAGTGGCATTTCCGCCGCAGACGGAGGCGGCTGACAGGGCGAGCATTGTGCTGCTGGCAGGGTTCAGCGTGTGACCTCGGATCTGGAACAGAGCTCGCATCTGCCTTGAATGTCAATGGATGCAGCTGCTGAGCTGCAGCGTTTGATTTTGTCCCCAGAACACGCAGCCCCTCTCCTCTCAGCTTCCAATTTCCTTCTCGAGCGCAGACCACTCTGGTGAGACCCCACCTGGAGTCTTGTGTCCTGTTCTGGAATCCTCAGCATAAGAAGGAGATGGAACTGTTGGAATGGATCCAGAGGAGGCCACAGAGATGATGCGAGGGCTGGAGCATCTCTGCTATCAGTTCAGGCTGAGAGTTGGGGTTGTTCATCCTGGAGAAGAGATTTTAGAGCATCTGAAAGGGGCTCCCGGAAAGCTGGGGAAGGGCTTTTTCCAAGGGCCTGGAGCAATGGGGTGAGGGGGAATAGCTTCAAACTGGAAGGGGAAAAATTGAGATGAGAACTTAGGAAGCAATATTTTCCTATGAGGGTGGGGAGGCCCTGGCCCAGGTTGCCCAGAGCAGGGGTGGCTGCCCCATCCCTGGAGGGGTTCAAGGCCAGGCTGGATGGGGCTTGGAGCCCCTGATCCATGGGAGGTGTCCCTGTCCGTGGCAGGGGTGGGACTGGATGGGCTTTGAGGTCCCTTCCAACCCAAACCATTCTATGATCACAAACCAATTTTTGTCTGTATTTTTATCCATCATGCATTTTCTTTCTCATTTTTCAGATTTTTCTGCCTGAGTTTTTTCATGTCTACTTGTGTGGGGGCCTGGGAGATGGAGCTGCCATCAGCCCACGATGGCAACCGACGAGCAGTGATAGGAGAGAATCCGTTTTAGCCTCCAAGGGAGCCACAGGCAGGAGTTAAGGACGTGTCAGCCAACACTAAAGTGTTCACAAACCAACCCAGCAAGGATATTCAGCATTTTTCACTGATATTTATGATTCTGCGGTTTAGCAAATCATATTTAAGTGTGTAAGTCTTCTTAGCCTGGAAACAAAAACAAAGTAGGAACAGTTTTGTGTAAATCTAGAACACTGAAAGTGAGTCAGGGGAAATAACAAACCTTGTTTAAAGATGAATTCCTAATGAGATGTGACAAGAAATTAATCCAGTGTGACTCGGGTAATAAACACAACAGCTCCAGTTTATACGGAAGAGGGAATGTAACTTCTCTATGGTCTTTTCTGGGAAGTTGTAGAGAAAATTGTCAGTAACTGCTCAGGGCAAACTGCCCATGACAGCAGGATGGGAACTGGCCCGGATAAAGGACAATAAATGGATTTAAGTCTCCCAGAGCCTTTCCTGGTGTTAATTTTGAGTTTAGTCGAGGTCACCTTCACTATGAGGGTGAGGAGACCCTGGCCCAGGTTGCCCAGAGCAGGGGTGGCTGCCCCATCCCTGGAGGGGTTCAAGGCCAGGCTGGATGGAGCTTGGAGCCCCTGATCCAGTGGGAGGTGTCCCTGCCCAGGGCAGGGGTGGGACTGGGTGGGCTTTGAGGTCCCTTCCAACCCAAACCATCCTGTGATTTTATGATACCTCAACCTGTCCCTTTTTGCTGCTGACAGTACTGGCAAATGGGCGATGCAAGGACCACTGACCTACAGACGTTGTCACTGAGAACTTCTAATTAAAATAGCTGCTAAAAGCCCTCAAATAAAATGTGATTTACAATAGCTTTCTTTTTTTTTCCCAGAGAACACAGTGAGCATAATAACCAGCTTACAAATAAATACAAATGTAAATAAACGCGGGTGCTGTAATGAGAAGCCTGGGTCCTCACAACTGTGGCAATAGTAAAAGTTGCCACCCTGGTAGAAATAAATTACATTTATGTGTTGTGCGTGAGCAGGCCGTTCGGTATAGAATAACAGCCAAGGAGAAAAAGCTTTTACAATTCTATTAGTTGTAATGGATTTTTAGGTTCAAACACATCATTTATCATCTGAGTTCCACCCAAAATGAAAAGCAGTACGTAGAGCTAATTAATTACCAGGGCCAGTAATTAACTATTCCCCAGATGTTTGTATTTTCTGCGAGATGAAAGGCTGGATGCCATTCAGAGTGCGACTCCACGGGAACGTGCATCATGCAGGAGTTGCTGGGGAGGGGGCAGGGCTCACCTGCCAGCAGCATCAGCCAAGAGCCCAATTCCCGCACCCAAAGGCTTGAAGGGCTCGGACGGCAGCGACGAGTAACCCTGGTTCATGACACAGCTTGTCCTGCCCTGGATGGGTGGCATGGGTTGATCATTTTATCCCTGCTTCTCACTGCAAACACTTTCCAAATATCAAAGCTCCTGTCGCTGGGCTGCATCAGCAGTCGTGGTGTTTTACAGCTCAGGCAAGCGTCAGTGCGCAATTAAAGCCGAAGCCTTGATTCTCTCGAGACTGTGCTCTGGATGGATTAAACACACTCCTCAAATGCTCTTATAAATCTTCAAGCCAGGAGAAAAAAAAAAAAGGAACTTGAATCGCCAACAGCTGTGCCTTTATCAGCTGGAATAAAGCTGATGATGCAAGGATGCCCCTCAGTCCCTGCTGGATCTGCTGGCCTCACGCCTGGTGCCCTGGCATTTCCAAACCAGAACAAGGTGCCTGCGCAGGCACCTGAGTCCATCCCTCTGTATTTTAAACGTAAAAATGCAGCAGAACCCAGCAGCATCCGCCTTGTTCCAATGCTAGGTCAAAGTGCTAGAAAATTAAACCTAAATCTGAAAGAGGGGAGATTGAGATGAGATCTTAGGGAGAAATGTTTTGCTGTGAGGGAGGGGAGGACCTGGCCCAGGTTGCCCAGAGCAGGGGTGGCTGCCCCATCCCTGGAGGGGTTCAAGGGCAGGTTGGATGGGGTTTGGAGCCCCTGATACAGTGGCAGGGGTGGGACTGGATGGGCTTTGAGGTCCCTTCCAACCCAAACCATCATGATTTTATGATTCTATGAAATGCTCTGAAAGGTGTTTCTACAGGTTTGGGCAGAGAGGTTCCTCTGAGACATCTCCGGGGGCTGATTCTGAGCAAAGCCCTGCATGAACTTTCTCAGGGATCCTGCTCTGAATGAGCAGGGATCAGAACTTCTGGGGTTCAATGTGCAGGGAGTGTCTCTGTACTGCCTGGACTGAAGGAGAGCATGGGATGCCGAATGCACTGCTGTTAGCAGGGGAGAACAGTCAAAGGTTTCTGCGTGCAAAATGTGTCTTCCAGTATAGATCAGTCATCACAGCGCTGATGCTGATTCACCCGGTCACCTCAGGTCCTCTGGCAGAGTCCTCAATTAGCAAAGCAAGGATCATTTATGCATTCTCTAGCTGTTTTTTCTGGTGTCGGCGGCCGGGGCTGACAGTCTGGAGCTGCCCTGCCAAGCATGGAATAACATTTCAGCTTTATAAATGCGGAGGGCTGCAGACACCAGGCGAGAGTTTTCAGGGAGAAGTGATTCACTGTTATAAATCACAGGTAGAAGACACATAATCATTTGTTGCTAAACGAACAGAGAATAAATCAAACACTGGATGCAAATCTAAAAAACACCAGTGAGATGATGGGGCAGGTACAGGAGCTCTAACAGGAGCTGAGGCTCCGCGGGGCACTCACTGCGCTGGGTCTCGGAGCAAGAACGAGGACGACTGGCACTGTTCGATGTGGCAGGGAAAGTTTGCTGTGCTTCCATGCCATGACCTGCATTATTGATTGAAAAGATGCAGCTAATTGGGATCAGAGTGCAAGTATCAGGGAGCTTACAGGAAGGAGAGGAGGAAGTTCTGTGTCTTCTGCTACTGAATCAATCACAATTTATGGAAAGTGAAATGAATAGTGACCCGTACCCAGTGTTGGAATGGTTGTGTGAAAGCAGGGGCTGGATCCTCACTAGCATCACCTTGCAGTCACTGCCTCTGGCATCCTGTGGGTGACTGTGTTCCTCCAGACAATGCTGTGGCTGAGGCACATCCCCAGTTTATGCTGGGTTACGGGCAAGGTGATGGGAACAGCATGAAGGAGGAGGCGCATGGAGATCTGCTCTTGTGAGAATGGACTTTTTGACAGTGAATAGGAAGAAAAAAGGAGCAATAGAATAGATTTTCTGCTCCCTGCTGAAGCAGCAGAAGTGTTCCTAAAAGGGTCACATAGCTGGTGTCATGATGGAGCCTCCCACAGCATCTCACCGCAGTGGCTTTAGTGGCTGTGCCGGGCTGATTTTAGTGACACTCCCTGGAAAACTGCCATACCAGCCATGCACAACCTTTTATCTTCCCACCCTCAGCACTGTTGCTTTGGAAGATCTGTGTCTGAGTTCCCAGTCTCCCCTCTTCTCCCATTTCAGGCTCGCTCGGGTGCTGGGGAAGGTTTCGCCAGGTGTTGGGGAGCCCCAGCAACCAGCATGGGTGGTGGGAGACTGTCACCATGGCTCAGAGCCTCTGCTTCTGCTCCTGGGAGGAGGCACAGCCAGCATGGACTGTGCTGATGGACCCTCATGTCAGCCAGCGCCGCTGTGCACAGCACTGACCCACAAAGTCATAGAATCACAGAACGGTTTGGGCTGGAAGGGACCTCAAAGCCCATTCAGTTCCACCCTCTGCCATGAGCAGGGACACCTCCCACTAGAGTCACAGAATCACAGAATCGTTTATGTTGGAAAAGACCTTTAAGATCGAGTCCAACTGTAAACCCAGCACTGCCAACTCCACCACTAAACCCTGTCCCACAGCTGCTTCTCTGCCCACAAGGAAACCCTGGTTTCCTCCCTGCATCTGCACATCCTAGCAGGGGGGGAGCACCTGGTCCCTCTCCTGCTGAACCGTTTCTCTCTGCAGCTGTAAACAAGGACTAACCAGCGCTTGGTACCTTTTCAGTGGGCGGAGATGGGTTCACAATCAGTTAATTTACACTAGAATTTGCACTGAATTTTTGCATAAGAAGAAGCACAAAATGAGGACTGCAGAAAATAAATGCCATCACAACTCTGATGTGCCGTGCAGGCTGCACAGATCTCCTCCCTTCCTGGCTTGCCAGAAGCCCCACTGATTTACTTTTTAACTTCATCCTCTTGTTGTACAGTTGTCTTAAAATATTTTCACAGGAACAATCCTCAATCTGAAGGTCAGACTGATGGCAAATATCCATTGTGCTTGAAGCAGTGACCCTGCTGACAGAGCTTCGTTCCCCACCCAGCATACGTCCTGGGGGGTGTCTGTGCCTCCACATGCTCTATAATTAATTAGGAAGCATCATAGCTGCTGCCAGGAGAGTGATGAGCTCGTGTTCTGCTGGTCCATATCTGTGTTAAGCCACTAGGCACAAACTGGAGTTGGACACATTTCTATTCTGTAATAAGTTATACTGCGGGATTTTTAACTTATCTGCATAAAACTTTGATATCTTGTGCTACCTCAAACCTAAAAATGTCATTAATCAGTCACGAATCATTATGATTGAAGCTCATCATTAGTCTGCAGATTGTTCCAACCTGTGCTATGGGTACAAGTGAGGTAGAATAGAGCTGTGATTTCCAGAAACCACATTTGCATCATTCTGGTATCGATCAGTTGTGCAGAAAGAGTCACTCAGCCTCCCAAGAATCAGATGTGAAGAATTAAGTGGAGGAAGCAGTGGAAATGCTGAGAAGGCAAAAAGGATGAATTGCGGGGAGTCTGCTCCTACACACGGTGTAAAGAAGTTGAAGAAGCTTTGATGGATGAAGCTCGAAGGCACTGTCCACACTGTCCTCTTCAGCATTCACAGAGGTGCCAGACCCACCACCCTGGTGCCTGCTCCAGGGGTTGGAAGGACTCTGCTCGCTGACACCTTCCCTGTCCCCTGAGTTTTGTGTCCGTGGAACACAGCAGCAAAGCAGCACAGGCTCCTGCAGGAGAATCAACAGTACCTGAGCAGGGATGAAACCTGGGAAAAAAACATCCCTCTGAGCTCATCCACTGTTCCTGGGCTGTTGTTATGCTGGCTTGATTTATTTTGTGTGTTCTTTTTCCGTTTGTGGATTTTCTGAGCCCCTTTAAAGGAGGGCAGCAGAATACAGATATAACAAATGATGTGCTCTCTTCTGGACAAGGCTGCTGCCACCTTAATAGACCCTCAGAGCAAAGGAATAAATTGGGGAAGATAAACCCAGAAGGTTATACAATGCCTTTAGACATATTTTTTAATTTTCGTATTTATGTTTCTCACAATGCAGCATTAGAAAGTGGTTAAATACAAATGGCAAGTTCATCATTTGTGTAAGGTTCCAAGAAAATATTTTCCTTCCAGTCTGATAATAAAAACCCATGTGAATGTGAAATGTGTTTAAATGTAAATAACATTTTCCGTCCGACATGTAATCCTCAAAATGATGTTTTAAAATGTTACAGTGTAAGAGCCGATGCAAAAATCAGATACAAAATTCAGAGAAAAGGCAGCATCACAGTGGCCTCTGCTTGGCAAAAAGAGGCTGGTGTGAATTCCTACAGCACCTAAAAAGTGTGGGGGGAAAAGGTACACAGAGTAGGGCATCAAAAAAGGGTTTTGATGTCAGAGCAGCCCATGTAATATCTTGCCATTCAGGCAAAAGGGCAGATGCTTCTTCCTGGGCCCATTGGAGGCAGCTGAGCTCCTGGTCAGAGGGCTGAAGCCCTGGCAGGTGAACAACACCTGAGAGGACAGTCAGTGCTTGCTCCTCTCGGCACGCCCAGGCTGGCTTGGCACCGCGGGGTCTGGGTGCACGGACCCATGGGTGCTCTGCTCACACACCTGCTCAGAGGGTCACGGTGACATCCAGGTCCCCTCTGCTGAAGGTCTGGGGACTGGGAAGGATGGCCACCCCACTTTGGCGTTGCTAAGCACTGTGTGTTGCTTAGCATAGACTGGATCCGTGACTATAAATGTCCTTTCTCCTGCGAAGGAAGATGTGGGTGGCCCTCCCTGAGCATGGCACTTGCTGGTCCCTTCAGGTCCCCTCCCCTGGCAGAGAGGTGGCAGGAGGTGATGCTCCTGACAGCTCTGATTGTACTGGCTCGGCCTGAGAGACCACAGAATGCACTGATAAGGAGCTTTTTGCCACCATATCCCCATCCCTGTCCTCTGTGATCATGTCTGAAACCTCTTTCTCTTTGTGACAGGCTCATAAATGCTTTTTAGTTTTGCACATACCATCACAATCCCATGCTTGCCTCTGATGCATTATTTAAAATATTGACTCAGTTACAGGGTTAAAACCTCAGCTGCAGTTGCACAACTCCGCTGTAATTCCCTTCTCCTCTTTTTTTCACCTGCCTTTCTATAGCCGTGTTCAATTTTCAGTTGCAGAGGTTATGAGTGCAAACACAGTGCGGGTGTCACACAAAATAAAGCAATAACAGCGCTTTCTGCTCTGCACCGTATGGCTTCTCAGAGCACATTTATCACCGCAGTGCCAGAGTGCTCTCCAGAAATGCATCAAGCAATGCAACCAGTACATCTTACGTGGTGCGAGGGCATCCACTCCTCCTGCGAGACAGAGGAAGGGAAGGAGAGCAGCAGCAAGCTTCAATACAGCTTCACATTAATTTTGACAGCATTAAGAGTAATGCTGCCTCCTCTCATTTATTAGATGGTGGGAGCACTTCCAGTCCCTGGGACTGAAGCTGTGCTCTGTTATGTGCCATAAAAGACACCGTTATCTGTGGATATGTTGGAAAAATGTTCTTCTGCTTATTTTACCAGAGCTGTGTCCATCAGTCATGAGTGCACGTGCCATTATCCACCCAGCAGCTGCTGTCCTCATGCATCCCCTTGGCAGGATTCAATCACAGCTTTTCATGAATAAAGGGTTTGGGGTCAGCTCTGTGCCGGAGTAGTTGCAGGATTCGATTGAGCAGGATGGTGGTGCTGATGTGCTCCTCTCCAGCAGACAGGCTGACCAGTTCAACAGCATCGTGTCCTCTCACTGTCAGGGCAGCAGCACAGACCAGCTGGACAACAGCAGTAAGGCACCAGCAATGATCATAAAATCATGGAATGGTTTGGATTGGGAGAGACCTCAAAGCCCATGGAGTTCCACCCCTGCCACGGCCAGGGAAACCTCCCACTGGATCAGGTTGCTCCAAGCACCATCCTTGCTCACCAACCCACAATTAACTCCAATAAATTGTATAAAAAATATGTTTTGACCTCAAATTGAGGATTCTGCATATTTTTTCTGAGCAGCCAAACTTGCCTGATCATCTCAAATAAGCTTAGGAGTTCTCTGAGTGGTCTGTCGGCTGTTCCACGCATGTGCCTGCACAATGTGATGACAGAGAAGCCAGCAGCCTCTCCCGTGAGCAGAGGTTGCTGCTAGAAGCCTGTTTCCACTGTACAGATGTTTTTTTGGTGGCCCATTCATCTTCCCTCTGCTCAGACAGAGCACTCCATGCAGACAGCATCCATCGATCATGGGGGCAGTCAGTAATTACAGAGGCTCATCGTAACTCTTTGGTCTAGCAGCTGTCTGGGACTCCTTCTCTGTTCACATAATGAAAGTTTCCTTGACAAAAGGCCCAAAGTGCTTGTAATTTTACCCTAATGCTCTTTACCCTCTGAACATATTTAGCTGTTTCACTTTGCTTATTGGTCATTACTCGGCAATTAATCGTCATCCAGCAGTCCTCTTCGCTGACAAATGTCGATGACTGTTCCTCCCCTTGCCCGTAGATCAGTGTTATCAGCATTGCTTTGGTCACAAATCTAAAGCACAGCACCATGAGGAGCCACTACGAAGAAAATTAACTCCATCCCAGACAGACCCAGCACCAGTTTCTAATCCATATCAAGATCCAATTCATTTTTTAATTACAGCATCACTTCAACAAGTTACTTTACACAGAAGAATGAGAGGAATTAGAAGTCGAAAGATGTACTGGTGATGCAATACATCTACTTGCCAATGCAAAACCTGTTCCCTGGAGTCCATTTCCCAGGGACTTTTTAAATAGACTCAGATTAAATTAATTTTGAGACCCGTGCTCACTGAATAGTTGCTCAGAGCTCAGTGTGTGAATCGCAGCTGTATTACAACAGTCAAACAGGAATAATGTTAATGCAAAAGTCCATATTTCTTCCTAGTTACTTGGCAAATCTTTTCTGGATTTAAGCAATTTCCAAGAAGCTTTGGGACCAGACTGCAATCTAATTCCTAAAGCTGCACTCAGTGAATCAGGAACCCTTAAAGATGTGGTAGAATCTTATTTCATTATGCATCAATGTATCTCATATTCTCATTTTTCTTCTGAAATACAATTTCAGTATGGATTACTGGTAAAATAGGATGCACGTGTGATTTTAAAAGTCCCTGGGGGGGAAGTTCTGTTCACACTGGAAGAGAACAGAGCATTCAGGATTCAGCAGGAGCACAAAGCTGGTGTAAACAGTCAATTTAACTCCTATTCAGATTTACCACATTCACACACAATACCCCACTTTCTCTGAGATTGTAAAGAACTGATAGTTCAATTTTCTTCCCGGAACACTCATCATGCGAGATGAATAGAAAATGGAATAACACTTTAAACTTCATTTAGTTTTCCCCACTTGTTTTGACTGGAAAGATTTTTATCATAAGAATCAGGTAACTGGCAGCACCGAAACCAATGAGAGGATGAAACATGAAGCTCTTTGTTAATTCCCCCTCATTAATTTGTGAATAATGAGAATTTTACATCTGATAACTGTCTACATATCAAGACTATTGGCCTTTGAAGAGACAGATCAGATAGGTAGGGAAGCAATCGACAGGTGCTTTTCTTTTCCTTCCTTCCAGCAGCGGCTGGTGACAGACTGACAGCGCTAGCGTAGCAATTAATAGCATTGAGAAATTTTCAGTTTTAATTGACTAGAAATTGGGTTAAAATATTTAAAAACACATGTTAAGCAACCATCAGCTGGTACAGGGAAGGAGGTGACTGGGGTAAGGAAGGAGTTGCTGCACTCCCCAAGGGCTTGGGATGCTGGCAGTGAAACTGGGAACTGAGCTGACTGGTGATGGAACCGGGGAGCTGCTGCCTTAAACTTACAAATACTGTGAGGGGACAAAAGAGACAGAGAGAGAAAATCCTCCCTTGCAGACCAGTTTTAACATTTGCGTCATTATTTACGTGCAGCTCTGGGGAAGAGGACAGCGCTGTCAAACACAAGTACGGGGTACAGTTATATAGGTCAAATTATGGAAGCAAACCAAGCAGAGCAGTGCTGCACCAGTCAGAGTGCTTCCAAATCTTCCATCCTTTCCCAGATTCTTGCTTTCCCTTGACCACTAACAAAGGACTGAATGCACAAACCACTTCATTGTGTGTAATGCTAAGAGAAACGGAAAGATCACCTGCTGAAGCACAGCATCTAAGAACCTATGAGGTCACTGAGCTTTGTTCACTCTGTCAGTGTCTATTCCAAGAAATAATCAAATTTCATGCACAAATAAGGTTGCAGTAAAAAACTTCTCCAGAAACACAGAAACCCAGATAGTTACAAACCTTCATGTATAACCATTGGGAAAAACTTCTTCACTGAAAGGGTTCTCAGATCCTGGCAGAAGCTGCCCAGGGAGGTGGTGGAGTCCCCATCCTGGAGGGACTTAAAAGATGGGTGGATGAGGTACTCGGAGATGTGGTTTAGTAGTGGGCAGGTATAGTTGGACTCAATGATCTCAAAGGTGTTTTCCAACCTAGGGATTCTATGATTCTGTGATCCTATGATCAGCTTTTGCTGCTGCTGGAGTTGCTCAAAACCTTCCCCTGGGCGTCCTGCCCGGACTGTGATGTGATACGATGCGTGTGCAGGAGGATTGGGAAAGTCCCCAGTAAGCAAGTCTTAAAGAATGGTACCTTTGTGTAAATCAATAATAGAAATAAAAACTTGTAGAAAGATCCACAAGTTTCGTTTCTCTTTTAAAACACACCCTTTTGTTAGCAATCGAATGATTTAGTCAGTAATTCTCTGAAGGTTGAAGCAGGAAGCGAAGAAAACCCATCTGAAGTCCGTGCTGCACCTCTTCACCACAAAAAACACAGCATCTCAATGCAGAATTGGTGTGTTGGACAAGGTCCTCCTGGAGGAACCAGCTGTCAGCTTTTAAGAATGCCTATTCACGGGGGAATTAGACTTTTTCATCCATTTGTTCACTTTTTGTATTTTCCATTATTCAGTGGTTAATGCATCAGTGAGCTTGGGAGGATGCCTTTCATTTCAGTTAATTGTGCTTACACACACTCTGCAGTGGAGCCTGGCAGCGAGCACACACCAGCCTCACAGATCATTCCTGGACGGATGTTATAAACGTCCCTCTAAATCCTCAGTGCGATTTGCTACCAACTGCATCCACACCAGCTGGAGAAGCAGAGCTGATGTGGAGGCAGCTCCTCTGTTACGGAACAAACCTGTTTATTTCCAACAGATGCCACTGCACTTCAGAGGAACTCCGCGAGTACATTTGTTGGGTTTTCCTTGGTTCCTAAACGAACACCGCTGCCCACACAATCACAGTCCATAACGCTCAGTACCAGGGCAAACACGCCACAGAGCACGGATGGCTCCTAACCAGTAGCTAACAAAAAGTAAGTGCTTTCCGTCCCTTTGTTCTGCACTGATTCATCACCATCAGGACTGCAGAAAGAGAGTAAGAGAGAAATGCTCCCCTGCCTCCCAGTGCTCCCTCATGGACCTCTGCCACCGGGATGGTCCCTCCTGCATCACTTCGATTTCCTTTCCGCGGATCCCAGAAATGATCCCTGGGTACGGCTGTAGGGTGGAACTGCTGTTGCACAACATGAGGGACTTGCCCTGCTGATGGTCTCACTTTCTGTGATGCAGGGAGCTGACACCCTGTGTCACCAGGCCACTCTTATCACTTCCTAATAATTTCCTGCCAGCGTCACTACAGAAGCCCTCTGGGAACTGCGAAAGGGGAATGCCCTTGGTACTTAGGAAGGGAACAGCGCATCAAAAGCAAGAACCAGTTGCTTGTAGAGTAGCAAGCTTGTTCCCTGCAGTTCTCTGGGAATTGGGGTGTGAAATGGGCACCTACCCTTGGTCAGGATAACCACATCCTGACACTGCCTGGTGCCAGCACCCTGTGACAACAAGGATAAAAGCTCCCTGTAGTTTTGGAAAGACTAAATGCTGGACAAAACCGAGAAGACTCTGGGTCTTAATTTCTTCATTCATAGGGTTAAAAAATAACTATGAATGGAGAGTGGGTTTATTTAACAAAGTAAATCCAGAAAAGAGCTAAAGAGAACAAACATTTGGGCTCTACAAGCATGGCACTGAATGCTGGCTCCTGCCCTGCCTCAGAGGATGAAGTGTGGCAGCCAGCAGGAGATCACCCTGTGCCTCCCCATCCATGGAAAGCCTGTGGGTCCGAGATTGAAGTCTCTGCAATCTGCTTGGACCATCCTGTCCAAGGGACACTAGATCAGTTTCTCTCCACTGGCAATGACTTGGTCCCCACATCACAAACCTGTCTCAGGGAGGACGGAAGGGAAGCTGGTGTTGAACAGCACAGGAAAAGCTGCCAGCCCCGGTGCGACACAAACACTAAATTCCATTATTTTCCTTAAGAAATAAATGATAGCGCATTGCAGAAATAGCCCTGCCTTCTTCAGATCACCCTGATATTGTGATAAACACTTTTCTACCTTTGAAATACTCCTAGCCTTTTTATCTGTCTCATCACAAGCAAACAGCGTATTAAACCAGAGAGATATTTGTTTCCTGGTACCTCACAGTGGGGAAAGCTGATGGGAAACCTCTCAGTGAAATAAATACTCTCAAATCAAAAGAGCATCCAAAGCAGCGTGGCCAGCAGGGTGAGGGCAGGGATCCTCCCCCTCTGCTCCTCTCTCATGAGACCCCACCTGGAGTCCTGCGTCCAACATAAGAAGGAGATGAAACTGTTGGAACGGGTCCAGAGGAGGCAATGAAGATGATCTGAGGGCTGGAGCATCTCTGCTGTGAGAAGAGGTTGAGAGAGTTTGGGTTGTTCAGCCTGGAGAAGAGAAGGCTCTGAGGAGACCTTAGAGCAGCTTCCAGTGCTGAAAGGGGCTCCAGGAAAGCTGGGGAGGGGTTCTTGATCAGGGATTGCAGGGATAGGATGAGTGGGATTATTTTCAGCTGAAAGAGGGGAGATTGAGATAAGATCTTAGGGAGAAATGTTTTGCTGTGAGGGTGGGGAGGTCCTGGCTAGAGCAGTGGTGGCTGCCCCATCCCTGGAGGGGTTCAAGGCCACGCTGGATGGGGCTCAGATCCCCTGATCCAGTGGGAGGTGTCCCTGACTGTGGTGGAGGTGGAACTGGATGTGCTTTGAGGTCCCTTCCAACTCAAACAATTCCATGATTCTGTGAAATGTGCTGTCAGTCCTGATTCTCTCCACTCTGTTGTATACACAACCCTGACTGAAATCAGTTTAAAATCATGGGGACCTGAGCAAGAATCTCAGCTGCAGAAGGGAGTGGAGGAGTCAGTGTAAAAGAAATGCTGAAGGCCATTGTGGCTCTGCCACTGCCAACAGGGGCTATTGCACTGCTGGGTGGGAGCCTGCCACCCTCCTCTCTGTCCTGGGAACAATCTCTGCAGGAAAGCTCTTCTGCTGTGGCACCACCAGGGCGAACCCTGTTAACCGCAGCAGGCGTCCTGCGCAGTTGGAGATGGCAGGAGAGCGCGGACCCATCACATTCCTGCAACACATGCTTTGCTGGGCCTGTCTTTTCCCACCCAACAAATCTTTACGTTATCCTGTGCCAACAAAAAAGAAATGAAGTGTCTCTGGTGCATTGATTCTGCTGCTTCATCGTTTATTTTCTGTGCTGGGAGAGAAGCTCTTCCCCCTTGCTAAACACCAGCTGTTGCAGTAAGGGTTGCTCATGTATAAGATATTACAACACCGTGCTTACCACTCACTTCTTGCCTACCTGTCACCTCACTCAGATTTATCCTCTCTCTGTCTTTGTCACATCTAGGAAATCTCTAGCTCTAATTCTTTCTCATATGCTTGTTTTCCTCAGCTGTGACAATTCTTCATCTGTTTTTGTGGGGTTTTTTTTTTTTCTTGAACTTCATAAGCCACTAAATTGGTACATTCTTGTGTTGTGATTTGATTCCCCACGTCAGGGCTGTCACCTTTATAAAATATTTCTCCTGAGTTTTACAGATCAGAGCGTCAGCTGATTACTGGGGAGAAGAGGAGCAAATCGTGTATAGGGTAAATGGTTGAGCAGCACTGTAACTGTGAGGGGTGTAACCGGTTATGACCATATACTTGCATTGCAGTACCATCTGGAGGTTGTCCAGGGGATGGTTCATTACTTTTGGCACCGTATAAACACAAATTTTGGTGGGTGATTCTAAAAGAGATGGAGCGAATGAAGGCGGAGGCCGGAACTGGGAAAAGAGTGCAGAAATCCTGGGGGAGGAAGGGATATGTGATAGAAAAAACACATCCTAAAGGGCACAAGGCAGAGTTTAGACAAACTTGGCATATGAACCACTAGATATTTTAAGCAGAGAAGAGGGGGAACTGGAGGTGGAGGCAAGGGAAAGCCAGAAAAGCACAGCAGGAAAGCAAAAGCATGGGATGGAGTGAGAGGCAGTCAACCAGCTGGGGAGTGCACAGACTGCAATAAGAAACGTAGAATCATCTAGGTTGGAAAAGACCTTTAAGACCATCGTGTCCAACTGTTAACACAACACTGCCAAGTCCACCACAAAAACATGTCCCTAAGCACCACATCCACACAGCTTTTAAAAAAGTCTCACTGGAAAGCAGCAGCCACAGATATCTGGGCTGCCAAATGTGCTTCTGCTGGTGCTGTGCCAGAAGATGAGTTAGGAGAGGGAGAAGCTCTTGCCAAGGAAGAGAAGTCCTGTGATGGCACACAGAAGCAGCATGGTGGGCAGTCTGTTTGGGATGCTGGGATTGGGATGCCAGATGAATCCAGGGGAGGGCATAGACCCAAGGAACCATGGGATGCAGATGAGGGCATGCACAAAGTGCACGAGGACAGCATTCAACCACCTCTCTGATCCTTCAGCAGGTTCTGCTGCATACTAGAATATAAATTAACCAACAAAACAACAGCAAAATGGATAGAATCATAGAATCATGGAATGGTTTGGGCTAGAAGGGACCTTAAAACCCAGTCAGTTCCACCCTCCTGCCACCAGCAGAAGCACCTCCTACTGGATCATGTTGCTCCAAGCCCCATCCAACCTGGCCTTGAACCCCTCCAGGGATGGGGCAGCCACCTCTTCTCTGAGCAATCTGGGCCAGGGCCTCCCTACTCTCGTAGTGTAGAATTTCCTCCTTATACCCAATCTAAATTTCCCCTTTCTCCATTTAAAGCCACTACACTCCAGCCCTCGGATCATCTCTATGGACTCACTCTAACAGCTCCATGTCCTTCCCGTGCTGAGGACTCCGGAACTGAACACAGGACTCCAGGTGGGGACTCACCAGAACAGAGTAGAGGGGCAGGATTCCCTCCTTGTCCTGCTGGTCCCACCGCTCTGGATGGAGCCCAGGACACGGTTGGTTTCTGGGCTGCGAGCACACGTTGCTGGCCCACGTGGAGCTTTTCACCTACCAGCAACCCAAGTCCTTCTCCTCAGGGCTGATCTCAATCCATTCTCCATATCTGAAGGAACGATGTATCCCAACACATGAAGTCCACATCAGAGACATTTCTTTGCTAACTGGGGGATCTCATTGAGCACCAGAGCCTCAGCTGATCTTCTTGTTCTGATAATATCTATAGAAGTGAAAATGTTCTTGGGAATGGTAAATAAAACTTTATTAGGAGGACAGATAATGTGTTGGAGTGTAACAACTTTTTTTTATTAGATTTGTAGATGGTAAAATGAGGGCCATCCGTTAAAATCTGCTTTGATAGATACTGGGCCCTGCGCCGGCTCCATTGTAGCACTCTGGTGCGGCGCTGATGAAAGCTGATTGAGATTTGGACGAGCTGAGCATGTTTCACTTTTTATGAAGCCCTTCCAGCTGAGTTTACATTGACTGCACACAGAGCAGCACTCAAACTCTAAATGCACAGCAGACCCAGGAGACAGATGAATGGATAGATAGATCCTGACCTGATAAACCTCGTCAGGGAGCAGAGCTGATGGGCAAAGAACACTGCTTTGAGAAGGCAATTGGATGGAAAAAAATCAGATTTCAATATCACTGATAGCACATTTACTGACTGGGAAGAAAGATCTTTGGATAAGAACTTGAAAATACCTTTCTCCAGGGCATGGGAGCAGGGACTGAGATCCCAGGAGAGATGGAGCAGGGCCAGCAAAGGCCCTTCGGTGCCTTCAGACTCCCGACACCTCCTTCATGTTGCATATTTTAGGTGTGTACATGTCAGCCCACGGAGCCACGTTTCCCTGTTGGGGTTCAATGTGTTACAAAACTTAATCATAGAATCATAGAATGGTTTCGGTTGGAAAAGACCTTTAAGATCATGCAGAGGAAGAATCTGCAGAGAGGTTGAGAGTCTCCATCCCCGGGGTCAGGAGGTGTGCAGGAATCCCACACGGGGCTGCGGGCCAAGAGACAACACTGCCCTGCTCCCTCGCAGCCCTCGTGACTCCGAACAAAAAGTGAATGACATTGATCCAATTCCTTGTAAAAAACTGGTCTCTGAAATGGCATTTAGTGGTTTTTTATATCTTAGGTACTTATTGCTCATGGAAGGAGCTGCCAGTCAGTTAACTGTGTGGATATTCCTAATTACGTCAAGGATAATACCAGGAACAATTGAAATAAAATTACTGTAATTTTAAATCAAAAACTTCTCTGTGTTTGAAATGATTAAAAGGCCACATGTAAATATCATCATGTTTTGATTCATCTTCCCGTGAAATTTCAGCTGAATTATTTTCTCTCAAAGGGGATGTTAATAATGATGCCAGGAAATTGAACATCGGGGTTTGACTCGGAGACAATAAATCAACACACAAAAAAGGTTAAGGGTTGCGCATTAGGAAAACATTTCCAAAGATAATTACAGGTTGGAGGCAAGAGTTGATTGAGTGGGCAATCTTATCTTATAGACAAGGCTGGGTTCACAATGAAGACAATCAGGTAAAACGCTGCTCAGTAATTTTAGGGAGAAAAAGTCTGTTGAATACCCAAAATAATTCCTGCAGCATGTGTGCAGGGTGGTACAACATACCTGGAGCTAACCAAAAAATCTTGCTTCCAGCGTGGCCCCAGTGCAGCAGCAGCCCCTGAAGAGGATGTTTCAGGCTGTCAGTCACCACCACCTTCTGCTCCCTGACAGGGTCTGCAGCGCTCGGGCTGGCACTGGGTGGTGATGGGTAGTGTTTCATAGAATCATAGAATGGTCTGTGTTGGAAGGGACCTTAAAGATCACCTAATTCCATTCCTCTGCCATGGGCAGGGACACCTCCCACTGGATCAGGGGCTCCAAGCCCCATCCAACCTGGCCTTGAACCCCTCCAGGGATGGGGCAGCCACCCCTGCTCTGAGCAGCCTGGGCCAGGGCCTCCCCACCCTCACAGTGAAGAATTTCCTCCTAATATCAAGTCTCAATCTTTCCCTCTCGGATTTAGAGCCATTTCACGCAGGTCTGGATGCACCAGCCTGGCCACTGGCTCCGTGTGCCCGTTCGCACCAAAACTGCTGAGCCAAGGACATGCCTGGGAGGACAGAGCTCAGCCTTTGAAGTGCTGGAATATTTTTTTCCAGTGGGTAGAATCTGTTTGATTGCAGCTATAAACCTGCTGTTCATGGTGCAGATTGCCAGCGTTAAACATGCCAGAACGAGAGGTAAGGAGATGTGAGAGCAGAGTGAAGCATTTGAAGAAAACCCAGCACCTTTCTCTCCTGATTTCAGGGCTGCACCACAAGGAGATGAAACCAGTGTTGGAGAACTCGGACCCTGTAATGGAGCCCACAGAATGGTCTGGAAGCTAATCCATTACAGCCTCCCCCCCACCAGCAGAATCTGCCACAGCCTGCACAGGTGTAATTTGGTTATCGCTCAGTCCAAAGCAGTTGGCCAAATTCAAACACAGTTGTTACCAGCAGGTACACTTTAATTTTGCAACGTGCAAACTGCTTTAATGACTTTCCCTTCTTTCCATTTTGTCCATCATCCAAGAACAAGAGTTTCCACTGCCTGTATAGCTGTGCCTTGCCAGGTCCTCGGGTTTCAGTGTGGGGAAAGAAAATAGAAAGCTCTTGCCTCCAACACAAAAAAGACTTTCAAGATAATTGCATCTATAAAGAATTGCAATGTTCTTGCTCAGCACTCCAGATCCACGAAGCGGCTGATGGAGACAAGGACCACGCGCCACACCAGACCAGGTCCTGGCGTCTCAGGGGAATGCCTCATGTGGGAAAAGCTCAGTGGGGAGCAGGGCAGCACCGGGCTCTGCATCCTCAGCAGTGACAATTCCAGCTCGGGAGGAAGGGGCGTTGTGCCATCGGCTCTCCAGCTCCAGGACTGCTTGATATAACTGCAGAGTGGTGGTGCTGGGAGGAGAGGCTGAGCTCTCCCATAGCAGCTGGGAGTGACCCCCACCACGCGCTGCAGCAGGGCAGCTGCAGAGGTGTTGTGGTTTGAGCCAAAGCAGCATCAGTTTCTGACTTCAGCTCAGTCTCGTCTGAGAAACTTCATTATCTGAATGCTAACTGCATGTGTTCAGACAGGGTTTGTCTCTAGCAGGGATCACATGGGCACAGAGATGCAGAGAGGCCACCGCTCACATTGTTCCTACAGAAACCAAGGCCACCCTGGAGCCGGGGGAGCCAAAAGGGAAAGGGTTGAAAATGTCGCACCTGCAAGGAGGGGTGGGCAGGGCAGGTGACCCCAAACTGACAGCAGAGGATTCCATCCCATACACGCCATACTCAGGAGAAACTGAGAGATCACAAGAGTTTCTCTCTTTCCTGTGATGGACAACGTCCAGTGAGGACCTTGTCTCTCTGGTTGCCCCTGATCCCAGATCCGTGTGTTCCTGAATGCAATTCCTGAGCCTAGCGCCCTCCCAGCCTTGGAACCTTTCCTTGTGTGAGCTCTGCAGCATCTGTGGGAATAGAGGAATCGAGGGGTGGGGGTGTGACCTCGTATATGTGCATACGCTTTATTATTATTATTATTATTATTAGTGGTGATGGTGGTGATGGTGGTGGTGTTGGTGTTATTTCATTAGAACTGTTGGTTTAGTTTCCAGCCTGTAAGCCCATTCTTCTCGTTCCCCCTTCTCCCTTCCCTGGGAATGTCTGTGGAGGGAGGGAATTGGGAGCCAGTTCTCGGATTTAGATGCCGAAATCAGCTGTGACAGGAGGCAGGGAAGATGCTGCCGCCCGGCGTGTGGCACCACTGGGAGAGGACAGGGCAATTGAGCCATGGACGGATGGAACCAATTCCAAGCCCTCCTCAGCCAAACTCTGGATAAAGCAAGATTTTCCCTTCCTGGCCCTCATATGTAGCAGCGATTCTATAATATCTTTTAACTCTACTCCTTAAACTGCTCTTTAATCCTGCCAAATCTGGTTTAATACTTGTCGGTATTACCTGCTGACATCATGATTCCAAAATGATTAGGAACAAAAGTGAAATTTTGGGTTATTTTCCTTTATAACTTTGGATGGTAATGAAGTCCTTATGAAAGACAACTTTCAGGAAAGAATGTTTAGCCTCATTTAAAAGACAACTGCGTTCTGGCAAGCCCTCCCCATCATCTCATTAAGTCTAAGTAAATATGAGAACTTAATATTAATTTCATTTTCATATATCCAAATTAGAAGGCAGCAGAGAAGAAAACAACATAATCTGATTAAACAAATTAGAATCACGCTGCTAAAATTGCCCTTCAGTATTTATTTATTTTTAACTGCAGTAGCTTAAGACAAAAAGTCTCAAAACCAAACTCTCCCAGATGTTACCTGAGGTCCCTATGCCAGCCGCTCATCCCCAGGCAGCGCCCGGCTGGCAGGGCACTGGGAAGCAGATATTCCAACTTAGTGACCAGACCTGCTTATCGATTTTAACATTAATTGTACTCCAGGCTTAGGATGAAGCAGCAAAATTTGTGCTGAAAACTGGTGCCTGCTCTCCTCCACATCCACAATCCTGCTGGGAAAGGGCTCTTGACCACACCAGGACATCAGGTGAGGAGCTTCCTTGCCGTGAGACGCACACAGTGCCACTTCGAATCTGAAATGACCATGCCTGGTGACCCCAGCCCCGCACATCGCATGCCACGCTCTGCAGACCTTCAACCCCAACGAAGACATTTGCTCCGTGGCCGCCCCTCACACCACTGGAAGGCACCCAGAGCTGCAGGAGATGTTCCCAGGGACTGACACCAGGAGCTGATCAGGGGGAGCTCGTTACCGGCTGTCGCTGTTGGCGGTGTCTGGGGGCTGCCCGCAGGGACATGGCGAGGAGGAACCACCAGTCACTTCATTGCTCATCATCCTGTGCAAAAATTGAGCCCAGGAACCCAATTAACTGCCGCAAGGACAGACCTTCAGGGTAATAATAGGAAATATCGCACTTTGGAACATACGGTTCATTCTTCTTTTGGTGTCTTCAATAAAAGGCTGTAGTGGATTACCTCCCAGCCCATTCTGTGGGCGTCATTGGAAGGTCTCTGAGGATCCTTCTCTTCTCCAGGCTGAACAACCCCAACTCTCTCATCCTGCCCTCATACGGGAGATGCTCCAGTCCTTGGATCATCTCCACAGCCTCCTCTGGGCCTGTTACAACAGTTCCATCTCCTTCTAATATTGAGGATTCCAGAACAGGATTCCATGTGGGGTTTCACCAGAGTGCAGCAGAGAGGGAGACAACCCAAGCCTCCAGCTACCACTGGGATCAATGGCGATTTGCCACATCCCTCCTCTTGTTTCCCTGAGCCTGGGTTCCTGGACACAGCTTCTCACAGATATTTGAGTCGGAGCTGGCATCAATTCCAGCCATCATTGGGCACCTTAAACACCATCTGCTTGTGCCTCCTTCCCAATAACTAACAGTGATAAAAGCACTTCCCAGGCTCAGAAAGATAAATGCATTAATCTGTGAGCCCCTCAAATGCTGCCATGATATCTCTTTAAGGACAGATGAGCTGAAGAACGAGCAGATCCTGCCAATTACAAGTTGAATACATCCAAGTAAGAGCTGACCTTGCCTTTATTACTATCTGCACAGTTTAAGGACTGGTTGATTTAATAATAAGACGCCCATAGTAAATATTTATGAAACATCACATCACATAAAAATTATAGGTTATTTAAATTTAATTTGCATTTATACTCTCAAATCAGGTTATTATATAGCAGAAATGTACCAAAATTAAATTCATAATGCACATTACAGCAATTTGAGCAAATTGTACCTTGAAGCAATTTGTATTTAAAATGCAGCCTGTGTGCTTCTTCACTCTCCTACAGCCTGTAAATAAATTTACAAAGCATTTTGGGTGACAGCCATAGTGTTCCAGTTGTAAATTGATGTGGTCTGAAACAAAGAGCAATTACCACTTAACCAGATCCTGTGTTACACTAAATCTTAAAGCATCTGAATTCCCTGGCAAAACCAAAGGAAGTGATTTTTCTTCTCCCCTTAATGCGTGGCAACAGTTCTTGTCAGGTGGAAAATGTTTGTGCACTAACCCCGTGCCTGGTTGGCTCTTAGAGGGGTTGGCTAGACAATGCGATCGTGTGAGACTGGGCTGACAGCACAGGAACCTTTGCAGCTCGCGGCCAGCTGGAGTTAGATCAGTCCAGATTAAACAGATCCTTCAAAATATACTCCCTGAACAGCTCCACCTCCTTGGCTCCAACTGCAGTCTTATAATAAATATCATGATATGATAGGATATAATACAATAGGATAGGATAGGATAGGATACGATACGACACGACACAACACGACACGACACGACACAACACGACACAACATGACATGATACGATATATCATATCACTCTCAGGCAAGAGTGCAGCCAGTGCTATGATGGGGGACAGGGACAAGGTCTCACCTTGGAAATTAGAGGCAGACCCTCTCATGTTGCATGACTTTAGCACCAACATGTGCCCTTTCCCTGCTTGTCTTTTTCCATTTTTCACCTCTCAGATGAAGTTTCAGGTTATTATTGTAAATTTGTGCCGACTGATGTCTTTGTTCTGAAAACAAAAAGCCCCATTCTTTCATTTTTCACCTCTTCAGGCTTTTTTAATGGCATGAGTTCCAGTTCTGACCTCTTAAAAGATAACTAAAATTGTGAATGTCCTTGTGGAGTCTGATCACTTTGGGGGTGATTGTCTTTTTGATATTACAATGCCAGCATTTTTTTAGTCTCAGTTTTTCTTGCCAATAAGTACTGAAGCTGATTATTCTGGTGAGGAAGAATTCAGAATAATTAGCCACAGGGGCAAAACATCTTTCCGTTTGGGATGAAGGGAATGGTGCAGGTGACCTGGAGAAAATGCTGAAGTGACAACTGAATTTTTCCATAGATAATTATGCCCCAGTCCTGCTCACTCTTATAATTCTGATCCTAAACCTGGGATTCACAGAGCATCACACTCACCTGCTACAAACCTCCACGGTGTGAGGAGGGGGCTGTGTTGCAGCCAGCCTTCCTAGCAGAGGCCAGCAGCATTTTGGCATGTGTTTTTACAGAAACACCTACCTAAAACCCCAGGGGCTTAACTTAGGCTTAAAGCAAAGGGAAAAGGATATTCGTTGCCTTTTTTTTAAAGTTTTGTTGTTTGGCCAAATGTTCCCTGAGGAGGATATAAGATTTTCTCCCTTCTTTACTGCTTTGCCATTAAGGTGTTTCTCTTCAGTTCAGACTTATTCATCTCAGTGAACAGTGTAAGTACTTTTGACCAAATGTTGGCATTAGTTTAAACCAATGTTGTAATTAAAAAACCCACCACACTTATCTATGCAAAAATTCTCAATATCCTGCAGTTATGTATGTTGTGAATGCATTGCAACCTCTTGTGTTCAGCGGATACAAATAAACCTATGAACCATCTGACTTTGCCCATGAACTGATTTCCCAGAAACCTTTCCATCCAACGGCAGAGGGGTTGATATTTTTTCTTCTTTGGCAGAGTGATTGTGTTTCATTGTTGTCCACGGGCTGGGCAGAGACTCACAGATGAGCAGTGGAGTCGTGCTGACTGTGTCAGGCATGCAGATGTGTTTGGGTGGCAGAGACAGAATTAGCTGGAGCTGTGGGATAATTCCAACAATTTTGGTTTTCCTATCACTAACTTGTGCCTTCTTTTTAAGTTACATATCACCTGCAAGACCCGTGGTGAGAAAAGCATCAATGGCACCTAAGGGTCATGGACCCACTGGGTAGCAACACAGCCTTTACCTAAATACACTCTTACCCCATCCCATGCCACTCAACCTAAACACCTTCTCTTCTCTCCAGCTCAGCAGTTAATTATTGCTCATTTTTTACAGGAATGGTTGGACTGGATGATCTAAGAGGTCTTCTCCAACCTGTCAGTTCTGTGATTCCGTGACATGTGATACGTGACATGACGTGACGTCCAGTGGGCCTGGGCTGGACCTCAGGAGGTCCCTCCCAGCTGGTCATCCCAGCCCCACCCTGAGTATCACAACAGAATGATCTCTTCATAATTCACCTAACCAGAACTGGCTTTTTTCATCTTTACAGCTTCAAATGTTAGTTTTTTCTTTTGTAATTCTGTATGTATTCAACTATGAAATTAAAATCTTTGAAACATCTGGGAAAGAACAAAGGAACTGTTATCCTGCTGTTCCAGGGAATCTACTTTCTCTTATAAAAGCCATAGAGAGGGAATAAAAACCTTTTCAGAGATGCAGATTAAAAACGTTGAAAATCTATACACATGTGGGGAAGTTGAGGCAGGTCATGCCCTGCTTTCTGCTTCCATCAAGGTTACCCCAAGACAACCTACAGATGAGGAGGGAAAGCTGATTTTCCTTTTAGGGATCCATTTTCTGGACTGGGAGCCCTCCAAATGCTGGAGTCTCATCTGGACTGTGAAGAAGGTGCCAAGCAGAAGACAAAGTGCCTGGTACTCTCTGCAAGGGTGTGTAGGAAAGGCATGGAAACACCAAAATGGAATGAGGACAAAGTTTCATTCCCAGGGAAAAGCATGGGTTAATTCAGATTAGATGGTTTGTGCAGGACAATATTGATTTCAAAGTGATGGATTGAGCAGAAACATGTCCATTCATAATAGTATTTATTTAAACATTAAATTTCAGGAGCTGAAACATTTCTTTCTTAAGAAACATTATCAGTTTTGCCATTTAAAATTGATTTCTTAAGTTGTGTTTATTACATTTTTTTCTGTTAGCTTTCTCTTCTCTTCGGAATGAAAGCAAGCCTTGGACCATCAACATTTCTTCCCAACACTCACTGTTTTTCCAATTTAATGTATTTACCAGTCATATTTCTTGAGTGGTCGATCCTCTTGAATTATTTACATTCCTTTTTTTTCTGCACAAATGTCCTTCCATCATCAATTAGCTAAGGGTGACTTCAGAAGGTGAGCCCCGTTTTTATTGCTCACAGTGGAGCCTCCACTTGCTCTGCACAGCCAGGGTTAGGATGCTATCAATTTAACCCCCTGATGTACTGATTTATCTCATACACAAGGCATAAACCAGTGCCAGGGCGCAGCTCACCTCTTAATGGGATGGTTTTACACTGAAAGAGGGGAGATTCTGACTGGATTTAAGGAAGAAATTGTTTATGCTCTGGGTGGGGAGACCCTGGCCCAGGTTGCCCAGAGCAGGGGTGGCTGCCCCATCCCTGGAGGGGTTCAAGGCCAGGTTGGATGGGGCTTGGAGCCCCTGATCCAGTGGGAGGTGTCCCTGCCCATGGCAGGGGGTGGGACTGGATGGGCTTTGAGGTCCCTTCCAACCCAAACCATTCCATGATTCTGTCTGCTGCTGGTGCAGCACCAAGTACTCACCTGAGCAGCAAGATGTTCAACAATGTGTGCTAGGAACCAGCCCACTGTGGTTAAATCAAGCTATTGCACCTAGAAAGAGGGCTGCTGTGGGAAGCTTTGCCCTCGTGCACTGACAGGCAGTGCGTGTGGTATGTCCCACCTTGCACGCAGCTGCACATCCTCTCATCGAGGATCTGAAGTCATTGTAGGAAAAGATTCCTTGCTAATACCTCCTTTGCATTTGGGACTCTGGTGTATCTTTTCTGTGATAGCTTCATTCCCTCATGAGCGGACAGAGCGTCTTCCAGGACTGAACAGGGCTGAGCCAACGCGTTTGCTGTATTAAGTCATTGATTTCTGGATTCAGACATAAACCCAGCAAAGCTGGTTATGGAATTTATATTCCTTCAGAATAGAAGATTTTCATAAGTTCCTTAAATCCACACAGTTCCTAAGAGGAATAGTTTACCTTTTCCCTCTGAAAATCTGTTATGTCCTGCTGATGCCTCTTTAAGTGGTTTCTGTAGAGAATTTGTTTCAGAATCGTGGTTTAACTCTCTGTCCCACATCTCTCTGGAAATAACACACAGCATTTGCATTGTTGCTGTTGCTGAATATAACAATGTGAAAGAACAAAAGGGGGAATTAGTCAAATAATCCATATCTAAATTTCACTTATGCTTAAAGCAGAGACCTGCAGAAGATGGGTGGTTCCTGCAAGCCTCTTCCTTTGCTCACAACTGAAAACAATAAAAATGTCTATGGTTGCTGATAAATTGTTCTGATCACTCACCTGGAAGCACATTTTCTCCATGAGGACAGAAATAGTAATGAATAATATGCATGTATAAGCTCTAAAGTCCGAAGGATGGCTTTATTTGCCTTCAACAATTAAGGCACTTGATTAACTGAGGCCACTAAAGCCCTCTTGGTATCCTTCATCAATGAAGCTCATTAAATCTGATGACGTGGACAAATTCCTTTTCCATCCGGATGGAAGGCCCAGGCTAAGTGTTTGCTCTCTGCCACGTGGTGATCTGCGTTCATCCAAGTAACAGCTCTATTTCTCTGTCAATGACATTAAACACTTGTCCCCTTATCTATTCAAATTACGCTGATGACCATGCAGTTGCGATGAATGAAATCCACATGATTAATTGTCCGTAAGACTGGAAACCCTTTTCTGTGGGAGCTGGTGGATGCTGAAACCCCAAGTCTTTCTAGCTCTTATCTCTATCCCACGTGAGCCATTTCCCACAGCAGAGCAGAGCAATCGGCGCTCAGGTGCAGACAAACTCAATCCAAACAAAAAGCCTGTCTTTTCTGCCGGTTCAGCAAAGTGATTATTTCAGCTCTTTAATGTAGAAAATAAATAGAAAGGTTGAACATGAACTAATTTCCCAAACATTGCTGCCATGCCCTGTAAGGTATTTACAATCAAATACAGAATCACCAGCTTTGGGGTCAGGAGAACAGAGACTGTTTTAGCTTCTGAAATATTGACTCTGGTCAGCTATGGAAGTGAGTAATTGCCCAAATCCTTATTGAACAGAGAAAGTGATGGGGGAGGTGAACCTTCTGACTAGGGACAAGGGCCTCCTCTTCACAATCTGCATTACCACAGGCATCATCTACTGCAATTTTGATGTGATGGGGAGCAGGTTGATCTCTGATGGCTTCAGGGTGGATCTCAAAAATGAATCTCACACAGGAACCAAAGATAACGCTTTCTCTCACCTTTCAGCAGCAGAGGGACAATGTGTGGCAGTCGGCAGCACTCTAGTAATTCAATGACATCTTGACATTGCCTCCTCTGCTCGCATTACACCACTCCTGTGTCAGATTTCCCCCAGTCAGCATGAGAGTTGTGTGGCAGACAGACAAACTCAGATGATTTTAGTGTGGGGGGTGGGTATTAGCGGCGACAAAGATGCATTCAAAAAGGTGAAAGATTCTCTTTGCTTTCACAAATATTGCATAACTGACACCAGGGAGGGAAACCAGATGTATTTTGGGTTTCTATGAGCAGGGATGAGAGGACAGCCCGCGTCTCTCTGATCCTGTACAGAGCTGCAAACTAAAAAAAAGAAATCATGTTCCTTCCTGGGACCAAGTTACAGCAATCACTGCACTCATGGGCCTGCCTTGAAGTCGATTTTATTTCCAGTACTGGATTCACCTGACCATTGTGTTTATAATCTCGTTTGGAACTCATCTATCAAACACCAGTCTGCGGCTAGTTGTGGCTGTCAGCATACTTGTATTATACTAGAATCATTAGGTTGGAAAAGACCTGTGAGTTCATCAACTCCAACCATACCTGTCTACCACTAAATCACATCCCTAAGCACCTCATCTAACCGCTTTTTGAACCCCTCCAGGGATGGAGACTCAACTACCTCCCTGGGCAGCCTCTGCCAGGGCCTGAGAACCCTTTCTGTGAAGAAATTCTTCCTCATGTCCACTCTGAACTTCCCCTGACTCAGCTTGAGGCCATTCCCTCTCATCCTATCACCTGTCACTATGGAGAAGAGACCAACACCCCGCTCAGCCCAACCTCCTTTCAGGTACTTGTAGAGAGCACTAAGGTCTCCCCTCAGCCTCTTTTTCTCCAGGCTAAATAGCCCCAGGTCCCTCAGCTGCTCCTTGTTTTCTTTAAGACTTGTTTTCCAGCCCCTCCACCAGTTTTATCACTCTTCTCTGGACACCTCAATGTCTTTCTCCACAGTCTTCTGGGCAACCTCCTCTAGTGTTTGACAACCCTCACAGTAAAAAAGTGTTTCTCTTTCTTCAGAGAGAATTTAATTTGTTTTAATTTGTGCCTGTTGCCTTCTGTCTTGCAGTCAGCACCACTGCAGAGTCTGTCTCTGATTTTCTTACTGCCTCCCATCAGGTGTTTATCCACATGGATAAGATTCCCCTGAGCTTTCTCTTCTCCAGGATGAACAGTCTATGTCATTGCACCCACAAACTCCTCTTAACCCAAAGTAAATCCTGTGTGCATCTAATAAGCAATATATTTAGAACAAGGAGCACAAAATGAAATGCACAAAATATTCCATCGGTTCATGTGAGGTCGGGTCCTGTTGAATTATGTGATGTATCATGTTCTTAATAGGTTCAGCCTCAGGGTTACTGCACCTTGTCAATTCATTTCAGTTACAGAAGTCAGCCTGAAAGGGAAACTTGCAGCGTCAGCCACATCTGTCCCTGTCCTCAGAGGCAGAGAGCACTCACCACGTGTTCATGCTGCCATGAGATTCCCTGGTGACTTTTAGCATAACTCCAATTCCCCATGTCACTCCTTCATGGTTTTCTGGAGTTATCAAGAAGTTCTTAAACTGGAAAGAAGCATGAAATCATGTGCAGGAGCCTGCTCAGACAAAAATGCCTGTAAGCACCCTGTCCCTCAAAGCCCCATTCATGGTAGAATGGGTACATGAAATCTTGACCTTGTTACCAGGGACATGGCACAAAGTCCTGGCTCCTCCAGTGCTGGGTCTCAGTTACTTCAATGGAACCACGATTTTATGGAAGTTAGAGGCTGCTGCAGCTCTGCTGAAGCCAACAATCAAAGCCAATTGATGTCAAAGAGAACATAATTTGGGGTTAAAATACGGATCATCACTATGCAGGATTGGAGGGACAAGGTCGTTCCGTATAACATGCCAGCACTACCAGGATCCCATTGGCAGAAAAACCCAAAAGCCCTGAAAATCGGCCTGGGTGCCCAACAGCTCATCATAAATAACACTGAGATCCATAAGAGTACAGGGAAAAAATTAATCTGGCCAAAGAAAGACCAGATGGAGCTGGGCAAACCAGATGAAGTAGTGTGGGTCCTTGTAACAAACCAACCTGCTCTGCTGGTATTTGTGAATACTTGCAGTACAAGATATCCATTGGTGTTAAAATTACACGTACAGAATGGTGGGTAAAGGAATACAAAGGTATTTACAACTAAAATAGTCTTCTCTTCTCATCCAGCATCAGTAAAATCTCCATTCTGCTCACAGATACTATTCAGCAGTGGTTTCCCTGCAGATCTGTGGTTTTATTTCACGCTGAACCACAAGTGTCATTTAAATATTATTCTATTTTTCTTTTATAATTGCAACTAGCTGCATGCTGTGCTTATCATGATCCAAAGTATTTTAAAAATGCTGCTGTAATGAGAAAGGGAAGCCAGTTCATTTGAAGGCTCCCATCACCAGGCTGCCCAGTAGGCTGGATGAAGGTGGAGCCTGTTTCCATCCCTCTCCCTTCCTGGGTACTGCAGGGCTGCACCCGGGATGGTTGGCATTTTCCTGGCTCCCCAAGATGTTCCTGGTTGCCCAGTGAAGCTATGGATGCCCTATCCATGTAGGTGTCCAAGGCCAGGCTGGATGGGGCTTTGAGCAACCATGGCAAAGGGGTTGGAACTGGATGATCTTTAAGGTCCTTTCCAACATAAACCATTCTATGGTTCCTGGATCTCACATTCATTTATTGGCATTTTTAGGAAGCGACACTAGAGCAATGGGTCCCATTTCTCTCAATATTAGAGTCTTCTCCATGCACTTACTTTCTAAATATGTTCATCTTGATCAGTAAACTCAACTTGTGACTACAGGAGATTGAGGAATTTCTCTTAATCGCACCACTGAAATGAGAGGAAACTAAGAGAGGAGGAGAGACTATTGTTAAGTGAAGGTTGAAGACAATTGAAAGATGGCATTTGGCTGGAAAAATTTATAATATCCCTTTCTTTTTGAGTTCAAAGATTTCTCTGGTACGTTTTCTTCAAGGGAAAGAAGGTCTTTGTGGCCAGTGTTACTGTAGGTTATAAAAAAGCAGCTGCAAAACTCTCAGATGAAAAACATAGAACACTTTTGAATCCCTGTTGGTAACGCTCAGGGTCACTGTACAACAGCACAAAGCCAGACTCTTACAAAGGAGACAGAGTTCCTCCAAGCTTGGCATCACCCCTCTCAGAAGTACTCAGCCCAGCAAGCAGCTCAAGTTTTGTTTTTCACAGCCAATGGTTCAAAGCTGACTCCGCAGCTCCTGTTCACTTCTGAGGAAGCCAAACAACCCCGGCTTCCAGCAATTGCAGATGATAACATAGCAGTAAGAGAGAAACAGACAATTTATCAAAACTAGTGTGGGTTTATAGATTAGAAACAAATAGAATCATGGAATGGTTTGAGTTGGAAGGGACCTCAAAGCCCATCCAGTCCCACCCCTGCCATGGGCAGGGACACCTCCCACTGGATCAGGGGCTCCAAGCCCCATCCAACCTGGCCTTGAACCCCTCCAGGGATGGGGCAGCCACCCCTGTCAGGAGAATCAATAATGCATGTTTTTTATGTTTGTTCAAGCATCAAGAGCTACGGTGCCAATGCAGCATCATTACTAATGAAAAAAGATTTACAAAGAAAATGAGGATTTTGTCTGGATAACCAAGGGTTCCTATAGAAGCGATCACTTTTATTTGCCTGAATAGAGATATCGAATTTCATCGCTACCTAATATTTAATATTGTTTCTCCCTGCCTTGGTTCTTTTTTTCATCTTCCATACTGCTGAAAAAGAAGTAAAGAGAGAAAAAGAGACAAAGGAATGCAAAATAAAACACAACTGGGGCTGCTCACTCAGGCAAGAACAGAAGCTGCCTAAAATCCTCAAATAAGGTCAAGCAAAATGAGTCACGGCTTTTTCATTCAAGAAATAAATTTTGTTTCAGGCATTAAAATCTAGAACTGTCTTTAAATGTTTGACACTCACCAGTTTTCATGCTAAAACCGTCCCATTTTTTTAGTAGTCTGATTGCAGTTCCAGAGCACATGTATTATTAACAGAGGATTTCTTTGTAATTCAACCTGTTCTTTAATTTGCTTACAGAGCAAAGAGACCGGACGGCCGCTATCTGATGCCTATGGATAACGACACAAGATGAGGCTCTGGAAAGGGCTCACACAAGCAGCCGAAAAGTCCCTGTTCTTGGAGGGTTTTGAGACCCAACTGGGCAAAGCCTTGAGCAGCCTGGTACAAATCCAGCATCTACCTTGCTGTGAGCAGGGGTGGAAATTGTGGACATCCTGGGATCCATTCCAGTCTGAATGAGTGGGTGATCATACAGCTACATAAAAGTCCTCCAACTACCGTAGGATTTTGTCTAAATGCCTCATTTTCTTTGCCAGAAAGAACCCCCCAAACCTTTGGAGTAATTACAGACTACTAGAGAAAAGAATATATAATAACCCCCGTCATCCACTTCTCAGTGACCTCTGAAACTGGTGATCCCGTGCTGTTTGAATCATAGAATCATAGAATCATAGAATCACCAGGTTGGAAGAGACCCACTGGATCATCGAGTCCAACCATTCCTATCAAAAAAGCTAACCAAACCCCTCTTTTCTTTGATGCTGTTCTCGGCCGTGTGCTGGTTTAGCTGAGCTCATCCCAGATGCATCACATCTCTGCTGGGTGTGTTGGTGTCTCCACATCCTGACTCCTGGTGGAAAAGGGCCGTAGGACTCCAAAGGAAGGGAAGAGGATGGGTACCTGCAGGATTCCCATGTGTTGTGGTGATGCTCTGGAGGGAGAGGGCCAGCAGCCTCCCCTGAAGGTTGTGTTGGTAATAACTGATCTCACTGGCAGCAGAGTCCCTCCTTGAGGCTGGGCAGGGCTGCCCAGCTCCTCCAAAGCTGTTGAGCTGTGGCAGACCCACTGCTCTGGGGAACACTTCTCTGCTTTTACCTCTTCAAGCCCAAGGAAGCTGCATCTTATTTCCGAGATGAACCTGTGCAACATCAGCCCCCAGCTGCTGGGCTTTGTGAAGCCTTTTGTTGGCGAGGCTGCCGGGTCTTTTCACTTGGACGTTCTCATGCTGTTGCCTTCTCACAGGCAGGAGAATAACTATAACAATTGAGATTATGGTAATGTGGGTTAAAGACGAGCTCCTGCAATGCTATGTCAGAGCCCAGGTTTCTTTCTGGGGTTTCTGTGAGGTTTCAGACACCTGGGAGCACAACTTGTTCTGCATTTGACAAACCAGGGCTTGCTTCAGTTTCCCCACTGGATGCCACAGTCACTGAGTGCTCTGGGATCTCTGTGTGATGGGCGCGATGTGCTGAGCTTTTTTCCGTGAGACGCTCCATGAGGATCACAGGCGGAGCTCGGCTGCTGTCTCTCGGCATCAGCTGTCTCTGATGGCATCTCTTCAGCTCGGCTCCGAGCCACAGCGCCACGGCCCATGGCCAGCTCAGCGCTAGAGGGAACAGCTCTGAGTGCTGACCCTGAAAACGAGAACTCTTCTGCTGAACTGAAGTGCAATGCATTGTCTCAGCTTTTATCGCGTTTGTCATGCTTTTGACAGCCTTCCTTGCTTAAGCAAGGTTTCAAAGCATCAGATACTGGAGATACCACAGAAATTTTCTCTCGTTTCTTATCTCCCTTAGTTCTTCAGTGGGACCAAGGTGAGACATCACGAATCATAGAATCATAGAATCCCTAAGCTGGAAAACACCCTTGAGCACCTGAAATGGCCAAGGAGCTTTGTGACCAGTCACTCAAAAGCAACCTCAGCAAAGAAAGACCAGTGCATCTCTGAAATCAGCTCCATTCAGTGATCAGAGTACTGGTTGTAAGACATCTATCTTCTCCCCAACTGTGTTCTACCTCAGATCCGCTCTGCAGACACTTTTTGGCAGCCTGCTGTTTCTTCCAAAGGTCCAGGAGTGCTCCACTCAAAACAAAGCAAAGCAAAATCCAATCCAAACAGAAGATGAGAGCAAAGCACCCTGAGGTATCCGTGTGAGTGTCCGCAGAAGGTCCCTAACACCAGCCTCTGTCCTTCAGAGCGAGCAGAGGATGAAAGACGGCACTGACATCCATGGATGACTCAGAGTGGAGCTGGAGATCCAAACCTCAGCAGCTTTCAGCGAACGCTGGCTTCCCTGCTGCCTCGGCAGCGTGGTGGGGAGAAGGTGGATGAGGGAATTTCTGTCAGTCTGACAAGTGTCTCATCGTGTCTCCTGCGCCGTGTCAGCCCAGCACGCGTAAGCCTGCGTGGGCGCCCGGGCCCCACGCTGTCTGCTCTCTCCGGTGTTAGGCAAGCCCACGGCTCCTCAGAGGACGCCGACACTCCACATCAATTCCTGGTTTTAACCTTCCTAGTCCCTGTCTGAACTGCTTGTGTGGGCGGATTTGTCGCTCCGGGAAGATTGATGCTCTTTTTCTTTGTTATGTAAAGCTTTCCATAATAACAAATCTCTGGGTGGCACCGCTGTGGCTGAGGGGGTTTGTAGCAACCTTGTACTGAGTTTTAGTTGCAAAGAGACACACGTAAAGAGGGCAGCGAGTGGCAGGAGCAGAAGGGAAGGGAGAAGGGGGAAGAATGGGTGTCTGTCTTGTGAAGGCATGGAGCTCAAACACATCTGTTCACTTGTGAGCTGCTGCTGATACATCCAAGCAATCCTGCCCTGTCCTCCAGCTGGTTTTCATAGAATCATAGAATGATTTGGGTTGGAAGGGACCACAAAGCCCACCCTGTTCCACCCCTGCCACGGGCAGGGACACCTCCCGCTGGATCAGGGGCTCCAAGCCCCATCCAGCCTGGCCTTGAACCCCTCCAGGGATGGGGCAGCCACCCCTGCTCTGGGCAACCTGGGCCAGGGCCTCCCCACCCTCACAGCAAAAGATTTCTCCCTAGGATCTCATTTCAATCTCCCCTCTATCAGCTTCAAACCATTCCCCCTCATTCCATCCTTGCCCTCCCTGCTCAAGAGCCCCTCCCCAGCTTTCCCGGAGCCCCTTTCAGTGCTGGAAGCTGCTTTGAGGTCTCCTTGGTGCCTTCTCTTCTCCAGGCTGAACTCTCTCAGCCTGTCCTCATACGGGAGGTGCTCCAGCCTTTGGATCATCTCCATGGTCCCCTCTGGACTCTCTCCAGCAGATCCTTCCTGTGCTGAGGACTCCAGAACTCAATGCAGTGATGTCTGTGCCAGGGGAGCATTTGCTACCATAGCAGAAAGGTGACCCAGGGAGGAAGGATCACGTTCTGCAAATTTTGCTTCCCTGCACTGCAGCCTGGTGTGTATGAAATGCAAGAATCTGGGGTGGCACCTCCAGAGGGGAGCTGTGGCTCTGAGAATCCATCCCACTGGCTGTATTTCTGGCAGCAACGGCAAAGAGAAATCCCTTCTTGTGTTCAGGGCAATCATTCTTCATTAAGCAAGGAGCTTACGGAGCACCCTTCCCCTTGATCCCACCACTGGCTGTGATTATCTCTGCCCGATTAAGGAGAGTCTGACTGCTCTGTAATTCCCTGCTGAGTCCCAAGCCCTCTTAAGAAGATGCTTTTTTTTTTGCTTATTTTTTTTGATGCCTTTCCAGCTTTTACAGGTAATTGCCACTCTTGGTTTTCACCACAAGAAGTACACGCAGAAAAGATGTGTATACCTTACCTATAACTCTTTTACCTTTGATGCATGTCATGAAGAATACATATTTTTAACCATTTAACAGGAATTTAAAAAACAAATTCTCCACGCCCAGCTCCTGATCGAACATTTGTTTCTTTTCCTTTCTGCAGCGAAGTTTGTTCTGACAGATTTCATTTCAATCCCAACACACACATCGTGTGGACTTTTGTCCTTTAGTGGTATGTTTAAAATAAAACTCAGCCACACAAACCAGAAAAAAAACCCCAAAACCTTAATGCAAGGGAGAGGAACTGCTGGTGTCGTTCTCATGATTTGTGCCTGTTAATTTATTTTCAGAATATGCTTAATGTGATCATTTTCTCTAGAGATGAGTGATCTTGGGGTGAAACACAGGCGCGGAGGGGGTGGCGTATTCCTTTGTTTGCTGCCTCCCCCGCAGCCAGGCGAGCTGCCCGACTTTCTGCTCAAAGCTCTGTGGCTCAAATGAGCCAGAAAACAGCTCAATCTGGTCAAGAGAGGCTTGGTTGACGAAAGAGCTCTCAGTGGGTACCGAGCAGGTGTCACCGGTCCCTCTGGTGTCTCCCCTTCAGGCAGAGCACACAGGGTCAAGTCAAATTAGAGGTCAAGGCTAGCGGCAGGCTGGGCTCTGAACCCACTCGGCTGGCACCGGGCTACGTGCAGCTCTGCCACCACTCCCAGACCACGGGGACACGCAATTCAGATGCTTGGGGTTCAAATCCAAAGCCAGGCACTGTCTGGGGCAGTAAAGCTGCCTCGCACTCAGCGAGCCTGGGATCCACGGGCAGCTGAGATGTTAATTTTACCCCATCATTTTAATTCTGAACAGGCTGCGTGGGTTGCACTAAAAATAGAGCAGCAGAGCTGCGCCAAAGCAGCCAGTGTGGTGGCAGGGGAATTCAGACCCGGTGCAGAGATAGCACTCTACGGGTTTGGGGGAAGGAAATAGCAGGAGCTCCGTGTTTGGACTGTGGCACCTTTGTCCATCCTCCAGAGCTCTGCCAGAGGGGAGCGGGGACGGTGAACGGCCGAGGGCAGGCAGGCATCTCCTTATCCTTACGGGGGGAGAGGGGAGCAGGCAGAGGGCAATTTCCCTGCAGTTATCTGAGTAGCAAAGACAAATTCTGCCTGGTACTGTTCTCCTGTGATCCAGGAGGGTATCCATGAAATGTGAACAAACTGGATGGAATGGGAGCTCTGGAGGTGTGTCTCCAGCTGCCTTCTCGGAGTGGAGCCAACCTACAGCAGGTTGGATAGCCTTGGCAGGGTCAGAGCAGTAATTAGGAGTTAGATATTCCTTTATCTCTCTGTTTATGTGCTGCCCCCACCGCTTAGGCTGCATCTGAAAAGCCGTGGGCATTTCTTCAAGGCATCACTTTGAGCAGGGAGAGAAGGGACGTCCTTCTCCTCTTGCCTTTGGCAGCCCCCGCTCCCTCCTGCACCGATTCCCTAGGACACGTCAGAGCTCCTGTTCCCATGCCAGCAGTCAGTGCCATAACTCATCCCTGTAAGTGCCGAGCCCGGGAGCTTTCTGCACAGCAGCGAGCCCACGCCAGGCACTGCGGGAGCACAGATGGATGGCCTCAGCCTCAAATGGCTTTTGGGGAGCAAATAGGTTGTTTCCATCTTTCCGACATGAAGGTCAGCAAGAGGCCAAGGCATTGCTCACAAGGCAGAGAAGTCAGAGCTACCCAAGGGATGCCTGGCCAGCCAACATTACTGTCCCAAAACAGAGAATTTTGGAGTTCACTTCTCAAAGAACCCCGGTTGCAAAGGTTTCTAAGAGTTTTTACAGGAAAGCTTTGCATTTATTATCGTAGAATCATAGAACTGTTTGTCTGGAAAAAACTTTTGAGGTCATCAAGCCCAGCCATGTACCATGTGGGCAGTGGCAGCAGCAGGCAGAGGAGCTCCTAGGCTCAATCCCCAGCAGCAAACTCTGCTCTGTGGGCAGCCCGGGCCACCACGGCACAGTGCTGGGGTTAACGGGAGAAAAAGCAAAGCTCTCTTTAAGAAAATCTGGTATCAGAATGGCTACTTTTTCCTTAGAAGCACTGAAGTGCCTGCAGGGCCATGTGTAAGATGAGCTGCAATAAGGTAAGACTCTGCCTTTGAGGTGAAGGAGTTTGTGGCTGGCTGTGGTTTGGTGATTTTAAATAGCTCTGGGGGCCATAAATCCAGGAGCTCTTTTTCCCCTCTTGTAGCCTATTCCCCCGCCAGGCTAAAGTTATCAAAAACACTTTCTTCCTGTTAAGGGCCTCCGCTTCAGGTAAGATTTGTGTCGCCAGGCAGAGGATGAACTTGCTCTCAATCTCTAATGCCATCTGCCCAAGACCATGCTTTAAGCAGCCCTTGCTGCTAAGGAGACCTGGCTCTCCTCTCCATCAACTCATCCCTACAAGCTGGCACAGGCTGGGTCAGGCAGGGGATCAGCCAGCGCTCTCTGCCTTTTGCATCAGATGCCACCAGACCAACCACCTCCACCTGAGAGACACATTGGTCCATCAAATCACACAGTGGTCCTTCAGAAACGAGTGACGCAGGAGTAAAAATCTTCCAAAAAGCACATTAAGCACCTCATTTGGTTCATAGGGAAGTCACAAGCCAGAGAAGAAATGGCCTCAGGTTGCACCAGGGAGGTTTAGATTAGATATAAGGAAATATTTCTTCATGGACAGGCTGCCCGGGGCACTGGTGGAGTCTCCATCACTGGAGAGGTTCAAACAAACACGTGGCTCTGGAACTCTGGCACAGGGTTTAGCAGGCATGGTGGGGTTGGGAAGATGGTTGGACTGGATAATCTGAAAGTCTAGATGAGCAGAATAAAGTTCTGAATGGCTGTTGATGGCTTTGTGTGAAGCCACAGATGCGATGGAGATTACTGCAAGGCTGGTCCTCTGTACAGAACATCCATTCCAAGGGTTTGATTAATAATTCAGAACACACCTCTCAGCAACATACCATCCTCTCCACCATTTCTTGGTGGAATATATTCCTGCACTTATGGATCATTTTGTTGCCTTTTAAGTCTAATATATTTGTAAATATGTGCTGGATGCTTTTCCTGCACTCTGGGACACAAACAGATGACAGGACTCTAGGAAATCGGGGACAACAAGGAGGAATGCTCTAAAACAAATGGATTTGAGATTACTTCAGGTGAACCATTTCTGTTCAAGTGGCTTGCTTTGAACCAGGAGAATGGAAATGTAAAGTTGAAGCGACTCTATGAAACGTTACGGATGAGAGAAGAGCTGAGACCTCCTGTGAACCGGCAGCTCTGCCCACACCGTCCCACTTTCCAGCATAATCTGGCATTACCACCCAGCCAAGGGTTTTCCAGGTACAAAAATTAACTGAAAAACAGTTATGATTGAGTTTATAACCTTTACAAGATGAACAATATTGATGTTGTTTGTGGGTTGTGATTTTAATTTATTTAGGTATCAGCTGAGCATATGACAAAGCTATTAAAGAGAAAACATAATATCCTCAAAATATCCTCAAATAGCTCGTCCCATTGCTGTACTCAGCAAAGATGTGCAAGCTTTGCACCTAATAGGTATGAAACATTAATGCTTTATAAAAAAAAATCCAGGAAAGGATTGGTTTTTTATGTATTAAACCTTTTCAGCCTATCACAGTTTTTTGTTCAGTCAACACCTCTGTGTACTTCCCTGGCACAGATACAATCAGTGGTAACTGGTTTTAGAGATCCCACCAGTGATACAGTAAATCTTGCTCCTGACCTCTGCCAGGTCTGTCCCCTAAAGAGGCAGAGATCTGTAAATCTCTTCCCTGTGTGTGGTCCTTCCCTGCCACGGCTCCCACTGAAATCTGTTTCTTGGTACTGAAAACACAATATTCCCCATGGGCTTGCGTGGCTGAAGACAAATGTGACTTTTCTCCTGCAGCTGAGCTCATACTTTGCAGAAACTTTCTGTTGCCCTTTGTCTTGACCATTTCAGTTTAAATGACAACGCAGCCTCCAGGCAAGGTGACTCACTGCTGGCTGGGAAAGACGGGTGCCAAGGTGTGGAAAGAAGTCCTGGTGCATTGGGCTTTCTTCTTTTGGTCTTTTCAGAGGCTGTTTTCCTTTCCCTCTTCCCTGGGAACACAAGAAGACAGCACAACTGACCAATCAAGGTGCCCTTCAATGAGCAGGACAAAGACACTTGCCAACGCCCAGGACATCTGCTTCCATAGGCAAAGGCTGAGGGCTAGCGATGGCTTTTCCATAGGAACAGGGGGCAATATCTGGAGCTCCAGTAGATCTGAGCATCACACACAACCCACGGCCAACTAGAAGGGTGCGACAGGGCTGCCTGCCCCCCGGCTCCTCTGATGCCCTCTCCTTCCTCCGCAGCCCAGAGCCTGCCTGAGCAGGGCTGCACCTTCTGCAGGGACATGGTTTAGTGTTTGATAGGAATGGTTGGACTCGATGATCCGGTGAGTCTCTTCCAACCTGGTTATTCTGTGATTCTATGATTCTGGAATCGCAGCTGAGCTCTCAGTCATGTCATGTCATTCTGTGCTTAGAGAATTAACATAATTTAAATGTCAAACCCTTTTGTCAGCGGCAGCAAATCTCTCCCTGCACAGGAACAAAGGCGTGCAGGGCTGGAGAGGACTGTTGGGCTCCTGACTCCAGTGCCCTGGGATGGCAGCAATTTGTTCCTTATTATGAACCCATTCTGCTTTAAAGGAGAGACGTCATCCACCCCGACTGCTCCACTTGGAAGGCTGGTCATGACTCTCGAGCTTTTATGTTTAGGAGCTTTCTTCCAATGACACCACCATGCTTTTCAAGAACATATTTATCCATGGCCAGATCATCATCATTTGTTCTTCTGCCAAAATTATTTTTAGAATAAATGGCTTTTTGGCCCTCTCTGATATTTTCCCCTTGATTTGTTTGTAGAGAGCAATCACATCCTTTCTCAGGCTTTGCGTATTCAGGCTAAAGCAGCTGTAGGCAACTTTTATAGCAGCGTTACACACTCCCCTAGGTGTGCACCTCTGCGTGTGGTCCAACCTGAAGATGTCTTTCTTCTGATCACTTCACGTGGCAGGTTTGCTATTGCTGTGAACACCTACCACCCTTCTTTGCATGATCGTTGCTCTCGTGAGACCCCACCTGGATGCCCTCCTTCAGTTCTGGAGTCCTCAGCGAAGGAAAAGTTTGGATCTGTTGGAGTGAGCCCAGGGGAAGCCACGGAGATGATCCGAGGGCTGCAGCACCTCCCATACAAGACCAGGTTGAGAGAGCTTGGGTTGCTCAGCCTGGAGAAGAGAAGGCTATGGGAAGACCTTAGAGCAGCTTCCAGCACTGAAAGGGGTGGCAGGAAAGCTGGGGAGGTGCTCTTTATCAGGTTCTTGTTTATAACTGTTTTGCTGAAGAGATTCAGAAATACGCATTCTAGTGTCTACTGGCAACTCGAACACAGAGACCTGGCCAGCAGCAGAGGTTCTAGGCTATTTTGTCATGCATTTCTTTGTTCTTATAAGAAAACAGTGGTTTTTACCCAATAACTGCAATTGCTTCTGAAGATATCTTTGTTCCCAAGCCTGGAGACTCAGTTTGTCTCAACTATGTGGGTCTGTGTGCTTTGTCCTTAGAGAGTTGCCTCTCGGATGCTGTGGTGAGCGGTGCCCAGGTACCACTGGGAAGAACTGGGCAGAGATACAGCCCAGGAGAGGTGGGAACCCCGCACCTAAAGCCTGCAAAACCCACCTGAAGAAGGGGCCTGTCGAGATCAGAGAGAGGGTGTGAGGAAGCAGGATTTTCCCTGGGGAGAGGCTAGAGAGGGTGGCTGGAGCACCCATTCCCTACCAAGAAAACGCGAGACCAAGCCCACTCCTGAGCCCTGGGTCATCCCGTGGCCACAAGCTCGCTCTCCAATCCAGAATAACGTGTTTGCCTGACAGTCTGTTAAAACTTATGCTCTTTATTTCTTTCATCCCTTTGCACAAAACCTGCAAGCAAGTGAACAGAACCTGTTCTTTTCAGTTAAAGGTGAATATTCAAGCAAGACCAGAAAATTTTTCATTCTTCCCCTCAACCTCAAGTGAAATCTCAGGCAAATAAAAAAGCATTAAACCCTGCACATTTATTTCAGTGCAACTGTGCTTTCTGACAGCAAATCACTCTGGCAGCTCTTCTGATCCGCTCCGTGAGGAACGGCCATGTGGAGAGAACACGTCACACCAACACCAACAGTCTTTCCTGTCATAGCAAGCTGAGGAATCTTTCCATCCAAATGCTGTTTGTAAAGACCAAGCGGGAGGAGGAGGAAGGAGCAGGGTTTTCCCCAAGCAACATGTGCGTGCAGCGGGTCAGGACTCAGCCAGGAGCGAGGTCTAATGTAGTTCTACCACTCTACAAATGGGAAGGAAGGCTGAGAGCAGAGCCCTGACCCCCACTCACCACTGCAGCAGGAGAGGCACTCCAGTGACAGGGGTTTCTCTTAGTTAGGTTTATGTAAAACCAGGCAAGACAACAATAATTGACTCCGCTTTTGTCTGCCAGGAACCTGTGCCCTAGTTAGAAATTACTCAAGCACCGTGTGTCTCGGTGCCAACGACCAGAACTGCACTGGCACCTGCCCCGCTGAGGCAGTGACATTGCTTTGACAACAGCGCTAAGAGGGCAAGCGGAGTCTGGTTTGTGAGAAGGGATCCTAAAGCAGAGCTGTAAGAGAATCTCCCATTCCCTGGAGAGAGCAGGACGGTGACCAGGCAGAGATGCCTCCCAGGGCCGGCTGCGAGGGGCAGGATGGTACCTACGCGTGCAGATCTGGGTTTATTGCACTGGCTTCTGCCGTGCTTGCAGGAATCATAGAATCATAGAATAAACAGGTTGGAAGAGACCCATCAAGTCCAACCATTCCTATCAATCACTAACCCATGTCCCTCAGCACCTCGTCCACCCGTCCCTTAAACCCCTCCAGGGAAGGTGACTCAACCCCCTCCCTGGGCAGCCTCTGCCAATGCCCAATCACCCTTTCTGTGAAAAATTTTTTCCTAATGTCCAGCCTGAACCTCCCCTGGCGGAGCTTGAGGCCATTCCCTCTCGTCCTGTCCCGTCACCTGGGAGAAGAGCCCAGCTCCCTCCTCTCCACAACCTCCTTTCAGGGAGTTGTAGAGAGCAATGAGGTCTCCCCTCAGTCTCCTCTTCTCCAGGATAAACACCCCCAGCTCTCTCAGCCGTTCCTCATAAGCTCTTTATCATAACCTGTCATTTCTGGAGGCTGCTGCTTTTGATGGAAATGAGTGCTTCCACAGCCTGGCATGAAATCAAACAGGGCATCTTGCCTGATTAGGTCTGGTCGTGCTCCACCTCTGCAGGTAACTCCTGTCCTCCAGACAAGGAAAAGACACAAGACGAATAGATCCCAAGTAATCCCACCAGCCGGATACAGCCGTAAAGCCACGAGATTGATACCCCTTTAGCGGGGAAAAAAAATAACATAAATCCTCATCTGACAACGTGCCGTCTGAGAATTGGACGATTCATGTGGTTGATGTATCTGCTTTTATGTCGCATTATGTCATTTGTGCTACAGAGCCCAGAGGTGTCACTGGGGTCTGAGTTTACTGAGCTGTGCACTCCGCTGAGCGCACACTGACGGGCAGCAGCAAAGCCATCTCTGAAGTGCACGGAGCATCCTGGCTCGTGCAGGCTGGCAGGCGGCTGCAGGCAGCGCAGGGAAAGCCCTGAGGAAGTGGAAGAGGAGGGAAGGCAGACGTGCACACCTCATGGAGGCAAAGGGAAACTGAGGCCAGACCAGAAACCTCCTTCCCAAACTCATCCAAGGAGTCTCTGGAAGACCCAGGGCTTTCACATGGGCTGGGTCTCACCTCTCATCAGCCCCAAGGGAGCCAGCAAAGATTAATTATTTGTGTTTGGTATTGAAATGAAAAAGACTAGAAAGACAGTGATCTTGCTGAGCCTCCTTCCCCAGAAAGGTTCTGGATTCAATGTTCTTCTCTGCATCCTGGCCCCTGTTGAAGTAAGGCCTTAGCATGGATTGTCCTGTAGAGTTTTTATAGAATCATAGAATCATAGAATCATAGAATAACCAGGTTGGAAGAGACTCACCGGATCATCGAGTCCAACCATTCCTATCAAATGCAAGGAGCAAGGAGCTAAAGGAACAAGCCTTCCCAGCAGCCCCTTGTTCATTGCCTGTGTTTCAGACCAGCCCCATGAAGAGCTTCCAGCACTTTGGGACCAATGCCATTTCCATCTCCAAAGGCTTCTGGTTAGGATCCCAATTCAGTACATGGTTTTCAATTAACTAGTTTAGGTACCTAAAAAAACAGTGAATTTAATTAATTTGGGCTGAAGTCTGGTTTGGTTTTGTTATTGCTAAGAGAGGGGTTATTTTCTTGGCATTTCAAAATCTTTAACATAGTCATTACTTTGTACAAATATTTTTATCAAAAGATGCTACCTTAGATTGAAATTGTGAATCTCTAATTCAAAGCACAACACAAAATGTTTTGGCTTTTATTGTATTTGGTAAGTGAACTGTATTTCTTCCCTGTTCCTTGCTTAACCATCTTTTTTCCTACCTGTGAGCTTTTGTCCATCTTCTATATGGAAATTGCAATTATTTGCAGAGTCCTCAGTGTCAGCAATAGGGCAGCTCCGTGCCCCTGCCCAACAGAGACACTCATCCTGCAGAGTTCAGCTTCAGGCACATCCACCTCTCAGTAAAATAAATGAGTGCTCCCAGATGTTGTTTTACACCATTTAGGCTTGGCCTCACCCTCTGAATCAGCTTCCTTGGTTCTAGAGCATCCTGGGGAGCCTGATTTCCCAGCTTGGAAATGATGTCTTCTTGTAGGTGAAAGGACAGCCTCGGAGGTTAAACACGAGAAGATGCAAGCTGCTACACATCATTAGCCCAGCTCCATTTCCATAACGACATCCTACCTTCTGGTGATATCCATGTCAGAGCTGACAATCTGACATTCTCATCAGGTTCCTCCAAGGTCAGCTAATCCTTATTGATGTGCTGACATGTCAGATATCACACATCGGGTCATAACTAGACCTGACTACGCCAGGAGCAGTCAGTGCCGGGGAGGGATGAGTTGCAGGAATAATGAGACAGGCACGGATGGTTTGTTGAGCAGCATGGGGGGATTATTATGCTCTTGCCTTCACTGCTTGGGCCCTACGGGTTCATAAGCAAACCCAGCATCATTATAGCTGTCTTCTAGCACCTGAAGGAGCTACAAGAAAGAAGGGGAGGGACTTTTTACAAAGGCCAGTAGTGAAAGGGTGAGGGAGAACGGCTTTAAATTGGAGAGGGTGAAGATTTAGATTAGACATTAGGGAAAAACTCTTCACAAGGAGGGTGGAGAGGCCCTGGCCCAGGTTGCCCAGAGCAGGGGTGGCTGCCCCATCCCTGGAGGGGTTCAAGGCCAGGTTGGATGGGGCTTGGAGCCCCTGATCCAGTGGGAGGTGTCCCTGCCCATGGCAGGGGATGGAACTAGATTGGCTTTGAGGTCCCTTCCAACCCAAACCTTTCCATGATTCTGTGAAATGAATCCTGCTTTTTCAGTGCCTACTCACAAGTTGAATAAATGAATGTACCATGCAGTGACAGCAACTTTGTCAGAGCTGTTTGGAGAGAATCCACGGCTGTGAGAGGTGGTTTTGTTCAGGAATTAACGATCTGAGTAATAGGGGCAGCACCTTCTCTATCTGTTCTCTCAGCACCTGGAGAAAAAGAGGGACTGGAGCAAGATTTTCCTTCAGACAAGGAACACAGACAGTCTTAATGCAAACCCACAGCTGCTTTCCTGATGTGGTAGCTGAGACCCTCCTGGAAGAAGAAGGTGTTACGAATAAGAAATCACTGCACCAGCCATGCAACAATATTCATTCTTTTGACTATAAGCCAAATTAGTTTTGCCATTCTTTTCTTAATCTGATTGACAGGGCAAATCTGTCACCTTGTATCATGACACCTAAAAGGGAAGTAAGTTAAATCAAGAAGTATAAAACTATGTAACACTTTATCTCGCACATAAGTGCAGGGCAGGGTGTCCAATGGGACCACGGGTTCCTTCTGGACACTGCAACGCGTGTTTGCTCTCAGGCTGCGGATGAAAGAAACAGCTGGAATGGTTCCCTTTGTCTCCAAGGTGGAATCTTCTTGCCTGAGGGCCTTTATCTGCAGGTGTCTGCGTTCTAACAAGATGCCTTAAAAATAACTCAATTACTGAAGGTTATAATTTGTGCAACTTAATGTTTACTTGATTTAACTGGGCGTCAGTGCTAATTAAACCAAGTCAATGGCTCCTATCCCAGCTCAAGAACTTGGCATGCAGGAGGAAAAGATTCATTCTTCATGCCTATGTTCAGCTGTATCTCTGTTTTGCTATATAATGTGAGTGAGCTGAATAAATAGGAGTTGCTCATCATTATTTCTCTGTCACTTACCATGAAGAAAGTGATGTTATCCAGCAGCTCAGTGATATGGAAGCCTGACCTTCACTAAAAACCTGTTGCAATGAAATAGGAAACACATTTTTCTCCAACCTTCCTGAGCTTCTAGAGTTACAGAAAATCATTCCTGTTTTGAAAATCCCAGTTTTTAAAGTAGTAAGGATAAATTCTGTAACCTCTAGTCTGATTTTACTCTAAATAAATCCATATTTGCATTTCTATTGATTAAAAGAAGGTAGAACAGATGCACAGTTATCATTCAGGCAAAAATCCCCTCTGAAGTTGAAGATTTGCCTAAGAAGCACAGGATTTGCTTCCAAAAGTCTGTCTTTGAGGTTTGGGGGATGGTGGTGAGGGGAAAGTTAAGTTTTGCAAGCAAACTTCCCTCAGGATGGCTTGCGTACTTATGAAAAGCAGCTGAAATGTCTAACTTGCCTGAGCACAAGTGACTTTTCATAGCTGGGGGAGTTTCTATCACATGCCAATATATTGTAGCTTTCATTTGAAAATAGTTATCAGTGTTTTAAAAATCACATCTCCTCCAGCCTTGTTCAGAAGTAACACATTTATTGCCATAAAGAGTTTCTTGGCTACAGCTGAAAAACAGCAAAAAGTAAAATCGCCCAACCCAAACCTTGATGATTTTATTGGATATTAGATTATTATTGTGCACATTTTAACCAACCTCACCAGCTGTGACAGAGCTTGGTTGTACACAGCTCAGTGTATACAGAATTGAGAAAATATCACATGTTGTGTGGAACAACTACAGCAAATCTATTTTTCCTTCTATCGACGAATCCATTTTTCATTGACTTTTAGGTGACCCAAACTTAATATCGATCTTTTCATTTGATCTCAAAGAGTTCAGTGGAATGGAAGAAACATCTTCAGTTCTTTGTGACCATTTTCTGCCTTTTTCACCAGATGACAGAATCTTCACCTAGCAGAACAAAATGGAAAATGTATTCAGAGTGAGAAAAAAAATATTTACATGTTGTTCTAATGCCAGATTAAGGAAACATCAAACGCAGACAGTAGGAAGCTGTATCAGAGCAAGCAAAACGGGATGTGCAGCAGAACCCTCCCTGAGGAATTCCTCAGTGCAGGGTAGTTTGATGTTAAGAATTTCCATGGGTCAAAAAAAACAGTTGTGCAAATTCAGCAGGGAAAAAACTCATCAGGGCGGAAAAGGATAAAATCACTCTCTTTGGCACATGTTTTGATCTGCATTTCTGAAGGATAAAGTGTGTTTTATAAGAATGCCACTACCTGCTTGTGCATAGGAAGGGACGAGGGGAAGGAGAATCATAGAATGATAGAATCACTAGGTTGGAAAAGATCTTTGAGACCATTAAAGAAGTAAGAGATCATCAAGAGATAAGGGCTTTCACTGCTCCCCTTAGCCCTGCAGGTGCCTTTTAGAATAAACGTGGTGAAATACACAGTGCAGCAACAGGCAGGGAATTCCACACAGTTATGGTGTAGAGTCCTGTAAGGTAGAGGTGTCCTGGAACAGCAGCCAGTCACCCTGTTCCATCACCCGGAGTCTGGTATGAGGCACTTCCAGGGCTTCCAAGGAGCTGCCGAGGAGCTGCCCTACCTGTTCGAGCTGCTTTCTCAGTATGAAATGTCCTCGTTCTATACACACACACAAAGGAGTGTGATGAGAAATGGGGCTCGCCATCTGGTTCCATTAAATACAGCGAAGTCAAAGGGAGTTTCTAAAGGAGAGCATGAAAGCTGCACAAAGGAATTAATTTAAAAGATGAGTTATCCATGCAAATGAGACAGACGGCTCCTGTGAATGTGATGTAGTTACATCAAAGGGTAATCCCGTAACTAGTGGAACCTGGGGTTAACTAAACTCCACCTAGATTTATATTTTTGCACACTAACCAAAACTATTGATTTAAACTTGCCATAAATGCAGCTTCCTGTAAATAATTTTTTTCTTAATTAATCAACTCTTGTGTTATGTCGAGATATAAAAAATAAATGGCCTGTAACTGCTTCTGTTTCAAAGATTAATCAATAGCTGAGCTCAGCTATTTTATATCTCAAGTAATTCTTTCACGTAAGTGTTCCGATCTCAGGAACCGTTCGTCCCAGACTGCCATGGTGTGCTTTGAAAAATGACATTTTTCTGTTCTCTCACTGTGGTCTTTATGTATGAAAAGTACTTCACTCAGTGCACAATAGCAAACAGAGTCATCTGCCCCTCTGGTCAGACACCAACCTGAGCAAACCTGGCTCAAAACTTTTTACAGAAGGTTGGACTCTTTCTCAGACTGTCTGCTGCCAGTGGAAAAGAATTAACCCAACCTCTGCTATGAGGACGGGATGAGAGAGTTGGGGTTGTTCAGCCTGGAGAAGAGAAGGCTCCATGGAGACCTTAGAGCAGCTTCCAGCACTGAAAAGGGCTCCAGGAAAGCTGAGGAGGGCTTGGAGTGATAGGATGAGGTGGAGTTGAAGGGGGAAGGTTTAGATTAGACATTAGGGAAAAATTCTTCACGCTGAGGGTGGGGAGGCCCTGGCCCAGGTTGCCCAGAGCAGGGGTGGCTGCCCCATCCCTGGAGGGGTTCAAGGCCAGGCTGGATGGGGCTTGGAGCCCCTGATCCAGTGGAGGTGTCCCTGCCCAGGGCAGGGCTGGGACTGGATGGGCTTTGAGGTCCCTTCCAACCCAAACCGTTCTATGGCTCTGTGATTCTAAGTTTTCAGAGTTCAAACAGAGACTGTAAGGCTGGTACATAAAAACTCATATTTAATTCACAACTGGGGTGGGTTTGATCCTAATATCTTCATGGTCCGGTAAACACAATACTTCTGAAGCCTTGTCAAAGTCACATTTATCACACTGTTGTTCCTCAGTCTGATCAAACCAGTCTTCACCACGTGGATCAACCAGTGACTTTACCACCTTACCAAACCTGTGGAGAAACTTTGGGTATGCAGCAAGCAGCAAGGTCAGTGCCTGCTAAGGAAAAGAAATTCTTTCTGCTGCCCATTCCATAGTGTTTGAAGTCCTGGCACTGTAATGACAAACTGATTTTAAAATAGTTGAATAAAATACAGAGATGAGATCCCTGCCTGAGGAAGACCATCCTTTCTTCGTTTGTGGTGGAGGGAGACTTGCATCGGCATCACCCAGCATCTTGCTCACACAGCCCTCACCAGTATGGCTAAACCCACCAAAATACCAGTGGAAGAACCACGGTCTTGGGTACCTCAGAGAGACCATGGGAACTACTTATAGGTATATTTTTGTAGGGGCAACAGATTTCTTCAAGGAATCAGCCCCTCTGAGTGCTTGGTGCTGATCTGGAAAAATGACAACTCAAGAATAGTCCCAAAGGATTTTTCACCTGCTGCTTTTTATGCAAAAAGAATTAATTCCTGTACAGCATAGCTGCATCTCGTTAGTCCTACCCTGTGCTGCTGTCATCTTGGGGAGGCTTTCTGCTCACTATTCTTGAATACGTGAAAAAAAGTCCTACACAGGCAAAAATATAGGAAGCCATAAAGCTGTATTTTAGCATCAAAACACCTGTGAATGTCTTCAGTGAAAAAAAAATAATCAGAAGCCTGTACAACCAGCTGAAAACCTTTGGATGAGCTAAACACCAGTGGATGAAGCTGATGCCATCCCAAGGTCATAGAATCATAAAATCATTAAGGTTGGAAAAGCCCTCTCTGCTCATCCAGTCCAACCATCCCCACCATTCCAAATGAACCATGTCCCCAAGTGCCACTTCTGCACGTTTTTTGAACCCCTCCAGGGATGGAGACTCCACCAGTGCCCTGGGCAGCCTCTGCCAGGGCTTCACCACTCTGTCAGTGGAGAAATGTTTCATAATATCCCAGTTAACCTCCCCTGACACAACCTGAGGCCAATTCCTCTCATCCTAAAAGGGGGAACCTCCTCCTTCAGTTGCTGTTTCAGGCAGTTTCAAACAATAACAAAGGCAGTCTGATAGGAAAGAGGCAGCCTGCACACACACACGGCTGTGGCAGAAATTATCCCATATCAGACAGAAAGAGATTCACCCACAACTTCGTGATCACAGACTGAACATGAAACCTATATACTAAAAAATCCTGTGAGGAAAAGGAAGACCACCAGGCTCTCCGAAGCATCTGCTGCACTGAGCTCCCCCCTGCAATGCCTGTGCAGGTTGAGTTTGTTTCTGAACCAGGCTGCGTTGAGTCAGTGGAGCATGCAGAGTTTCTGATTACAGGATAATTGGGTGACACAAGGCCATTTAATGGGCTGAGCATGGATATGTTAATAGAAACCTGTCAAAAATTAAATGTACAACTCCCCAAACACATCGACTTTGTTGAGATGTGCTGTTGTCTTTATTTGCAGTTGGACAATGCACTTCATTACAGCGTGACTTAATCATGGAATCATGAATGGCAGTCTAGCTTTAAAAATAATGTTCTCTAATTTATGCATTTTTGACTGGTTTTAATGTTTAATGTGGCATATTCTGAATGGCTCATGATGGAAAGGCTCAATGCCTATTAATTATTATTACTACTTTTGTATTAAGTCTCTATGGCAATAATACTGTTCTCGAGAATGCTGGGGGAAACTGGATTTGATTTTGATTCAAAGGGTTCAGACCATTGCAACACTGTCCTCAACTTCTACCCACAGCTACTGTAGAACACAAGATGTCCCTTTGCAACAACACCTACACCTCAGGCAAGGATAAGGTTTAGAAAAGCATCTACTCATAATTTCGGGAGATAGAGCACCAGCTACATGCATTGCATCTTCTGTACCAAGGTAAAACCTTATTTCTTAAAAGATTGCTTCTTAGTGTCCAGAATTTCTAGTCTGATCTTCCACCAAGCAGTTCTGGGGATTTCCTTGCCTCATACATTAAAGAACCCTTTCCTAGCAGAAGCATGCATAAATACATCCACACCGTGATTGATTCAACTCTTCTCCTCCTCTGGGATAAAATATTTAGACTGAAGGGGGGTTCTGTATTCAGTTTTTGCTCTTATAGGCAGGTTTTGCCAGAACTCATTTCATTCTTGTTTTTGTGTTTTCTGTGTTTTCTACATCTCAGCTGAACAAGCATTTTACTGCAGGAACAGAGGGGTGGAAATGACATAAAGGTCCCTTGGGGGTGGGTTTGTGGGAGTGGGTCCCATGGTACCATCGGCTTGGGAGGAGAAACAGTTACCAGCAAAAAGCAGGACAAGGGGAAGGAGAATATATGGTGAGAAGGCAGCCTGTGAACGTCTCCCAGGGACTGGTGGGGCTGGGGGACTTTCTGAACAGCCATGTAGAAGCCACCAACACGCCACTGCCAGTCTCTGCTTCCAAGCACGCAGCTGGGGCTGGGATCCCTTCTGGGGCTCCAGCTGGGCAGTGAGGAGGGGAGGTGTGAGGCAGCCAGCAAAGCTGTGAATGCGTGAGCACAGTTATGTACTGATGTTAAATTACTGAGTCGAGTTATTGTTGCTAATAAGAGCGACTTAACAAACGAAGGGTTTTCTAAGAGGAGTTCATGGTGATCTCTGAGTCCTGACACCACGTGTCTTACCAGGGAAAGGGGAATTTACAGGATGAAGTGACTTTCTTTTTCTACTCCCCCCATCCCACGTCATTGTGGGGTATAGTGAGAAGCACCACCCTGCCCTCATCCCCACCGTGGGGGCTTTGGACCCACAAGAGTTGTTCCTCAGCCCCACAGCTGCTGGTAAAGCTGCAAAAAGCAGCAAGAGCAGGGGCTGCTCTTTGGCAGCCAGAACAATTTCCATTTCTCCCCTCTCCATGCAGCCAAGGATACATTAATCCTCCTTAGCCCCAGTGTCTCCGTGGGAGCTCACAGGCAGTTAGAATGAAATCCTTTCCTCATATAAATATGAGACATCTAAATCTGAGCCAGTTTTCCAGGCTCCCTTTAGGGTCCACTGGGAGGAACGGGCAATTCATTCCCATTCATCTGATTTACCTACATAACAAGTCCCCTTCTGATGTTCTCATTTCTCTTCATTAGTTCAGAGCGGAACCCAGGGTGACTTACCCTGACGGAAAAGCCTGGCTCTCAGCTGGAGAGGGGCAGATTTAGACCAGACATAAGGATTTCTTCACTAGGAGAGTGGGGAGGCTCTGGAACAGGTTGCCCAGAGCAGGGGTGGCTGCCCCATCCCTGGAGGGGTTCAAGGCCAGGTTGGATGGACCTTGACCAGCCTGATCCAGTGGGAGGTGTCCCTGCCCGTTACAGCGGCAGTTGGAACTAGATAATCTTTAATGTCCCTTTCAACGCAAACTATTCTATGATTCTATGATACGCTTGTTAATGCTTATTTATATGCATGATAATTACACCTTGCAGAACAAAGCCAGCTCTACCACTCCACTCAGATCTCCTCTGCCACCCACTCCGTGCAGGAAAACCTCAATACTTGCATTCCTGACAATGATGATACATTTCCTTTCATGTCAAAGTAGTTTATAGGGAGGGTTGGAGAACAAGGGTTACAAAGCCTATGAACTATTCCTTGGTGAGTTCCTCATAAACAGCACACGTCAGGTATTCACGGTCTTGAGAGAAATTGTTACAGTGCCTCCAGTCCAGCTTAAAGAAACGACTGTATAAAATAATAGAAAAGAGAAATTTCAGTTTAAAAGTTAAGGGAATAAGCTGCCTCAATGGAGAACAACATGACACGAGCACTTAGTGTTGGGAAAGCCATTATTAATTTAAGTTTGTTTTGATTTTTAAGATACAGGATTCATATTCATGTCACTTCTTTTTATTTAATAGGGATGAATATGGTACAACATTGCTATGAAAACTGTTATAAAAGAATGGAATTCGACCTTGTGCTGTGGAGAGAGCTTGTTGACCAAGGAGTCCTGTGTCTCCTCTGCCCAGGCTGCCTATAAAAGGCTCTCAGAGCAGCCAGGGAGGATTGTGCCAGCCAGGTCCAGAGGGGCTGTGCAGAGAGGCTGGTTTGTTGTCCACCACACTTGGTATTGACACAAGCCTGGACAATGGCAGTTGTCACTCAGGCTGCAAGATGAGGCCTCCCTGCCCTCCTGGGCATGGAAGATTTGCTCTTCCCACTCGAATGGGAGAGTGCTTGGCCGCTTTCTTGGGAGAAGAATGAGAACAAAATCTCTGTTTGGAGAGTTTGGCCGTAAAATCTTTGCTTTGTGTAAGCTGAGGGTCTATTGTGAGTGTTTTGAAACCCATTTCTCAGAAGCACTGCTAAGCAGTTAATCTCTCCGACTGGCTGGAGAGGGTTACAAAAGGCAGGTAGCTTACCAAAGGGTGAGAAGGACCCAGCTTACTAAGAAATTGGAGCTGCTGAAAGGGCTGGGGCTGTGCCTCCAGCAGCCAGCTGGAAACTCATCTCTCTGCACTCAGAGCTGGTGGTGGGGAGGTGGGAGGATGGTGTTGGGAATGGACTGGGAAGAGGTCAAAGAGGGAAGAGATCAAAGAGGAGAGTGATCCTTCTAAATGAGCCACAAGCACTACACATTTACAAATCCAGTCCTTGGATGGCAACACATCGTTTCACCACAATAAATAAGTCCTTCACCTTTGTCTGTCACATTTGGCTCATGATTCATCCCACACTCAATATTTCAGCTTCATCTTGCACAACGTGGCTAGAGTTGCATTCAAAGGCAGCAGAATTGCCAACGTTTTTATAGATGTATCCAGCTTTCTCTGTTCTTAACCAAAGGAAGGAACAAATCATTATGTTAAGGGAATGAGTTAGCTTAAGCAATAATAAGAATAATAAGAATCAAATCTTGGCCAGCTTGTAGTTAGAAAGAATGTGATTGTAACAGGAGTTTAACTTGTTTACTAGTTGAAACAATTAACAAATCAAGTGTTGAAAGAAGAGTCCCCCAGCAGGAACAAAACACAGAGCTGAGCTCACCAAGAGGACTCAGTGAGGAGATAAGATAAAGACCATCAGAGGCTTCTGAAGACACAAAGAAACTGCGATGTGCAAACAAGAGTGGGTAATAAATTATGATAATGGGTTTCTGGAAAAACAATGGACATGTAACATGTTTCCAGGAATCTAAATGGATATGTATGTTTAACTAGCGTTTCCCAGAATCTACATGAATATGTACATTTGAAATATATTAAAGGCATAACATAAATTCAGGTTAAAAATTCTGAAGTTTTTGGGCTGAAGCCATTCCCCAAATTTAATCTAATCTGCCAAAGACTGGGAACCAACCCCACACTTCAGGTTTTGGTTTAACCAGGATGCCCTGCCTTTCCTGAGTGATTATTACTTGCTTTGCGTTACAGGCTGAAATTGTTCTCTTGTTAGCTTTTTTAACCCAAAGGCTGTGATGGTAAAATGGGATGATGACACTATAAGATTAAAAGATAAACTCTTTTACGTTTTTTAATAAGCAGACCTGATTTTTTTCTTCCTGCTCATTTGCATACAAGTGGAAAAAATACCTCTCCCCTTTTTCTCTTTGAATTCCTGTGACAATAAAATAGCAAACAGACGTAAAATAATGACTCCCGGTTTGAAACCTCAACTAATGAGGTACAGCCTGGTTTAACAGCATTGTTCTAAAGGCTTGAAAACATGGAATTAAAATTAAATCAGTGTCACAACATTAACTGCAATGGCCACAGTTCCCCAAACCCTATTAGAATGGCTACTAAAAAGGCAACTTGACTTATTAGGGAAGTCCTTGGGGAGCCCACCAAAGTGGGCCTGCAGTGCAGCCCTCACCAGGCAAGTCACCGATGGATACGGCACTGAAAATGGAATCAGGCCCTCTGTAGACTCCCAGACAGTGAAGAAAAAGCATCATGGATTATCTAGAAGAAAGTGATTTACAGTGATTACAATCTCCATCGTAGCAGATACGATGCTTATTTTACACACAATTTCCACAGAGCTTTGGGCAAATAATTAAAGCAAATAATCTGTTATTCCTCAATTAATTTTGCTAACTTTCTCTTTCTTCTCCCAGTGAAATGTCGTTGAGCTTATTGCTTTTTCCTTTGGATAAATTTGTTATTCAGATTTATTCCTAGCTCGGATTTATTGAAAGAGTATTTGTATTTCAGACTTCCTCGGCATCTGCTCCAAACCTCAGTGCCCCCCTCTCCAGGATGCCCCTGCTCCCCTCCCACACTCACTTTTTAGCCAATGGCAGAAGGAGAAAGCATTTTTCACCTTGTTTACCTTGTTTATTTACTACAAACCTCCTGATCCCAGAGACACTTGGTATCTTCTACAAATACCCCAACATCTGCCCAGAGATGCAGACACTTGATATCTTCTAGAAACATCATCCCGGCCTCTGCTCAGGGATGTAGACACTTAAGAAAATGACAAATTCAGTAGTTAATCAATTCAAGGTTGAAAACATGTGAGGAAACAAGGAAAGGGATATCAGATACGGAAAATTAGTGATTGTTTAAGGATTACCTGAAGGGCATCCTTATCTGGACTAAGGATGTCGGAAGGAAATAAGCAATTTTCTGCTAAAGTAGAATTCTGTAACATAATGAATATCTATATTAAATCAGTGTAACAATAGGTGGGATTCTGAGCATCGTTTTTATATCGATAGGACTTCGGGGTATGCAGCAGGGGTGCTGGCTCTGTGGAAGATCTTCCACTCAGCACCCTGTGCAGAATAAAAGCAATATCTCCTCTCCTGACAAAATATTTAGTTCCAGGAGTTTCTTTTCACTGATTTTGGGTAACATGCTGAAGTACCCGGGAACCTCTAGACACCCTCAGGTCCCAGCTGCTCCCATGTATCAAAGGAAGTGGGAAAAGAAACTTCTTAAGAGCAGTTGGGGTTCTTAAGAAGCAAACATTCTCCTTATTTGGTACTGGGTACATGGAGGGATTGATTCTCCTACCGTATATGCTGGCAACTACAAGTGGCAGGTTTTTTAAACACTGAATTTATAGGTCTGTATTGTATTCATCAGAAAAATCATGTATATTAATTGTATGTCCCAATACTAATTCTAACAGGTGTCCCCCCTCACACATGCTCCCTACAGTCCTTTATTGAACCCGAGGTCTGCAAAGCAGCCCCTACTCCATTTCTTGGGCATCTGGTCCCTTTTGAGGTTTCCCTGTAGGGTTCAAAATAAGGGTTATCTTGACCTCCCGTCTCTTTCGGCTCCTGGGCAGATGCATGATAGCTATTTTCTATGGCCTGTTTTCTTTCACACAGTGTTTTTCCAGACACTATTCACTTTTTGGGAAATGGTAACATCTTGTACTCATATGTGCTGAACAGACGTGTCTTGTTCTCTAACCCTTCTGTTTGCAGGCTTTCCCTGTCTCCAGTGCAAGGTCAGACCAGGCTGCCTCCAAGGCTCCAATCAGCAAATGATTTGATTGTTGTGAAGTTCATAACAACATTAAAATTAGACTTTGGAAGGTAGTAGGATATGCATAATATTTTTTGGAAAATTTATCCATACAGACGTAAGTGGGAAATATATCCTGTACCCAGCCTTTGTCTTGTTGCATGTGATTGATGGAGATCGCTGTCTCACGTGTCCAGCCCTGATAAAGGGTGCTGGCTTTCTAAAGCTCCAAAATGAGTCTTAGAGAGTTAATTTGCCAGCATTTTTTGTATCAACATATGGGCCTGGGGCTGTTTATCCTGGAGAAAAGGAGGCTCAGGGGAGACCTCATCACTCTCTGCAACTGCCTGAAAGGAGGTTGTGATGAGGTGGGTCCTGGGCTGTTCTAAATGACAGCGATGGGATGAGAGGCAACAGCCTTGGGTTGCACCAGGGCAGGTTTAGATTGGATATTAGGAAAGATTTCTTCAAGGAAAGGGTTCTCAGGCCCTTGAAGAGGGGTCCCATCCCTAAAGGGGTTTAGAAGATAGCTGGATGAGGTGCTCGGGGATCTGATTTAGTAGTGGACAGGGACGGTTGGACTCCAATGATCTCAGAGGCCTTTTCCAACCAAACAATTCTACAATTCTATGATTCTGTGAGTCTAAATTAAAACATTCTGGCAACTAGTGTAATTTATATCAAGATTATCCTGTAACAATTCCATATGTTCTTAGAGCAAATTATCCCGGTGAACATAGGAAAGAATTCAGCTGATTGTCAGAGGGGAAGAGATGAAGGACTTGCCTGTCCTGCAGATTGTAGTGCACTGTAGAAATATGTAAACTAGCTTTAAACAAGCAATTAAGCCCAGAAGCAGCTCAGCTGCAGCAGCATGGGGTCTAGCAGAAGTTCTTTTTTTGCTAGAAAGCAAGATAAAATAGCCTACACAGAGCCTGCATTTGCAGCTAGAGTATCTCTAACATCTGAGCTGGCACATCTAAAAGAAAGTTGATTTTTTCTAAAGGATGCTGAAATCCGTTGTGCACGGGATATGAGAGAAGGTGTTTCTGATCCCTTTTTTCTTGGTTTTGAATGGCACACAGGCTGCCAGAGGTAGGGATCAGAGCAAAGTACAAAATATCTCCCTGGTAAGAGTAGCAGCCGTTTAAACAAGGTGTGGATTAACTGATCTCCTTCTGGCAGCTTTTCTCAGCCAGCCAGCCTGCCTTTCATCAAACCCTGGCTTTGACAGACACCTTGGGATAGCCATGAACATCTAACAGCTTGTGGTCAGGTTAGATGTGGGAGGATTAAATCAAAACTTGATGGTGGTGTAGAGCAGCTGCTATCATACTCACCCTGAGTCCACCATCCCTTTGCTGTGTATCTCCTGGCAAGCTGGGAAGTCGCAAAATTGTCCTGCTTAGAACAGCTGTTTTCTCAAAATATCATTAATTGCCTATAGTGGAAAAAGCAGAGAGCTCACTGAGATAAACTGGCTGGTCCAAGTGGATGAAGGCAGGTGGTGCAATGCAATGACAAAGAGTGCATCTCCCTGGGCTTATGCCAGCAATAAGCTGCTTCTGAGGCAGAACCTGGCTTTATTTCTGGAGGAAAAGAGCAAACCTGTTAAGAAACTGCATAACTTTCTCTAATGAGCCATTGGTTTTCAGACTTTCCTTTGTATTGTCCTCTTTTTTTTTTTTTTCTGATCGGTTCACTTTTAACTGCTGTGCAGCATCTGGAAAGACACTTCTCTTCCCATAGACTTTCAGAGCAACCAAAAAAATTGAACAAGTGGGAATGGCCACCTTTTCCACTGTATGGTGGTCACTTTCTGGAGCATCCACAAAACTTTGTCCTGCTATGCTTGAGCTGTCCTATTTGCAGTGTCAGCTGCTAATGTTGAAAATTAAATTCAGCAGGTAAATAGCTTTATTCATCACGTCTCCACATGACTCACACACCTGGAATGGATTTCATCTTAGTGCAGGTTTCAGAATCTGCCAGGGCAACCAACCCAGCTCATCTCCCCCCAGGGGCATCAGCCAGTGCCGCTGATGCTGCAGGAACTGCACCACAGGGACGCTGGTAGGGGGAAGCCAAGAGCTCTTTCTTATACTTTTTCTGCTTAATATGTTATTATTCTCTCAGTTTTGACTACGAAATGGCATCGTGGGGCTCCATGTTTATGACATGTGACACCAGATCAATCACATCTTCCAAGTCAATAGCTTTTAGTTGTTTTTTTTTCTCTACTAACGGACTCTCAGAGATATGTTTTTTTTAAAAAATTTGCACAATAAAAACTTCTATGAGTTAAATTAAACTACTTGTGAGTGCATATTGAACCCTCACTGACATGAAGTAGGTCAGTCTCAATTGCCTTGAATTACCTTAATTCTCCTAATTGTGTTTGTTCAGACCAGCTGAGGGTCTGGATCAGAACTGGTCTCGGAGTGATCGAAAATATACACCTGATTGAACATTTGAAGTCCTAGGAGAAGCATATCACAGTTCAAGCCCTTTTATACCATCTACAGAAGTAAACCAATCCAAAAGTTTGTTATCATTTGAGGGGAAAAACAGTTTTCACTGTGAGTAGGTTGAGTGAAGAGCTTCCATTTTTACCTCATCCCTGGCTCAAAGTTAAGTGGAGGGAATAAGTTTGCATTTTGGATAACAGGAACATCACTCTGAGATCCTACAATGTGAGAAATGGTGCTGATGGAAATTGTTCTCATTTATTCTTTCACCAGAAAGAGCTGGTAGGAACTGGGAGACTAATGGTCCTAAGTTGTACAGCCCCCCCAAAACATGCCTTGAGAACGTCATCCTCTGAGTCATGCATAAACAACATTTACATTTATCCATTCAACTTTTGTTGTGATGTTTTGAATCAAGAGAGGAAATTTTAAAAGCCCAGACAAGAGTTGTGCTCACATGTTTTTTCATGAAATACTGGGGCAAGATAGATGTTTGCATACATTAGGCTTAAAATTGTAGCAGTCGTGGTAGCCTTAGCCAGCTTAAAGCTTGGCTTCTGGAAGACCCAGCAAATTAACTAGAGGTATTTGGAAAACAGTCTTGTAATTGCCTACTATAAATTCAGGCTGGGTATTCTACTAGTTGGCATCTAATCTACTTCTAACAATAAATGGGCAAAAAGAACCAGCTGTGAAAAATAATCGTATTTTGTGTTTATGAACATGGAAACCAGTTCATTAAATAATGCCTTTTCATAACGACATTGTAGAAACACTCTCTGACACAAGAATATCAGATTCTCCCATACTACTGAATCACATGGCACAGAAATGTGAGGTGTGCCATGATATTTCGTTATAACAGAGCATTATTCCTCACAACACATGATCATAGGTTGCAAGAATGAAATAATAACCCGTTATGAGTCAAGCTAGAATTACTCTGTTATGCTTAATGACCTTCCAGTTCCCTAGAGGACTGGTAGATGTCTAAGGTCTTTGTAAGCAATCTCTCGCTATAGCTGCCCCTCTTCATATCAGGTTTTATTGAATTCCATACGGATGGAGCTCGATGAATAAACCCTAGTTAGGTTTGGCTCTTGTCCTAATCTGAAGTCCTGGTGGGAGGTTTGCCAAATAAAGACAACATGATAAACCCCCATAAAGATGACTGCTGAAAACATACTTGAGTTTGTATTTGTATTGCCAGAACATCTGGAGATCACAGCTGGAAGGAGTTATCATTCTGCTAGCAGCTGACACTGGCACATCAGTGACACCAGAACACTGGCCTCGTAACTCATCCACACAGAGCTCTCCTCTCTCCATATCGGTTAGAAGCTTAGGGGTGGGGAGATCAAAGCTTTGATTTGCCTTCCGTGACTTCAGAACCACCCCAAAAAGGTGGGCTTGGGTTTGATCTAATCATCTCACTGCTCAGTGAGGAAGCAGGGCAGTTCATCCGTAAGAAAGGCCCAGGGAATTGCTCTGGAGTGCCTGTTTCTGTCCTGTAAAGGGAGCTGAGGGTTGTGTCTGCATTAGTAAGTAATTTGGCAAAATCAGTGCAAATCAAGTTTGAAGCAGCTGTTGGTGAAGCCCTTATGTCTATAGAGCAAGAACTTTAGCAGCTTCACCTTGGGCTAAATTTAGTGTGGAGTTCCTGGCTGAGAGCAGGTTTAGGGCTGCCTGAAGGATCAGCCTTTCTTTCAGTCCTTTTTGCCCCATTAGAAGCTGGAATACATTTCATGGTCACATGGAGTTAAATTCTGGTGTAAGGATCCTCCTCCCATCCAGCCCCATAAACTTGCGAGAGTCTATTTGGCCAAGCAAGCCCCTAACCACCTCCTCTTGGATCATGGGAGCTTTGTTCTGCTCCTCTAGCTCATGGGGATGTACACACTTAACTCCAGAGAACTGGGTGGTTTTGAGAGGCAGGTGCATGTAAAATAAGTGGAAAACATTGATAATGGCTGTTTCTCAGCCAAGATGTTCTTCAGCTGCTTGGCCACAGCCCTTGCTGTGAACACGAGAGCAGAGAGAGACTTCCAGGAGAGCTGGGAATCTCCACAGGGCTGTTTTCCTTCCTATAAAAAGAAATCCCATCCTCTCGTAAGTGTGCTGAGCTGTGACTACACCGCAGTAATGCACTTGAGTCAGCACACAAGGCTTGCAGTAACCATCCCTGGGTTTTTATTTGTCCCAAAACACATCCCTGAGTGTGAGATTGATTCTTACTTTCCCTGGCACGGAGGCACTGTACTACCATAAGGAAGCAGCTGTGAGCCACTAAGCACGATGAGGGACACAAATCAGGGTGGAGGGAACAGCGATGGCCTGAGGTGAGGAGCATTGGCCTCACTAGGTTGAGCTCCTGAAGTTGATTTGTGCTGCTGCCAGCCTCTTCGGCCTCTCTGCTGGATGCAGAATTTTATACCCATTATTGTTTCAATTAAATAATTGATTGAACGATGAAGTTTCTTAGGAAGGGAAAATCTGCTGGAACAAGATGAAATCAGCAAAGAGACTAGTAAAAAAAGAAAAAAGATGCCTTTAATTCCAAAATGTTGAGCTTTAACATTATAAGAATGAAATGTTTCGGACTTTGATATTTTATAGCGCTTCATCTCAGTCCTTAATGATTTAGAATCATAGAATCATAGAATAGTTAGGGTTGGAAGGGAGCTCAAAGATCATCTAGTTCCAACCCCCCTGCCATGGGCAGGGACACCTCCCACGGGATCAGGGGCTCCAAGCCCCATCCAACCTGGCCTTGAACCCCTCCAGGGATGGGGCAGCCACCCCTGCTCTGGGCAACCTGGGCCAGGGCCTCACCACTCTCAAGGTGAAAAAATTCTTCCTAATGTCTAGTCTAAAATTTCACGTAGAAATGGCACATTCCATATTAAAATCAACATAGGCTTACAAGCAGAGCAGATTTTAATGGTTAAATAGCACCAACCTGAGTGTCAATAAAGTGGAATTGCAGTTTCAGAATATTTCTTTTTAGAAAGCTTTAATTTCCTATAAATTTCCCCTCCTATTTTTATTTACTTTAGACATATCTGAAAAGCCCATTGCTCCTCTTCATGGATGCGGAGCTCCTGCAAACTCAGGCTGAGCCCTGACAAGGGAAGGGATGGGAGCAGCGTGGCCACAGGCTCTGCAGCTGCGGGGCAGGGTGGGCTGGAAATGCTGTCCCTGATTTATTGTAACCGAAACCGATGTCCATTCCTAGAAGTGCTGGCTTGTAGCAGAAGAGCCTGAAAAGATGTTTACTTCTGTGTTCTTTTATTCAGAGTGCAGTTTTCATTTGTTCTACTTGTACTATATTTGCCTGAAGGCAGAGGCATCAGGAGAGACAGAATGACCAAGGTTTAAAAACCACCTTACAGCGTGCTGATATTTTAGCTCTATTCGCACACTGGCAAGGGATAAAAAAGGTGGGGAATGAAACGATTCCAGCTTGTGTTTGTCCTGGAATGACCTTGCAGTCCACAGACTAATGGTAAGTTGCCCTGTGTGATTTTATTTTTGAAAGGAATTCTTTCCCATTTTGAATATGAGCTGAGATACAATAGATTCTCGAGCTTTTCTTTTTTCCCCTGTATTGATCACTTCTTAAATTTATTTCTGTCTTCTGGATTTTAAAAGGTAGGATTTGTTCCCTAAGCCATTTAGATATCTAAGTGGCTTCCCCACTTCCACTGGATGTTGTAGTGCGTCTCCTTCTTTCTGCAGCTACCCTGTACCTTCCTTCTACAACAATGGAGTTTTCTGTTCTGCTCCATTCATCTAATGATGCGGCCATTTATCTCCACCAGTATTTGTCTTTGCATTTCGTATCTTTCTATGCCTGAGAACTAACTATTCATTCACACTTTCCCCGTCACTATGGAAACCTGGAAGTGGGAGATAAAGTTTGATAATGCACTCTAAGTGGTTACGGCAGCTCCCTGCATTTCTGCACCATGTGAATTTATGTGACTGTAATGAGAACCAGGAGGGCAAATCCGTTCACCAACTGGTCACCTTTCCAGACATGATCACTTTTATGCTACTGGAAACCAGATCCTATGGGTTCCAGGCACGCTTCTCCCAGAGCCTTTTCCTCCAGCAGTGCAGAATCTTTCTCTTTACAGAAGCCATGGCAGCAGGACCCAAGCGGAGGTTACTGCTCTGCTCCCTGATGGGACTCAGTGGGGTAGAATGAATGAAGGAACAGAGAAGCTGTGGCTGCCCCATCCCTGGAGGTGTTCAGGGCCAGGTTGGATGGGGCTCTGAGCAACCTGGCTGACTTGAAGACGTCTCTGGTCCATGCTTGGGGGTTGGTCCAGAATCATAGAATCGTAGAACCCCTAGGTTGGAAAAGACCTTTGAGTTCATCAAGTATAACCGTATCTGTCAACTACTAAATTATGTCCCTAAGCACTTCATCCACTCATCTTTTAAACACCTCCAGAGATAGGGACTCAATCACCTCCCTGGGCAGCATCTTCCAGTGCTTGAATGCCCTTTCAGTGGAGCAGTTTTTCCTAATCAGTGAAGAAGTTTCTCCTAAAAGTTAGACTAGGTGGCCATTCCAATCCAAACCATCCTATCATTCTAAGATTCAATAAAATTCTTACTTTCTGCCTTTTCTGGCATGCAAAGAGATGTTAGCAGTGTCCTGCAAGCACGGTGCAGATTAATACGGTTTAGTTACTAACACAACTATGTTTGTAAGCCAGGACACAGCCCCGAGTTTCATCCTTGCAATACCAGCCGGGGAATGCTAAGCCAGTTTAGCTCAAAATAGATTTCTTAGATGAGAGTGATGCATTGCCAACCGACCTCAGGTAATTATGTTTTAACAGCCTTACACTTTCACACTCCCAAGCCTCCTCCCTTTGGAGCACGTGGCTGCCTGAGGAGACGGATGCTGAATCCTGCCTGTGGGCAGTGCAAGCAGGTCAGAGAGCGGGGAGTAAAGTATCAGAAGGGGTAAAAACTGTGTTATGTTGTAAGGAGGGCCTGCCTGCAGAGGAACTGCAAGGCTCACCTCTAAAGGGATAAACTTTAAGAGGAGAAAGGGCAATTAGGATAATCTGATCTGCCCCTGCCTTGCATTTGGGCAGAAGGACAAGAGCAAGAAGCCAAAGATGAATTCAAAGCACCTGCTACCACAGGAAAAACCTCTGGGTAGGATTTCTGCCACCTAAGGCAGAAAATATCCTGGTGAAAGGGATTTGCCTGGCACTTGGTGAGCTTATTTGAGTCTGTAAACCTCCCTGTTTTGTTCAGTCATCTCCTTTGGGGTTCCCGATCTCTCAGGTCAGACTGAGTCTTTTTTCCAAATGCCTGCTCTTTTTTTCAGACAATCTACTTACAAGTTTATCCCTTCCCATTGCTTTTTCTAATCCAGCCTGTCTGGCCACAAGAGTTGTTCCCCAGTGCCCAGGTGCCTTATCATTCCGTTCTGGAGTTCCCCAGGAGGGAACCTAATCATGCCCTTAGGTTTGCGAATAGCTGTTTAGATTGCTAAAGCCCTGAAGGCTCACAGCAGGGTAAACCACAACACCTTTCCCACTCTTCTGCAGTATTTTCTGTTTATGGCTTATGGAAATTTATATTTTCTGTCAGCGCAAAAACCCAAGAACTTTAAGTTTCTATGGCACTATTATAAATAAAAACTGGTAAAGGAGGAGAGCGTTAATGCGCTAAGAAAGTTTGGTAACAGTTCTGATGTATTTTCTTGCCCCGCTATGTTAGAAAAGCCGAGCGGCAGATGGTCTCAGGCCAGGAAATTACTAACAGAGTGGAACAAGTTGAATTACAATCGGTTATTTCTTGCCAGGTTTCTAATCTCAGCTCTGCGAGGTGTTAAGTGCCCTTGGCTCCTGATGAAATGAGGGCTGATGGCATTCAGCTCTCAGCTGGATTCGGTGCTGCATACATAATATCATTTTTCTATTTCAGAAACGCAATTTCTGATACAGGCCCTTTGCCTGCACATTAAAACTGGGAGGGCAAAGGCAGGTGTAGCTGAAGCAGGGGCCTCTTGCAATTATAAAGTAGAACTATTTTAAGCAGTTTGCTCACCTTAAATACAGACATAAGCCTCCTGGAATGGCAGAAACATCAACAATGCACGGGCGCTTTGTAACACAGCTAAGCACAGGTACAGTAAAAGTATGTAAATGTAAGGGGAAGGACTTGGAGTGCCAGTTGATGAGAAGCTCGACATGAGCCAGTAACGTGCGTACACAGCTCAGAAACCAACTGTGTCCTGAGCTGCATCCAAAGCAGTGGGACCAGCAGGGCGAGAGGGGGGATTCTGCCCCTCTGCTCTGCTCTGATAAGACCTCATCTGGAGTCCTGTGTCCAGTTTCTGAAATCCCCAGCATAAGAAGGAGATGGAACTGTTGGAATGGGTCCAGATGGGTCCATGGAGGTGATCCAAGGGCTGGAGCAGCTCTGCTATGAGGACAGGTTGAGAGAGTTGGGGTTGTTCATCCTGGAGAAGGCTGTGGGGAGACCTTAGAGCAGCTTCCAATACCTGAAGGGAGCCTACAAGAAAGCTGGGGAGGGACTTTTTCCAAGAGCCTGGAGTGAAAGGACAAGGGGGAATAGCTTAAAATTGGAAGGGAGAAGATTTAGATTAGACATTAGGGTCTTCACAACAAGGGTGAGGAGGCCCTGGCCCAGGTTGCCCAGAGCAGGGGTGGCTGCCCCAACCCTGGAGGGGTTCAAGGTGGGGTTGGATGGGGCTTGGAGCCCCTGATCCAGTGGGAGGTGTCCCTACCCATAGCAGGGATAGAACTGGATGGGCTTTGAGGTCCCTTCCAACCCAAACCATTCCATGATTCTACAAGTCTATATTTGCACAAATGGGGTACAGGAAAATGGACACATACCAGGAATAAAACCTGTGAGGTAAGGAAAAGTGGTGAGAGTAGGGAGGAAAGATACCTCTTGGTACCAGAATGATGCTATCAAGGAAAGGAAAAGCCGTGATAATATAGCTCTTTTTTCTAGGTAAGAAAAATTCAAAGGATTAATCTGTCTGAATTTTCAGAAAACGTTTATTAAAAGCACCACGCAGGAAATAATCTATTAAAGGGAAATAATGTAAGAAGTCGTAAATTGAATAACAAGCTCACTAAAAGGGAAACAGCAAGAAGAGCAGAAAGCAGGATGTCTGGGTGAACAGCAGGTTGCTGATCCTGTCCTTGAGGCCAGCTGGAAACTGTTCATTAATGTTTTCGTCCCGGCGTGCTAGTGCTTGTGGTGAGGTGGCATCATACAGAGCAAAGTACAACATTGGTGGGAGCTGCAGTTCTTGCCAGTAGTTTGTGACCCCAGGACACTTGTTCCTTTGACAGTAGGACACAGGACTTGGCGGGCGTGGGAGTTCTCTCTGTTTTCATAGAGTAACAGAATGGTTTAGGTTAGGGAAGACCTTTAAATTCATCAAGTCCAACAGCAAACCCTACATCGCCCAGTACTCCATTAAACCCTGTACCTAAGCACCACATCCACACAGCTTTTAAACCCCTCCAGGGATGGGGACTCCAGCACTGCCCTAGGCAGCCTCTGCCAGTACATGACAACCTTTTCCATGAAGAAATATTTACTAATATCCAATCTAAACCTCCCCTGCTGCAACTTGAGGCCATTTCCTCTCATCCTGTCACTTGGAAGAAGAGCCCAGCTCCCTTCTCTCCACAACCTCCTTTCAGAGAGTTGGAGAGAGCAATGAGGTCTCCCCTCATCCTCCTTTTCTCCAGGCTAAACATCCCCAGGTCCCTCGGGCACTCCCAGAATCCTTATACTCCAGACCCTTCCCCAGCTCTGTTCCCCTTCTTTGGGCAGGCCGTCAGATGAAGTCCTAGTTGGCCTTTGGCCCTTCTAATTTTCTCCTTGCAAAATAAGGTGTGATATTTTTTATAAAGTCTCATATTTTTTTGAGTTCCAGCCAATGCTCTCTGTTCAGCCAGGCTGGTCTTCCCCACTGGCTCGTCCTTCGGCACATGGGATGACTTGTTCTTGTGCCTTTAAGATTTCCTTCTTGAAGAAGGTGTCCTTGACCTTCCTTGTGTCCTTCCCTGCGCTATGACTAACTGATGCCACAGCCTTAGCAGCATTCCTGCCCAGAAAATATTTCTGCAAGGTGTGTGCCCTCTAGAGAGCAGCTCCCCCATCCTGCCCAGCCCCGCTCCTGCTCAGCACCCCTGGGTGCCAGCCCCCCAGCCGGCCACGGCCACACTCCGTAGTGATGCCCTAGCAGAGCGCTGCTCGCTCTCTGGGTGCCATTTGTACCAAGACAGCAATGACATCTCGCATATCAAGGATTAGGGTTAATCTGAGGCTTCTCCATCACTAAACCTCCTGGTTTTCCCTGGAGATCTCACAGAAATGGATTTCCCTCTCAAATGCCCATTTGATTCAATGGGCGTGAATAGCGCTGGCTCACGTTCAGGGCTGAAAAGCAAAATAAACAAAAGCTTTGTATCCAAACCCCGCAGAATCTCACACAATCGTTGGCTGAGACTCAGCGTTGCAGAAGAGCAAAAGATGTGCTGCTGTCCCAGACCTGGCTCATCCACGCAGATTGCAGTGTCGAAGGCTTCCAGACTTAAAGCTGCTTTCTCCCTTATTCTAGAAACTGTGAAATGAGAAGGAGAGGGACCTAATCTAGCACATTTACCTGCTATTTTTTTCTGAGACACCAGCTGTGTTACTCTGCATTTTAAATTAACTGCTCTCCTCTTTTTATGCATTATAACAAAAGACAGGTCTGTTGGTTCCAAGTGTAACACTGACTCGTTACTCGCTGTGCCTATAATAGGGATCCACACTTCGAGGTGATGCTGATTTTCAGTGTTTCACACCACTCCAGGCTGGTTTATTCAATACTGCAGGCTGGAATATGGGATTGCTTTTTGACAGACAATTCCAATATTCAGAAACATACGTGGATCCTTATTCTGAAATGTGTTGTGTTTAAACTCCAGCTGTGCAGGAACAAAAAGCTTCACTTTCCTGTGGCATTTTGTAATACTCTGACGTCTGACATTCAACGCAAGTCAAAATATCATAATAGAATGTAATAGTACATAGCACCAAATTAATATTAGAAGTCTCTGAGAAATTATATATTTGAAGCAAAAGTGACAGAACTTCTTAATTTCAATGAAACAGAGCTGCTAAAAATTAACAAAGTCAGTGAATTGCCAGGAAACTCTTATTTTGGTCAAACTGCTTTTTTTTTTTCAATGAGAATGTTTTGGTTAGTGAGTTACTGAGTTAAACACTGAAGCTGCTCCCTCAATGCCTGCAGAAATCAGTGTGGCCTTTGACACAAACCTAATTAATTTGGACCTCCTTCATGAGTTCGATTTAAATCTTTCACACATATGTATTTATTGATCTGGAACCTCCGAAAGGCAATTTATCACATCTCTCGCTCCATACATTGCAATTACTGACACACTGAAAACAGCAGCACATAATTTATCCTGTTGAATATGTTAGTTTAGTTCATTTGAATTACAACAAGGTGGCAGGAGGAGCAAAAGGAAACTGAGGTCTGTGTAGCTTCAAACGGGTCACGGTAAGAAAAGGGACAACTGGTAAAATTCTACCTTGCTAACGGGAATGTTTAAAAATGACTGGTAGAAACGGCTGCTTTGGCAATACATACATTTTTCTCTTCTACCCACAGTTGCCTCATTAGAGGTCATTAAACCAGCCCTGCCAGCACAGCCGCTCCCACAGCCCTGGATCCCTCCACACCAGGGCTCTCCCTGGGGCAGCTCTTCACCAGGACATCACAGTTAGCTGAAAGGGACAGGTTGTGCATCACTCTGGTCCCATCCGTGCTTTGTGCATCGTGGAGGACTTGCCAGGCCATCCCTGCATTTGGGAATGTGCCTGTGGGCAGCCAGAAGTCACAACTGTGTACGGTCTCTAAAGCCAGCGGGGTCATTACAGACTCAAGCTCAGTTTAATTAGCAGCCTCTATTCTGAACCTCATCTGTGAAGATTTTCACCCCGTATCATAAAACAGTTTTGGGCTGGATGTACCTTATGAAAGACTCCAAATGGGCAGAAGATGTCTACCGACACTACAGGGTAGCTGACGGTGTCTACAGGTGGCTGGAAGAAGGGGATGAGGATGGTGCTCTCGCCTGCAGGAGTGGCCTGCTGTGGTGATTGTGTTTGGATACACTCAACCAGTGTTACCCGTAAGCACATAAAGTCAAGTGTTGAGAAAACAGTCAATAATGGAGAATAAGTTAAGGTTTTCATTAGGTCAAGAAAAAAAATGTGCTTGAAATAGACAGGAACTGGTGTTAATGAACAGGTGTTAAAGCTCGGCCATAGGAAAGGTCTGCCATGGATTGCAGCGCTAAGCTGCTCTTCCCTCTGCATGCAGACCTGCTTCCACAAGTCCTCCTGGCAGCAGGGACCCCAGTGAGAAAGATGATGAGGGGAAACCCATCAAGCTGTCGCCCTGCATCTGCACCCACGCTGCAAAGGGGAACAGCTACCGATCACCCCACCTGCAGCACCCCTGGTGTCACCGTGGGTTTGTGGAGGAGTCCTCCTTGACCCTGAGAGCTTGAACTGAGTTCAGCTTATGTGTTGTTCCTTCTTCTTCCCAATACCACAGCCAAATAAAGCCTTCTGCCTACTCAGTGGATGAACATTTCTGAGTGACTTGTGCTTAACTCTACCTGACATGCGCATAACTCTGAACGCTTTTAACCCAGGCATGTGAGCAGCTGAGGAATCCCCTGGCAGGGCACTGCTCTTCAGCCTTTCTTGGGCAGAGGTGGATGGTCCACTTGAGGAGGAACAGTCAGCCTAACGATCTCCTCTCACTGTGCATCACAGCAAACATCAGAACCTGGACTACAGAGCCCAGTACACGTTCTCCCTGTGGCTGGGCATTAGTTTTTCAGTTCATACATCATTTACAATTTGCTGCAGCAATTCCACAAAATCAGTAAGCTTTAAAAAGTTAATGAGAGACAATATATTTTTCCGACTGTGGTTGAAAAATCAAGTAATTGTTGCATTGCTCTGGGAGCCTGGAGATTTATTCTGAAGTGGAGATGAGGACAAAACACTTAGAACATTATTTTTTGTTTGGAAGTTTCACAATTCTTAAAGCTTGGGATATTGAGAAATTAGCCACCGCTTGTCCACTGCATTATCTGCAGCAACAGAGAGATGTGAGGGCAACTCCTTTCAAAACTGGGTTCATACAATCATAGAAGCATGGAACGGTTTGACGTGGAAGGGTCCTCAAAGCCCATCCAATTCCACCCCCTTCCATGGGCAGGGACATCTCCCAATGGATCAGGAGCTCCAAGTCCCACCCAGCCTGGCCTTGAACCCCTCCAGGGATGGGGCAGCCACAACTTCTAGAGCTTAGCATATGTCAAGGTGCCACAGAAGACATTCTGTCTCATCAGAGTCAGGATGGCACTTGATCTTTTTTCCTGTGGGCCCTTTATCTTTCTCACAGCTCCCAGTAGTAAAAAAAAAAAAAAAATTACTAAAGCAATGAAGGAGACTGAAGTTAGGATATGAATAACCGGATATGGAGAATAGCATTGAGGATTAAAGATTCCATTTAAAACTTATTCCCCTTATGTAGCATAATAAAGTAGAGAGGGTGATATTATTAAATCTACCCTAACATTAAGTAAAATTAACCTAGAAAAAATATTTAAAGGAAAAAATATTTATCTCTGCCCCAAATGAGGAAAATCACCTTGCAAGTACTGACCAGTCAGCTATGAATAATGACTTAAACTGTAGAGCAAAGTAAAGTCATGCAGAAGGCATCCAAACTATTGTTTGTAGAACTGAAGGACAAATCTTCAGTTTTTGCAAACCCCAAGTTGCTGGGTGCAGCACAAACAGCTGAGCAACGTCACTGCGGCAGGCAGAGCTTTGCTTTATTCGAAGGAAAGAGCCCAGTGGTTAGAGGGCCAAACCCCTCCTCTGAAACCGCTTATCGCTCCAATATGAGGAGAACCTATGCGATTCTGAAGATGAATTTCCCACACTTCTCAATAACCTCCAAAAGGAGAGGAGATGAGAAATAGGCTGTCAATTAACAGTCATGTCCCCTGGCAAATCTGTTTCCTGAAATAGGAGCTCCGGTACGGTATCAGATTCTCCAGACACCAGCCATCAGCTGCAGGAAAATGCCTGCAAGGAACAGAAGTGGGACAAGGAAACACAGCAGCTTTTCATCTTGAAGAGGGCCAGCTCTCAAGGTGAGGAGCGCTTGCCTAAAGCAACTCTTATTTACATTCCCCATGGCATTCAGCCAAATGGAAGGGAATTGTTATCGGAAGAAGTCTGAAATAGCTGGATGCGGCGAGAACCGTGGCATATTCCCCTCTCTGCCAAGGCTGGGCACCACTGAACAGTCTGGGCCTCTTCCCCTGCCCATCAGGTATTGATCAGCACTGATGGGATCCCCTCTCAGCCTTCTCTTCTCCAGGCTGAACATACCCACATCTCTCAGCCTCTCCTCTTAAGAGAGATGCTCCTGTCCCCTCCTCATCTCCGTGCTCTCCGCTGGGCTCTCCCTGGTCATTCCTTGTCTTTCTGGAGCTGGGGGCCCAACACAGGACACAGCAGCACTTCACTAAAGCTGCCTGTGCTGTTATCAGTGGATGTTGTTGCAGTAGCTCATCGCTTGCAGCCTCCCCTTTGCCCTGGCTCTGCCCGTACGGCCGTGCCATGGTGCTCCCTCTTTCACTAGCCATGCTCTGGCTCCACTTCAGAGAGGTGATGTGGGCTTGGAGGTTGCTGGGGGATGTCTCGGGGGACCCTGGGGACTACCTGTGCTGGGAACTGCTGCAGGGCACAGCGATAGCCTGGGAAAGCGCTGCCACATGCTTCTGCTGGTCTGTGCTCTCCCTGGGCTTCTGCCATCAGCCACTGCCCCAGAAGCCCCTGAGCCACAGCTCTCCAGCCATTCAGTGTCCACAGGTCCTCCAAGTGCGTATCCTTAGGCAACGTGACACCAGCATCATTTCCAGGGAGAGGAAAATGGGTGTTTTAACATCACGTCTCCTTACAGCCACTGCGCCTTGCTGACGTGGAGAGGGAAAGGGGCTGAGAAAGTATTTCTGAGGAGGAAAAGGGGCTGAGAAAGTGTTCCCTGGGGAGGAAAGGGGCTCAGAAAATATTCCTAGGGAGGGAAATGGGCTCAGAGAGTATTCCTGGAGAGGGAAAGGGGCTGAGAAGCATTCCCTGAGACACCTGCATTTCTTTACTTTGTTCCTCAGTGTTTGCCTAACAGAAAGGAAAACTCTCCCGTGGTTACCAGTGAGGGTGAATTCAAATCACACTGACAATGGCTTTATTTATGCAGTGATAGCTTGAGTAAGGGTGAGGGTTCAGTTACATTTGAAAGTAGACAAGAAATAATGCAGGGAATTAATTTGAAGTTGCTCTTGAACTGTGACACCACTGGACATCTCAAAAAATAAAATAAAAGGAAAGGGAGAGAAAGGAGAAAGTGAATATGGAAGAAATGCCATCTTCCTAGCTAACATTATTCATTCTGAAAGTCAGTTAATGCTTTCTACCTCCTACAAAGTGTCTCCAATAACACAAACTCCAGTCTGGGTCTTCAGAGCCAACCAATTCATCCTCATTTCATTCAAGAAGTCAGGGTAATTCTGCATGTATCATGAAGCTCATGCCTGTGATGTGTCAAAGAGAGAAAAAGCTGACAATTTAGCAGCAAGAGGCTCCCATAAGTGTAGCTGTGATCTCTTCTCACAAGAACGCCTAAAATCTTGAGTTTGGAATATATTACACTAATGAGGGAAACAAAATAGTCTGTAGAATTCTTTGCTTATCAAAGCATCCTTGGTCCAGGTGAGAGGTATGGGAGTGAAACCCAGCCCCTGTGGGTAGACTGTCAGATTTATGTTTTTCTAGTAGGGCAAGCAGAAAAAGCAACCACCCAGGAGCCTGATCTGGATGAGGGCAGAGCAGATAAAAGACTTGGCAATGGAAATGGGCAGATTCACAGCTGATTAACCACACACAGTCATCACAGCTCTGAGAGTGGCTGCTGAGTTCCCCAAAAAGGAAAAAAAGCTTTGCATAGTTTTTCATCTGGAGGTTCTCACAACAAGACAGCCCTTCATTCCCTCTCTAGTTTGCTGCTGGAACATCGGAGAGATCCAGAGGGAGTAGGGCACTGTGCAGACCCCATGGGGGTCAACGCTGCTCCTTTCCCCAAAGGCAGAGCTCACAGTGCCGGGACTGAACTGATGCTCAGAGTGGTGGTTGAGGGAAGGTCTTGCAAGGCCTTTTGGAAGAGGAATCTGCCAGAGAGAAAAACAGTTCAACATTTCTAAGTTTGATCTTGTTTTTTTCCCCTGGGTTTACTGAAGAGTAAATGGATCTTGAAAGTTCTGGATTGCAATGCTGGATGTCACACATCTATCCTGTGTGTGTATATATAAGAGGTATATTTGTGTATTCTGTATGCGCATACGTATATGCATAGACATAGTGTTCATGGGACTTTTCAGAAGGATGGTGAAGCTGACAAGCTGAAAGAGTTGGGATTGTTCAGCTTGGAGAAAAGAAGACTGCGGGCAGACCTCAGAGCAGCTTCCAGTACTGAAAGGGTCTCCAGGAAAGCTGGGGAGGGGCTCTTGAGCAGGGAGTGCTGGGATAGGACAAGGGGAAAGGTTTTCATCTGAAATAGGGGAGATTGAGATGAGATCTAAGGGAGAAATGTTTTCCTGTGAGGGTGGGGAGGCCCTGGCCCAGGTTGCCCAGAGCAGGGGTGGCTGCCCCATCCCTGGAGGGGTTCAAGACCAGGCTGGATGGGGCTTGGAGCCCCTGATCCAGTGGGAGGTGTCCCTGCTCATGGCAGGAGTGGGACTGGATGGGCTTTTAGATCCTTTTCAACCTGAACCATTCTGTGATTCTATCATTCCATCACGTCAAACCGAAATTGCATCCCACCGGTAACTCTACAGCTGCTTCATTGCCAGAGCCCAAGCTCCTTCTGGAACCTTTCACAGGAGCTGTGACTGTGCCGCTGCCACAGACACACAGCGATGCACTGTTTAGCCACAAATACTCTGAATGCTGTCACTGCTTCCTTTTGCAGGAGCCTTTTCCAGGAGGAAACATTAGGGGATGTTTCCCGATTCCTTCAGGGTGCTGAAGATAACGGCAGTCCCATGCAGAAACAACATATGGCAGACACCATGCATGTAGCTGGAAGAGGATGCCTAGGGGGAAAGGTAAGGAGAGGGATGAAAGCAGATCAATGCTCTCCCCAGCAAACAGCTTATCAGACACCAACGAGGTCAGAGACTGCACCAGGCTGAGGTGATTAACGGTTCTTTGTGGGTTTTTATTCCATGCAGTAATTTTTTTGGAGTGTGTTTATAACTTTGGCAAGGGCTAAAGCCTGTGCTGATGAGTTCTGCAGTCTAATTATAGAATCACAGGAAACGGGGCTGAAAGGGAACATCAAGAGGACATCTGGCCCATCACTTGCCCCAAGGCAAGAACAACTCCATAATGTTATTCCTAACAGATGTTTGCCTAACATTTGGATGAAAAAAGTCCTCTCTTCTGCTTGTTTTTAACATGTTACCTGATAAGTTGGCTGGAGTCCTTATTTTTCTTTGTGAAAGTAATGACTACCCGCCCCCCTTCGCTCTTTCTGTGACATTTCCCACTTTACAGGCTGCTGTCGCATTCTCGGGGGTTGATTTTTTTTTTCCCCTCTCTGAGGTTGCAAAGTTCTAATCTATTTAGTCTTTGCTCATACATATGCATGCAGGATGTGAAAATGCTGCTGCAGAGCCTGTTTCCTTCACTTCAGTAGCTGGTACCAACAGCGATGAGAGCCTGCAACTGGAAAATCAGGCAGAACTGGTTGTACCAGTGCTTTTAGAGCCATAAACCCAGGAGATTCTGGGAATGCTAGAAAAGAAGTACAGAAAAATAATGCAGTCTAAAGGGCGTATACTATGCAGCCAGAGGGCATTTCTTATTTGTGATGAATTTACTCCGCTTCCCTCTATGCAGATGCTTTACACTTTCATTCCCTGATGCCAGCATCCACAACGGCAGCTGCTCAGAACCAAACCAGCTTAGCCCCACCTGTCCGGTCTCTCAAGACAACTCATCCAGCATTTTTCCATTTCATAACAACCTCAAGAGTCCTTTTGTAATGATCAGGTTGTAAAAAGAAGAGCGTTATTAAAACAAGAATATCCATGGTGCTTTCCACAGGGCACACTGAAGAAGCTAACAGAAATGCCCATTAACTATCCAAGTTCTTCAGCTCAAACTGCATAACAAAAGGCTTTGGTTTATTTTCTTGGTCCCTCAGCTCCACTGCTGTGCCACACTGGAAATGCATCCTGTGTGGAACAGCCACTGACCGCTTGGATTTCAGATCACAGCGAAAAGTTAATCATGCTCTTGCTAGTATTTGTAATTAATCTTGGAAACAAGTTTGATGCTGATCAACAGCACAGGCTCTACATCCATAGCCTGAAAAAGAAGAGTAGGCACTGTTTGGTGGAATAACTTCTAGAGGGCTTAGAAAGAGATTTGAAACATGTGACTTAGATGATTTTGGAAAATCTTTCTTATAAAACAGTGAAAAGGAGCTGGTTGGAAAGCCTCCCGCATTAGGACAAACAGAGAGTTGGGGTTGTTCAGCCTGAGGAAGAGAAGGCTCCAGGGAGACCTGAGAGCAGCTTCCAGTGCTGAAAGGGGCTCCAGGAAAGCTGGGGAGGGGCTCTGGATCAGGGAGGGCAGGGACAGGATTAGAGGAATGTTTTTAAAAAGAAAAAGGGCAGATGGAGATTTACTTTATCACACAGGAAACTGCGATTATTTGCAGTGGGGTCTCTACTTCAGGAAGTAACCAAACCAAACCTGACTCAGAGCACCCTCAGTAACGAGTCCCGTTGTTCTTACATGTCCAAATAGCCTCCTAAGTTCTTGTATTTTGTGGATTTCATCTCTTTTTTTGTCTCCCTTTCCTAGGTATCAGTACGAATTAAAGCTTAGTGTGAAGAATAACCATGTGAGAAATAAATACGTTTGTGCAAAGCCAAAAATATTTATCTCTCACAGTGCCAATATTTTCATGCCATGTTTTCTCCATGGCCACAGCACTGAAACACATCAGTGCTCACAGGAATGAAAGGAAATATTTGGTATCCAAACCCAATATCACAAACCCTAACATGCACAAAACAATTCTAATTTAATTAGGAAAAAAAAGGCTTCTGACCTTAATAAGAAATCATTATCTCAAGCAAATCTGAATTGGCTTCTACAATGTCAAAATCAAATATCTTCTCTTAGCAGGCAAAGTGCAGCTGGGGAAATACAGAACGTGTCTGGTACTTTAATAACCTGTTAGCAGGAATGCGGGCAGCAGCCGCCAGAAGCCGTGTAGTTAAAAAAGGAGTGTTTATGGATTAATAGCTACCAGTTTATCCTCTCCCTCTCTGTCTTTCATGATCCCCTTATTCTCCCCTTCTCCCAACACACTCTGCTTCTTTGTAGTTAATTTATTTCCAGAGCTCGGTTTTAACTCCAGAGTAACCAGAACACGAGTTGGGGACAAAGCGGGGGTCAAAGCGGGGCAGGATTGGTACGTGAAGCAGAAATTCTTTGCTGTGCAGGTAAAACCCCCACGTCCTCGCTTCCCTGCACTTCAAGCTGCAGCCTTGCCACTTCAGAGTCAGAGCATTTGTAACCTGTGATGGGTTTAGTGTTTGATTTAGTGTTTGATGGGAACGGTTGGACTCGATGATCCGGTGGGTCTCTTCCAACCTGGTTATTCTGTTATTCTCTGATTCTGTTTGGATGATGCTCGTGAAGCGAGGGGCTGTTATCCTCATCTTACAGAGGAGCCCCAGGCTTTGGAGAGCAGAGCTGGGACCTGGAGCACAGCACAGCACCTGGGAATGGGGAGAAAAGACAGACAGGAGTGAGAAACCGTGTCACAGGGGGAAGAGCAGAGAGGAGGTGAGGACCTTACGAATGATGGAGGCTGACAGGGAAGCTGGGGAGAGGCTCTTTGTCAGGGATTGCGGGACAGGATGAGGGGCAGCGGTTTTAAAGCATCTCCCTTTGGACATAACACAGAGGAATTGCAGCCTTGGTTTGTGACAGGGACAAATGTGACTGTGGGCCAGTTTATACCAGCTTCATGAGAGCAGGCTCATAATGTCATGGCTTGCAGCAATGTGACATTTTTGGAGACCATTTTTTCTCAGGGTTTAAAATGAATATATCTCCCTGCGCTTTGCTAGAACAGCTCCTCAAAGTGCCCTCAGAATCCCCAGCAAGACGGTGTCAAGCTCTTCACTTCCTTAAAAAATGTCCTTCATAGAATTCCGCCAGCGAGAAAGAAAACTATTATATTCAGAGATTTATAAAGGACCTTGGAAACACTGACCTGTTTCAGTCTAGCCCATAAGGAAGCAGCTTTTCTTTTCTCCCACTGGATTGAAGTGAGGGGAAGCAGTAGAGATTCTATGCCCTATAAATGTCAGCGGACAAGGAGGTTGTACATTGAAATGTATTTAGCAGTAACGAGGTCCAATGTAGCTCTCTAAATCTGTTAGAAGGCAAGTGAAACATTTCCTTGTACCTACTTCTTAAGCCGAGCTCCGAGATATCCCAGAGGTGAATGTTCCTCCCATTTCTCTCTACACACACTCGTTTCTTCACCAAACAGAGTTTCAGAGAAGGCGATGTAATTCAGGCAACAATGAATCAGAAATTTTACTGCTGAGACAGTTTCCAGCAGTCCAGATCCACGAAACTGTATATTTAAAATGGAGATCGGTACAGTGGGAAATGGTATAGCTCCAGAGAAAATGGAAATACAAGTAATTAATTACTAGTTCTGCTCTCTGTTCAAGCACTGGCAAATAGTCACTCAGTTAACTGTGATATTACTAGAGCCAGTCCTCTTATAATAGTCCTGCTATGCCCTTGATCCTTTCAATTAACGCAGTATTTGCGCACTAATTGTGCCCCAGACTGCAGTTAAATTCTCAAGTAGCCTGTTCCTATTTTAATCTTTCTTAGAGCCCTGTCAGGTTTGGAGCGTCAACCTCTTCTTTTTTTTTTTAAATTAATTCTCAAATCCCAATATTATACTGCATGAATCCAACAGAAAAGGAAATGAAATTAAATTAAATTAAATAAAATGAAGCCAACCATATGTTGGGCCGCATCCCAAGCAGTGTGACCAGCAGGGCTGGTTGCTCTGGTGAGACCCCGCCTGGAGCCCTGTGTGTGATTCTGAAATTCCCAACATAAGGAGATGGAACGGTTGGAATCGGTCCAGAGGAGGCCACGGAGATGATGTAAGGGCTGGAGAACCTCTGCTATGTGGACAGGCTGAGAGAGTTGGGGTTGTTCAGCCTGGAGAAGAGAAGGCTCTGGGGAGAACTTAGAGCAGCTTCAGGACTGAAATGGGCTCCAGGAAAGCTGGGGAGGTACTTTTTCAAGGTCCTGGAATGATAAGATGAGGGGGAATGGCTTTAAATTAGACATTAGGAAGAAATTTTTCCCTTTGAGGGTGGGGAGGCCCTGGCCCAGGCTGCCCAGAGCAGGGGTGGCTGCCCCATCCCTGGAGGGGTTCAAGGCCAGGTTGGATGGGGCTTGGAGCCCCTGATCCAGTGGGAGGTGTCCCTGACCATGGCAGGGGTGGGACTGGATGGGCTTTGAGGTCCCTTCCAACCCAAACCATTCCGTGATTCTATGATTCTACTGCACTCAAGCATTGTACCTCTCCTCCAGCATCTGCTGCCAATGTTTGCTGCACGCTGAAGAGAAGGTGCGTAAGGCTGGTGAACGATTAGCGTGCAGTGGGAATACAACTGATAGGAGCTTGATACTAATTAAGTTAATTATTCAATGGAACTAGTTCTTCCCCTAAGAATTTCATTTAATCTTTGCAGCACAATTGCCTTCAGAAGACTGGATGATCTTAATGACTCAAATCTGAAGTCTTCTTTTCAGGTGAGTAGGTTAATTTTCTATGTAATTAGTTAATTGCAAAAACTGGAGGTATTGATAGCAAGTTAGAAGGAAATCAGTAGAACAACTTGTCTGCGTCTCTTGAGGGGAGTTATCTGAGGAGAGGCTGGCACTGCGAAGATTGCGGGCATCTTGAAGGCCTTTGTAAAATGTTTGGCTTTAAGAAATTAGAAAAAAGAATGTACATTTAGCAGTGAGAGTGGTTTATTCTTTGGTGTTCTTCTTTTCTTTTGTTCACTCATTTTACGTCCTGACACTTTTTTACTTCGCTTTTTACTTTCTCTCTCCATCATGTCACAAGTTCCAGATTCCTTTCCAAGTTTTGTGTGCCTTTCCTTTGGAGATCAAGGACTTTTCAAACGGTGTTAACCCCTCCAGTGGCAGAATTTGTAACTCTGCCAGAATCTCAGCTTTGAAATATTAGTATTTGGTTCTTTAAATGCAAAACATATATTCTCCTTCCCTTTTTCCAGCCTTATGTGGGAACAGCAATAGCAGCTGCAGTCATTGGAAATCCTTAGTGTAACGACAGTCCTGGGGCAGTGCTATTCCTTGTCTCCACAGTCTTCTGCAGGACATTTGACAGGGACGCCAACATCACACACCTGTTCCTGAGCACCTTGTCTGCCCGTCCCTTAAACCCCTCCAGGGAAGGTGACTCAACCTCCTCCCTGGGCAGCCTCTGCCAGTGCCCAGTGACCCTTTCTGTGAAAAATTTTTTTTCCTAATGTCCAGCCTGACCCTCCCCTGGTGCAGCTTGAGGCCATTCCTTCTTGTCCTGTCCCCTGTCACGTGCTTAAACAAACCTGTGAGTGCAAATGCCATTGTGTGCACAAACCCCACCCGGAGATGTCCACATCTCTTCAGTGCTACCTGTGACTGGTGACGGGGAAGCTGCTGACTGAAGCCTTGGCAGGTTGGAATCACAAAACCATTAAGGCTGGAAAAAATCCCCAAGATATTCCAGTCCAACTGTCCCATCAGACCAACCCCACCGTGCTGAATAAACCCCGTCTCCAGGTGCCACATCCATATGTTTTTTTAACCCCTCCAGGGATGGACACTCCACTCCTGCCCTGGGCAGCCTCTGCCAGGGCTTCACCTCTCTGTCAGTAAACAAATGTTTCCTGGAATGCACGTTCTCCAGAAGTTGTGTACGTAGCCCATAAGGTGTTACGACGAGTGTTCTTAATGTGAATGAATCCTGGCACTGTAAATCAAGCCACTGCACCATTTACACATTTTGCTGTAGGACTTTCCACCAATTCCACACAAATATTAGGATGACAGGCAACGCTTCTAAATGTGCTTTGATTTAATAAAAAATCTCAAACATAATAACCTCCCATCTGGCCATTTTCAGTGCCTGAAAAATAAAAGATACCACTGAGAGATTCGAGTAAACACTCAATTAATGTAAGCTGCTATTTTGTGCATTTTCTTTCTCAGCTTGATGCGAGGAAAAATCCAAATGGAAATTGTGGGCAGGAGAATATGTCCCAGGACACAGGAAATACTTACAGGGACTTCAATAGCTGTCATCAACTTTAATGCAGGCAGGAACTTGATAATAAACCTTCTGTGGAACCACCCACAGAGGATGCTGTTATGACCGCAGAGATACCCATACAGACTTGTTCACTGATTAGAAGATGTTTGCCACAATGGTTGGCAAAGGGGAAAACCTTGCCTTACGCACCATGTCATTGTCTCTACAGACAATGAGAGCCAGTCCCGTGGCTCCACCTGGAAAGCTTTCTTCTTTTTGACAATGGCACTTTGGCCGGGCTCTACTACAGCTAAAGCTTTGCCTGTGCCTGACTCATTCCAGTTACAGGCTTTAATTTAGGAATGTGAATAAATTAAACGAGGTGAAACAAAGGGGTTCAGTAAAGCTTCCAAATATTTGTTTTGTAAGAAGAAGCAATAAAAAGGCAAATTCATCTTGCTAACAAAAAGCCCTTCACTCCAGTGATGCTACCAAATGAAGAAGACTGGAACAGGCTGACGAGGGAGGTGATTGTGTCCCCGTCCCTGAAGGGGTTTAAAAGGTGGGTAGAAGTGCTGGGGCATCTGGTTTAGTAGTGGACAGGGATGGTTGGACTTGATGATCTCAAAGGTCTTTTCCAATCTAGGGATTCTATGATTCTATGACTGATTTCCTTTGAGGACTTCCCTCACACGCAGGGAGGCATATCTGGGTTTTGCTTGTGTCTCAGGTACTCAGGACCAAGTTCAGTCCTGGCACGAGTGTGTTTGCGGTTCCCGGTGAAGTGGAGCTCATGCAAGGCCAGAAGCTGCCCATTATTAAACAGTAATTGTTTCAACAAAGTGCGGTTCAGGCCTCTTCAGAGGCTGAGCCGTGCGACATCAATAATTGAAGCCGAGGACCTCAGGGACAGGCAGAGAATTTTTGTTTGAATATGTTTAATTGCATTCCTCACTTTTCTCTGAAAATCATCTTTACATAGGATGCTCTCCAATTAAAAATTACACAGAATGTGGCATTCAAACTGTTTGCAAATATTCTTTATATTTCAGCTGGGTGGAAAGCCATCTGGGCGAGAACCTCTCATGTAGGGAACAGCTTCGTTTCCCCCTGGTCTTTAGGAAAACAGCAGCTCCAAGGAGATTGCGAGTGCCCACAGTGGTTCTGTGCATAGAGGAGAAAAAAAGAAAGTTAGAGAAATTATACTGTAGTTAAAAGCCAAAAATTGGCTTTATCCATTAACGGGAACTGTCTGAGACAGAGGAGGATGGGCAGGGACTAAAACTGAACTCTAGGTATGTATAATCTGAGAACCATTGGTGACTGGGGGCAGTTTTGCTCACAGGTATTTAAACAGCCATGGAAGGTGTGGAGGCTGCAGAAAAAGTCAGTCTAGCAATGAGGCATAAGTTCATCCAGCACAATCCAGTGATGGGGACAACTAACAACAGGAACTGTGATCTGCAACAGGGTAAATTCTCTGTCAGTGAAAGATGCTTCGACAGGGTCACAGCAGTGTCCTTGTAGAAGAACCCCCATGCCCCAGCCCCCCTGTGCCTTTATGGAAGTGTTATTAGCTGAATCATGGGACACACCAGGATGTCTCTTCTTTTCCTCCTGTGCTAAGATACTGACAGTGGTTGCTGTCTCCCATAAAGGACCAGGCATGGAGGTTCCTCTCATAAAGAAGAAATCTCATCTTAAACAACTTTCATAGAATCAGCTTTACAAACTGTGATCTGATGTTCTTCAAAGAGACAACTCTTACTGCAAAACCTTGGTTCGTGTTTTCACCTCCCCTTGTCATGCCATGACCTCATTATTCAGTGCATCCATAGTGCTTTAAGATAAACATCTTGACACCACAGATCGTATCACCAACTAAATTAAGCACAACCGCAGAGGCAGCGTTTATAATTTTAATCCAGGAAGACAAAGGCATTGACAGAGAGGGTCAGACAGAAAATGATTTTCTGCTTCCAGATTCAGTCTTTAGTCACAGTCCCAACACGGATCGTCACCCATCGCCAAGGTCCTGCCTCAGTCTGGTAGCTCCCAGAACCAGCATCAGTGTCTCTGCCTGCTTCTATGGATGCACATGAATAGACGTGCAAACTTATTCTTCCTATGTTTGCTGGTATAGACATCATAGCAAAATACATCAGCCCCTTCTTATATCTGCAAGATCATTAGACCATCAGAAAGAGCATTTTTCATCGCACTGGCCACCATTCTGCCTCCCAACAGGCACCCAAACCACCACCTGCTGAACAGCAGAGACTAATGAGCTGTTCATACATATTTTGAAAATGCCAAACATTAAATAAACTACAGAATTCAGGGTGTCAGTATATTGCTGCAGAGAGAGATCTAATAGTGAAACCAGCTTGATGAGTCCGCTTTAGCTATCTCTCCGTGAACCAGTGGCTGAGACAGATTTGATCTTTCTCCATGCCTCAGGCTCCTCAGAGCCAGTTCATGGATGTCATAGCGAAGGGTTTAGCAGGTTAAATGGATGCTGCAGATGTTTCAGGACATTGTCAGTTATGTTATCCTATGGATACCAGAGATCTTGTTAGTTCCACACCAGAAAGGTGCTCTAAAAATCAAGGACTATATTAAACTCCTATGCATCAACATCACCGCAGGGCAGCTGTGAGCCCATCACTGTGAGCTGAGTGTTAGAAACCCTGGAGATCACCACAGCAAACCCACTTTTGCTTTGGCTGTCATCATCAAACCTACAGCAGTTGGAAGTCCTCTAGAAAAAAATGTAGCTATGTGCCATTGCAGTGGTGTCCAGAGGACCCAAATCCTCCAAGTGCATGTGACACAAATTCCCTGCCCCCAGCTGCTCAGAGTTCAGGACGATTCTTCTGTGTCAGGGCTTTGAGTGCGCTAATTAGCCTTGATTGCCCTCATGAGCCTCACCTGGCCACCCACACCCTGGGCTGGGAGCTCCATTTAAGCCTGGGGCTGGGCAGTTAGGTTTTTCTTGAGCTGTGCTGTGGGTGTCTGGGCTTTGGGTCCATGGCAGCCTGTTGCTGGTTCTCTTACCAGCTTCAACTCCTTTTGCTTCTGGCTGTACCCTGGACACATTTGGTTCCTTGCTGTGTCTGGAGCCTGTTGATGGAGCCTCTCACCACCTGTGGTCAGGACCTGTGGGGTTGTGCCTGGAGATATTGCTGGCCCTGGGTCACCCTTGGCCCTAACGCCCTTTCCTTCAGGAGAAGCTGCTCCTCACCAGCATGGACAGGTCAGCTTATGGGTGAGGTAAACCTGCAAGGATTCCAGTTCAAAAGCTCTTCTGCATCTCCTTTATGCTACGGGACAACAGTGTGTCTGTCTTGGAAGATTTTTCTATACTTTATGGATCAAAAACTGAAAATGGTAAGTTTGAACATTAACTTTGTTAAGGAGAGCCTTCCACAGTGGCAGATTTAATTGCTGTAATTACTGACACTGCAAAAGCAGACCCGTTTTTCCCTCCAAGCCTGAGCTGTCAGGAAGCATTTCAGTCTCCTTGGCACTGTAATGTGCAATTCTAACGCACAGGAGGCGTGCAGGACACCCTGTGCCCTGGGCCAGGATCAGCTCTCGCTGTATCACTCCTGGGGCAGGGTTTGTTCTTGGCCCCACTAGAAAGACTCCGTAGGCCTCCTCGGCAACCGACACCAGTGCTGCCTCATCCCCAGGGTTGGAAGCTTTCACTGTTTACCTCTGTTAAACTTGCCTTATCCGTGATGAACACAGGATATTTGATGTTTCTTGCCAGCTTTTTATGCAGCTGAAGATTCACCATGTCCCCTTGAAACTTCTTCACACTCATCAGTCCAAGAGACTCCCTAACATTTTCCATTTTTTTTTATGGGAAGACTTTTGAGTTCCCTTTGAAACAAAAAAATAGCCTTTGACAACGTCGTTCCACCTGTTTGATCAGGCTCTTGATCAGGGAGTGCGGGGACAGGATGAGGGTGAAGTGTTCCAGGTGAATGAATGGAGATTGAGATGAGAACTTAGAAGAAATGTTCTCCTGTGAGGGTGGGGAGGCCCTGGCCCAGGCTGCCCAGAGCAGGGGTGGCTGCCCCATCCCTGGAGGGGTTCAAGGCCAGGTTGGATGGGGCTTGGAGCCCCTGATCCAGTGGGAGGTGTCCCTGCCCATGGTAGGGGTGGAACTGGATGGGCTTTGAGGTCTCTTCCAACCCAAACCATTCCATGATTTTACAGTTGGATTCAAAGATCTTTAAAGGACTTTTGCAACTTGAATGGCTTTATGATCTTTAGGACCTGTCTTGAGGCTGTTAAAACACTGGGTTTGTCAGACCTGTATAGATGCATCTCTTGTTCTTGGTAAGAAACGATTAAAACCATTCTACAAGTATAATTTCCAAGCAGGCTTCTCCCTGCCACGTATGATTATTTATTTATTAAATGAAGTGTACTGTACACCTCTAAAAATTCTAAAGATTTCATTTAGACCACGCTTCTCTCATTTGCTCACAGAATACTGCATGAGCCACTTTGACTCTTGTAAGGCTTTGGGAACCGCATCAGCTGGTGTTTCATCAGAAATCATGAGATCGTTACTGTCTTGAGGAGAAGAAAGTAGCCTGGTTTGATGCAATTCATTAAAACCAAGCTGTTTCTAGTTTATCACGCTGAGTTCCTTCTCAGTTTTCTGTGAAGTAAACCCAATTCCACTGATTTTTCTCCCCAGCTGTTTCATTTGCTGAGGGTCTGTATAACACTGATGCTTTCCCTGTCTTCTAGTAATTTGAACCTCTACTGGTGCAAAGAGAAAGTTAGTAATTATTAACTACAAGCACTAAGAACTCTGGGATTTCTCTGCAGTTTGTATTCCCTCTTTTCTAAAAAGGGGCAGAGATGTGTTTGTTTTTGTTGTAGTCACTGTCCAGCTGCCTGATCAGTGGTTCTTACTGCTGTCATCGATTTGATTAGTTATCTTCTGCTGGGAGCTTTCTCACTCCACTGGACACTGAACCAACACTATGGGGTTCTTCTCCCTTGGTACCTCATTTACCAATAGCTTTGTTGCCACTAATGAAAGTGCCGTGATTGATGGGACCTGGGTTATGCATGCGCATTGGTTTTGTCCCATCAGTTATTTGATTCTGTTTGCACTTGGCTTCATTATGTCTGAAGCCTAAGAGAAAGGTATCAGTCTTCCACATTTTCTCTGTGTTGGGGTAGGGATTGTTAACTGACCCTGTATGAAGCCAGGCTGAGAGAATTGGGGGTGTTCAGCCTGGAGAAGAGAAGGCTCTGAAGAGACCTTGTAGTGACTTTCCAGTATCTGAAGGGGGTGTAAAAGAAAGCTGGGGAGGGACTTCTTATGAAGGTATGGAGTGATAGAATGAGGGGGAATGGCTTTAAATTGGAGAGGGGAAGATTTAGGTTAGACATTAGGAAGAAATTTTTCCCTTTGAGGGTGGGGAGGCCCTGGCCCAGGTTTCCCAGAGCAGGGGTGGCTGCCCCATACCTGGAGGGGTTCAAGGCCAGGTTGGATGGGGCTTGGAGCCCCTGATCCAGGGGGAGGTGTCCCTGCCCATGGCAGGGAGTTGGAATTAGATGATCTTTAAGGTCCCTTGCAACTCAAACCATTCTGTGATTGATTTCTGTCAATATTTCTGCTGAAGCTCATTTTAGCTGACCCCGTTTATCTGCAAGCATGTCCAGACAGTGATGAGCATTGTCAGAAATGGGGCTCTAGCCCAAGTTTAATCTCCATCATAACTTAACAAATTTCATAAACAACAGTAATTTTCGGACCAGGTGGTTTTCAGGATGAAATGTCTAGTAAGGGTGGAAAAGGAGAAAACCTCTTATGTGGTTTGAGATGAAGAAGCAAATCTCCCAGCTGCTGCCTCTGTTTCTGAAGTGCAGTAGGACACAGCAAGCAGGTGGGTTTATAACTAATGAAAGAAACTTGTGGCCTGCCCTGGGAGTGGTACAAGTGCCCCCTAGCAGAGGGATCTCCCCTATCTCTTGAGGTGCCACTGAGTTAGTGGCATTTGGTGTTCCTGCAGGAGGGTGTCCTGTCTTTTCTGGCTTGGGTGAATGTACAGTCTGTGATTACAGCACTTTATTTCAAGGTCAGGGTGCTGTGCTCTGTCATCAGAGTGAGAATGGTTTCCTAACAGAGCACTGGATTGTTGGCTTTTCTGTTAAGAAATGCTGGGTGTTTCTTTCAGCTGTTACCTCTGTTTTCCTGGGAATTTAAAAACGAAAGCACGTGGCGGGGGCACTTAAGTGAGATTATGCTGGGTATTTACTACAATGCTTTGAGTCTTTGTTAGACTAGACTGTTAGGCACAGAAAACCCTGGGCAAAAAGTGTCCAATGCAGCACAAAGCAGTCAAAACTGTATGAAAAAAATCAGAATTTAAACATTTAAAACTTCTTTAAAGAAGGAATCAGTCAAAGCAGCCTAATTCCTCCTTTATCCTATTCAAATACTTCTGTTTGCTTCTTGTGTGTGCCATGACCAGTGTCTATAGGTTAGTGTATTGGAACTCCATGCAACACATTAATCTCATTTTGCACTCTTGAGAGGGGCTGTAAAGGATTTTGCCCGTGGTTACCTCACTGCAGCTAAGCTGAGATATAAAGGAGATGCTTGAGAGGATCATTTATCTACGCTTCTGTGTCAGTTGTCATGTAAAATATTATTATACAGAACAGTGGCACCCGAGAATTTTAATCAAGAATAGATACTATAGACGCACACAATCCATATACAGAAAAGAAATTTGTATGTCTATGTAAAAGGTGCAATATATGTTTATATTTATCATAGAATCATAGGATGGTTTGGGTTGGAAAGGACCTTTAAGACCATCCGGTTATGTGTATCTAACCACATCTGGGGTGGAGGGAAAGCAAACTGGTCTGAAATGAGAGAAAGTCTGAAATACTGAATGCAGAAACCTCCTGGTTGACATGAAAGCCCTAAATCCACACACTCATAGCCCCCCTCACCCACGTTTGAGCTGGGAAGGGAGTGTTAGGCTCTGTTGACAGGCTGAACGCTGAGGTTCTACCATGAGCTGTAGCTCCACGCTGTTTGGAGGGCTGGGTGAGGTGCTGAAGGGTGGAAGGCAGACTGAGCAAAGGAGAGACGTGTATCCAGTGGTGGCATTGAGTGTTCTAACGAAGGGATGTAACGAGAGTGCCAGAAAGGCTTAAACAAGGCCAGCACCCCCTGACTGTGGGAGGGGATGAAGCGCTGGGAAGAGTGTGGGGAGGAAAAACAGTGCGGGCAGGCTGGAAATTACAGAGAAACTGCATTAAATGTACAATGGGAACCCAGCCTTTGTGGAAGGCAGACGAAAAAAGAACAAGATATATTGAAAAAGGCCAATAGAGGCTGAAGTAATAAAATGAAGCCTGAAAATCCTCCTTTACCTCCCGTTCTGAAGAACGCAGAGGTGATGAGTAGAGCTGTCAAAAGTCTTTTAATGGGAAAGTTGTGATTTATGAGGTTTTGTTTTTCATTACTTTTTCTCCTTTTTTTTTTTTTTAAATAAAAACAAAATTTATTTGGGGAATGCTCAGTTTCTCCCATTTCTGCTGCTTTGAACTCAAAAGGATGGGACAAAGCGGGCATTTTTTCTGTATTACACTTTTTAAATATGAGAAAACAAACCTGTAATTTTTAATTACTGTTAAAACTGGAAGAAAGCTTTAGTAAGAACAAAGAGAAACCATAAAATCTCCTTGTATATTGTGTGCTGACTTTCTTGTCCAGGAATAAAAACATGTATCTTTCCTGTAGGAGAGAACCTGGCTATAGGGGTAAAAAAAACTGGTTTTCAGCTAGCTCTATTCAAACAATCTGCAGACACATAGATTAGAATTATAGAATTATTTGATTGGAAAAGACCTCTGAGATCAAGTCCAACTGTCCCTGTCCACTACTAAACCAGATCCCTCAGCACCTCATCTCCCCATCTTTCAAACCCCCACCAGGGATGGGGACTCCCCCACCTCCCTGGGCAGCCTCTGCCAGAGCCTGAGAGGCCTTTCTGTGAAGAAATATTTCTGATGTCCAATCTGAACCTGCCCTGGTGCAACTTGAGGCCATTTCCTCTTGTCCTGTCCCCTGTCACTTGGGTGAAGAGCCCAGCACCCACCTCTCCACAACCTCCTTTCAGGAGCTGCAGAGAGTGATGAGGTCCCCCCAGCCTCCTTTCCTCCAGGCTAAACACCCCCAGGTCCTTCAGCTGCTTCTCATAACCCTTGTTCTCCAGACCCTCCCCTAGCTCCATTCCCTTCTCTGGACAAGCTCCAGCCCCTCAGTGTCTTTCTTGTAGTGAGGGGCCTGATTAATTGCATGTTTTCATCCACTTTGCTGTTTCCTCTGGCAGCCTGCAGAGAGGGAAACCAGGGCCCTCAATCTGAAACCTGCTTCTTGTGCAAAGTCCCAGTAACGTGAGGCTGATGGTTCACATCACTCTCTGAGATTTTTCTGCCCCTAAACAGCCAGTAAGAGCCATTGTTATTAATTTTTTAGATACTTATTGGAGATTCTTGGTCTTTCTCTTGAAGTGCATTTGTTGTTGCACTCCTTGCATGAGGCTGTGATGATTAGATGTAAGATCATGCTAGGTGTGCCACTTTGCCTGTGCGTGAAAAATAAGTGATCACAATGTTGAGGTGGGAAGGGATCTCTGGGGGTCACCTGCACCAGCCGCCCTACCTAGCAGGGACACCTAAAGCCCATGTTTTTTGACTGTCCCCAAGGATAGTGGGGGACCACTCTGTAATGCAATACTGAGTGGTGTCCAGCATCCCATCCCAGGGAGCCCCGGAATTGACTGAAACCTTTTAGAACATTAAACATCCCCGGAGACAGGCTACAAGAGGAATTGTTTGGTTGTTTGAGGCTCCTTTGTAAAGCACAAGGCATAAAGCAAAGGGACATGTGAGTAATGTAGTACCACAAAGCTGCGACTGTAAAAGCTTCAGCAGCCATAAACCACGCCGAGCGGGGTGTTGGGCTGCTGGCTGTATTTTCTGGTAGGCTGAGGAGCAGACTCCTGGTATGGGAGGGTAATTTGTGAGCACATCTTGTCGCCAGCAGTTTGATGGAGGACTCCCAAACAGCTCTAGCTCCCCTCTATTCAGCTCACGTTCAGGTCGTTAAAAGATGTATCCTATGTAGAGCTGATGTTTGGGGGAAGATTGAAGGCAAAGAGCTTCCCCATGAAAAGTGATCCTATACAGCGAGACGCACATGGGTCTGGGCTTTACTGCTGTTCTATCCATCCCTCTCTCAGCTGTCACGGGGCGTGTGTTGTCCTACATTGATCTTGTGGAGTTTGAAGGGGCTCCTTCCTGAAGACGAGCTGAGTGGAAGCCAAGTTTCCAACTCCTCGCACGCAGGCTTTGCTGTGCAAATGGAATTGCAGTTCCTCACCGTTTCACTCGGTGTGAGAATGAACTCTTCTAACTAAGAGCACTCATTTAATGTTTTCAGGAGAGGGGAGTGTTTGACCACGCTTTGCTTGTGACCTTTTCAGTATTCAGTGTTTTGTTTGAGCAGCCACTTTGTCTGGTCCCCAAAGGTTGGCGAGATGTGGAGTGTAAACACAGGACAGTTGGAGCAGCCAAGCAATCAAAGCGTGCTTTCATAGCAAAGGTCACGAGCCTATTGCACAGCGTATTATTATACACAACATTAATTTCCAGAATTTACAGGCAGGAACTTGCGCAGAGGAGGCATCTGAGTGTCATGAAAGCCTTGTTCCTAAAGAACAGCAGTAGGGAGGGATTGCCTATGGAACACCAGGGTGTGGGAGAGCCTGATGGAAGTTACATTGACAATGAGACTCAGCCATTTGAAATTATATGAAGGCAAAGATGACCACCATCCTTCTGGGCTACATCAGCCAGCAGGTCAAGGGAGGGGATCCCGCCCCTCTGCTCAGCAGTGGTGAGACACAGCTGGGGTGTTGGGCTCCTCAGAACAAGGTAGTCATGTTCTCACTGGAGCACATCCAGTGAAGGGACTGAAGCATCTCTTGCATCAGGAGAGGCTGAGAAAGCTGGAATTGCTCAGTCTGGAAAAGAGAAGGCTCAAGGTGGGGTCTTATCCATGTATATACCTGGTGGGAGGGTGTGGAGATGATGGAGACAGGCTTCTGTCAGTGATGTCCAAGGGCAGGACCAGAGGCAATGGGCACAAGCTGAAATGCAGGAAATTCTGATGAAACACAGAAGACAGTGAGAATAGTGAAACAATGGAGCAAGTTGCCCAGAGAGGTTTTGGAGTCTCCAGCCTTGGAGAAATTAAAAGTTGAGCACTATGAGGCTTTGCAAGTTGTACTGGACACGTGTGGATACCTGGCAGCATATCTGTGTGTATGAAATGCTGTGCTGAGGGAGACACAGGTTCTGAGTGAATGACTGTTTTAACTAACTTCATTAATAAGTCTGGTAATAAATAATCCTCAATTTGTTCTTCACCAGTGAAACATTCACTTCGTTGCTCACTCCTGCTAATAAGAAAACACCATTATTTTGTAGATGCTAAAATCCACATTCCGTGTACACGGATCACATTTTTCCCACAGGAAGCAGGCAGTGTTTTATGGAGAGAAACAGCTACTTTGGACAGCCTTTGCCAGGGCCTGAGAACCCTTTCCATGAAGAAATTTTTCCTAATGCCCAGTCTGAGCCTGCCCTGGTACAACTTGAGGCTATTTCCTCTTGTCCCCTCCTCCATCACTTAGGTGAAGAGCCCAGCACCCACCTCTCCACAACCTCCTTTCCAGGAGCTGCAGACAGTGATGAGGTCTCCCCTCAGCCTTCTCTTCTCCAGGCTAAACATCCATAGTTCCCTGAGCCTTTCCTCACAGCCCTTGTTCTCCAGCCCCTTCCACAGCTCTGTTCCCCTCTCTGGACGTGCTCCAGCCCCTCAGTGCCCTTCTTGGAGTGAGGGGCCCAGAACTGACCCCAGGATTTGAGGTGTGACCTCGCCAGCACTGAGTACAGGGGCAAAATCCCTTCCCTGCTCTTTCTGGCCACACTGGTGCAGGCCAAGACAAAATCAACTTGGTTCTAAGTAGAAGGATGAATCCTTCCCACTTATACATTCGAGGTGTTTTCATAGCTTTGCCTTCTTTCCTTTCTTCCAGCTTGTTTGTTGTGTGGTCTCTGCACCAAGAGACCGCGTTTCACCACCCATGCACCTTGCCGAAAACAGCAATCATCGAGTAGTTTTAACATCAAAATCGCTACTGAGGCAACAGAACCAAGGTAAAACAACTGGCTTCTTGTTTCCAGAGACCAACTCTGAATGCAAATTAAATTTATTTGTAGCAGCATGGATACTGGAGAAATGGGAGCTTCCCATGTTTCAGCTTATGCCTATTGCCTTTTCTTTTGTTCCCATGCTTCTTCAGAAAGAGCCTGTCTCCACATTCTTCAAAGTCTCCTTTTGCCTTCTCCCCTTGAAGGGACATGCTTCTCTTAGAATCCTATTGCTTGACCTCTCCTTCAGGAACAGCAGTTCTGTTCTTCCCCATTGTTTTAATTCTCCCCTGAAAAGTGGTTCTGGGAGTAGGAAGACCCTTCAGTTCCCCCATGGAATGGCCCATGGAACAGGGAGACCCCCCCAAAAAGTGGGAATGGTGTAGGCAGACCTGCCTAGTTCCCCCAAGAGTGGGGCAGGGGATGGGGAGCTCCCCTCCAGCCTCCCAGAAGGAGGTCAGGGAGTGAGGAGACACCCCCCCAGAAGTGGATCAGGGTGTGTGGAGACCCCTTCAGCCCCCTTGGCCACATGTGGGCCTGGACTGGAGTCCAGCCAGCCCTGCTGTCCAGTCTGGCTGGTGGCATCAGATGGGCTGGAAGAGAGAACGCCCTGGTCAGGGATTTGCCTCAGCCAGCTGTGGAAGGGGATCACTGGGGGGTGGTTGAATCTATTGACTTGCCTGTTGGTATTACTGCATTGAAGAGTCATTTAGTGCTTATTTCAGCCTGCATTTACTATCCATAATGATCCATCATGCTCAGCGCTATCAATAACAGTGCAGTAAGAACACATTTTTATGTACTTTCTCCACTCACATTTTGCTGTAAAAAAAAAAAGTGGGTTTAATGTAAAATCCTTTTCTTTTTTTTTTTTCCCTCTTGTGCACATGTGCTGAGCTGTATCAAGAGCAGGACTGTGAAACGGATAAAAAACTGGCCATATGCTTTCTTCACGGTCTCGCAGTGCCTGGAGCCCTTGCAATCTGGCATGGGCTTCTGAGCGAGCATGAGCTGCCTGATGGCTGGAGGCTCCTCAGCCTACTGGTATGTGGAGAAGGACTTGGGGTGCTGGGGGAGGAGATACTGGACATGTGGTCACAGCCCAGAAACCAACTGTGTCCTGGGCTGCACTCAAAGCAGTGGGACTAGCAGGGCAAGGGAGGGGATTCTGCCCCTCTGCTTCACTCTAGTGAGACCTCACCTGGAGTCTTGTGTTCAGTTCTGGAATTTCCAACATAAAAAGGAGATGGGGCTGTTAGAATGGGTCCAGAGGAGGCCGTGGAGAAGATGCGAGGGCTGGAGCATCTCTGCTGTGAGGCTCTGGGGAGACCTTAGAGCAGCTTCCAGTGCTGAAAGGGGCTCCAGGAAAGCTGGAGAGGGGCTTTTTCCAGGGGCCTGGAGTGACAGGATGAGGGATAATGGCTTTAAATTGGAAGGGGAAGATTTCAATTAGAAATTAGGAAGAAATGTTTTCCTTTGGAGGTGGGGAGGCCCTGGTCCAGGCTGCCCAGAGCAGGGGTGGCTGCCCCATCCCTGGAGAGGTTCAAGGCCAGGTTGGATGGGGCTTGGAGCCCCTGATCCAGTGGGAGGTGTCCCTGCCCATGGCAGGGGTGGCACTGGATGAGCTTTAAGGTACTTTTCAACCTAAACCATTCCAGGATTCTATGACCAGTACCCAGGATGAGGACGCTACTGGAAAGCAACTGCTCCTCCTCTGTGGCTTCTCACCTGGGGAGATGACATCTGTCCCAGCCAGGGGTAACTTCTGCTGCTGTCCTGCAGACAGGGAGCATCTGAGGCTGTGCCTGGTCTGATCACACTCTTCACCCACTTGCGCTGCTGGTGACCAGTCCATCAGCGTAGGTAGGCACGTAGCAGTACCTTTCTTTTCACTACCTGGCAAAGCAATCCGTGGTTTTCTTCACTGGTGTCGTATTGCCACTTGTTTGACAGAATGGTGCATTTTAGACATCCTGATGATAAGTTAGTTTATTTCCATCTCAATGGAAAATTCTGTGCCTTACACTGAAGCCTCCTCACCATTTACTTTGATTCTTAATGAAGAACATTTTAGACTGAAGTCTTGTTTTCTTGTGTTATTAAAAATATTGCTCATAAAATATATATGGGTTTCTGAACTTTTGCTGCTGCTGTAGGGATGGATAAATACTCTGCATTAATAAAAACCAAGGAAAAAATAAAACAGCAGCTTCAAGCATCTTGATATATTAGTATGAGCCAAAGCCATCTCTAACTGCTACTGGTCTTTTCAGCGTTCCTCCCCAACATGGAGCTGGCAAAGGCACCAGGGACCAGACATGGTGTCAGGATGCCCTTGTTCAAAGACCAGGAACCACATCGCTGGGAGCAGCAGAGCCCACAGCCCAGTTGGTACCGAGCCTTTAGGAGGAAGCCCATTTATTCATCCTGAGTTCCAGAATCAAAATGTGAGAGCAACTACCCTGCCATCTTTCCTCTGTGCCTCCATTGGCAGGAGGCTTGGAAAAGCAAAACAACTTCTCCACTGAATCCTGGACCTACAACTGCTGTAAAGTTTGGCCAAGGAAAAGGATCCTTGCTGGTTTGTGCTGCAGCCAGACCTTGAGATATAAAACAGGACCCCAGCCCTGTGCGAGAAGTGTCACCAAAGAGGTAAGGATGAGTATCAGACTATCACTTCATAGTTATCACTTCATACCTGCCAATAGGTCCTGTGGAACCTCTTGGCACTCGGAGCCCAGGCAGGAGAAGCTGTGAAGCTGCATTAAAGCCCAAGGAGCGATTCATGTGGCAGAAGGGCTGTGGCCCCAGGGACCAATCCAGCCCATGGTGGCTGTGGCCCCAGGGACCACACACTTCAAGGTGCTTGTGGAAGGCCCTGGACACAGTACTGTGACTGCAGATGTTGATCTGTGGTCTTTTACCCCTCTGAAAGACTATGGAAAAGAGAGATTCAAAATACTAAGTGAGTGAAGAACAGCAGATTTCTCCCTGCAACACCACAGCTGTCTCTGCCCCATGGTTTACATGGCTTTAATGTAAGGAATTTGTTTTATCCTTCAGACTTAATGTTTTCCCCGATGGCAGATGCCACTTGGGTGTGTAAGAAGGCTGCCAGCACGGCAGGGTGCACAATGTAGCTTTCTGCCCTTCCTTCCCAAAAACTGACAGATGGACTTCATGATCTTAGAACTTTCCCAGCCTCAGTGATTCTGTCTGGCATTGTTAGATAAGCTCAGTAATTAGGGAGGATTAAGTGCAGTTACTGGATCGTGGCAGATTGCAATTCTTGAAGATATATATTTTCGTAATATATGTTTTGAGAACAGCAATACTATTTGGCCGTTTGGGTCAAACCTTCAGTGCTGGGCACCTCTCCCACTGGTGGTGGTGTCAGACTCTCTTGACCTCAGGAGAAATTTTCAGGGGCCCATTTATGTGGTGTCACTTCCCCCCTGCCCACTCTGCTGCTGCTCCAAGCATCACCCTATGTATGCGACTTTGTCCACCTCATTTATGTCTTTGCAAGAGATGTTGATAGTTTGTCTGCCGTTATGCTGAAGGCACTGCGTTAGTGCTCTCTGGCCATCCTCTGCCACTTAGAATCATAGAGCTTTTAAGGTTGGAAAAGCCCTCTCGGCTCACCCAGTCCAACCATCAGCCAACCCCACCACGATCACTAAACCCTGTCCCCAAGGGCCACGGCTATATAGTTTCTGAGCCCCTCCAGGGATGAAGACCCCACCACTGCTCTGGGCAGCCTCTGCCAGCACTCCACTACTCTTTCAGTAAGGAAATTTCTTCATTTGGGTTTGGTTTATCTGATTTTTGACTCCTTGGGTGAGGACCATGTCTTTTTCCGCTGAGTGCCCACTGACAGAACAAGGTCTGCGGCGCTGAGATCAGCTGCATGGGGAAAGGGAATATCGATAAAAGGTAAGTCCTAGGTCTGGGTCAACATTCCATACACAAAAATATAACACTGAAATTAAAGAGGTGGAAAAAAATGCAATTAGCAATGATATAATCCCAGTTGCTATTAGGAACCAATAGTGCCCAAACCATTCCTTCCTTCAGCACTGATATCAATTATGTGCCTGTTGTCAGGACCCCTCAGCACCTCCTACAGCTGCATCCCACACTGGAGCACATCAGCTGTGGATTAAATGAATCTAACAATGCGAGGAACTTACTAATGTGCTATTTCTAAGGGTTTTTTTCACACTTTGCAGGCCATTTATCTGCTCTGCACATCACTTTTTCACAGCCTGTTCCCATCTGTTGCCCATGGAATTGATAATGTTCCGCACAGCGTTGCCTAAACCCCCCTCCCAGGGCTGCAATTAAACATGCTCACAATCCACACCTAATGTGTACTGGAAACAGGGAAAACAGAACCACCGCTCCGGTTCCTTTCCAGCCTGGGTGGTTTGGGGATGTTCCTTCTTTTCTTAGCACTTGACTTTGCGTGAGTGATATTCTCCACTTTCAGCAGGAAAAAAACATTCTATTTTTTGTCTTGTGATGGAGAAATAATAGAGTGGGAGGAAAAACTATCTGTAACCACCAGCATCATCCACAAAAGCTGGTAAGCTACTTTGTATGCAAAATGCTCTGTGCCAATTATCCTTTTTTTCTAGCTGATGCCACGATTCCCTGAGGAGCAGACAGTGCCCGAGGGCCCCTCTCCTCTGGCAGCCCCTGGTCAAAGCCTCACACGCCTCTCGCTGGCTTTTTGGTGGGCAAACAGCTTCAGGGGTTGCTCAGCCAGGAGTTATCCAGTGCCTCAAAACAGAAAACTTGCCTTTTGACTAAGCTTATTTTTTTTAAGCACTCAGGTGAAAATGTTTATTATCAGAAAACTTATCATTTCACTCAGATTCTAAACAGTTTAATTCTGTAAGAGAAGTATTCCCATGTTTCATTTTAACATTTGCTTGCCTCATATCCCAGATCTTCTTGGTCCAACTGTTCATGAAGAGCCCCACAGCCTGGTGTTGGAGGTCCCTGCAGTGAGAACACAGCTCCTTTCAGAGGAGCAGAACCCAGAATGCTTCCCCAGATGAAGGTGCTCTCAGATCTCGCTGGCTTTAGCCCGTCTCCTCAGAAGGAATGCTGGGGTGTAAGGAAATACCTGCTGATTTCTCCTGGCCAGGTACAGAGTGCAGCAGCGCGGAGCTGGCAGCAACCCTCTAGTTGTCAAAACAGGTCCTGTGCAATTCCCAGAACCATTTCAGGTAATCTCGAATACTTGGTGCTCTAAGAATTAGCATTCTTTTTTAATTCCCACCCTGTATTTTTTCCTGGCTGGTTTGCATCCACTTGCGCTTGGAGAGATGATTTGCTTGTGTGGAACCACGTACCACATGGCTACATCCCTGCAGCTTTAGGTTCGTCCTGTTCGCCTTAAGCTGCATTTGTGTCCAGAACAGCTCTGCAGGGATATTTTAATGCATGTTGTGTGGCTGAGAGAGGGAGAGGAGTTCCCCACTCTATTCCACTTTGGTGAGACCCCACCTGGACTCCTGTGTGCAGTTCTGGAGTCCCCAGCATAAGAGGGAGATGGAATTGCTGGAATGGGTCCAGAGGAGGCCATGGAGATGATCCAAGGGCTGAAGCACCTCTGCTGTGAGGACAGGCTGATGGAGTTGGAGATGTTCAACCTGGAGAAGAGAAGGCCGTGGGGAGAACTTAGAACAGCTTCCAGTCCTGAAAAGGGGAAAAGTCCAGGAAAGCTGGGGAGGGTTTTTTTACAAAGGCTGGGAGTGATAGGATCGGGGGAATGACTTTGCATTGGAAAAGGAAAGATTTCAATTAGACATTGGGAAGAAATTCTTCACACCGAGAGTGGGGAGACCCTGGCCCAGGCTGCCGAGGGAAGCGGTGGCTGCCCCATCCCTGGAGGTGTTGAAGGCCAGGTTGGATGGAGTGGGCAGGGGTAGGGTTAATTGTCACAAGAAGATGGGAGGAGCCAAAGGGATACTGATACCATGGCATCATGCTCAGTTTATTGGGGGGGGGGGGGCGGCAATTGGCTGTGAGGCAAGGGTTTGTGCTATGGTTTGGGGCTCAGTAATCTCAGCTGGGATGCGCTGTTTGGGAGCGCGGCTCAGGTTTCTGTGTCAAGAGCATGCAGGATTTCTGTTCTCCAGGCCATGGGTGATATGCATTGTGTTCCACTCATTCTGTGTATTTTTTTACTGCTATTGTTGTATTTGCTCTTCCTTTGCAAGCTCTTCCTGTCAAACTGTTATTATCTCAACCCACGAGCTTTTTCCACCAGCTCTGATTCTCCTCTTCATCCCACAGAAGGTGAATTTTTAGGGGTGAACAAGTGGCTGTGTGGTTCTTTGTTGCCAGCTGGGGCTACACCACAACTTATCTATGCAAATATTTGTAAATACACATACATATGAATAACTCATCCTCCCTGTATGCAGATCCTTCTCCTGGCAGGGCTCTCACAGTCCCCCACTGGGCACCATTCACTTCCTGTGCCTGGCTGGTGATCCTGAGCATGGCTTTATACACAGCAGGGGTATTTTTTGCTTTCCTATCACCGCCTCGATTTATCTCGTTCCCTGGGAACCAGAGGAGCAGCTCCTTAAATCAAGGACATACTTATCTCTAACAGGAATTGCAGCTAAAGCTGAGCCATCCAGCACTATTTCTAGTTCTTTTAGCTTGCCCAGTGCTCTTCTTTCTCCACTCTCTTTATGGAGCAAATGTGGCTACTTTTTCTCTTAGAAGGGAGAACTTCAAATAAAAGTAATCGTGGTTATTAGCTTAAACCCTGTGCTATTTGCCCACCTAGATTTGAGCTTTACTGAGTGGAGCTGATGCTCTATTCCAAGGAGATCAAATAGCTCTCAAGTCAACACTGACAGTGGCAAAAGTTGGTGTGGGCACTGGTATCTTTATCTCATTTTATGATTAAAAAAATATGCATTGGGCCCTCATGCTACAGCTTTCTGAATATCGTGGAGTGGGTTGGGCTGGAAGGGACCTTAAAGCCCATCCAATTCCAACCCCCTGCCATGGGCAGGGACACCTCCACTGGAGCACTTCAAATTTCCCTTCTTCCAGCTTGTGCACGCTGCCTTTTTACCCTTCACAGTGCACATCTGACAAGACTGTGGCTGTCTTTTCCGTAATTACCTTTCAGGTAACTGAAGACAGTAATTAAATCCCTCCTTCACCCTCTCTTGTCCTGTCCTGTTGCATGGCCTCATTTCATCCCAGGTGTAAAACTGCATTTTTCCTTGTTAAACTCTGAAGCCTTCCCACCACTGCCCTGTGACTGTGGCCTTTCACCCATCACCACCCACCCCTGCAGTCTGTATCTCACCAGCTTCACTGAGAAGCCTGCTTGGAGACTGTGCCAAAAGCCTTGCTTACTGACAGGCGGTGACGATCGGCTGCCCCTCCATCACCCCCAGAGCCTTTTCACCCCAGCAGGCAGCCAAGTTGGCCGGTTACAATTTGTCTTCATACATACAAGAGCCTGTAGAGATGGGATGAGGGGGAATGGCTTTAAATTGGAAGGGGAGAGATTTAGATTAGACATGAGGAAGAAATTCTTCATTGTGAGGATGAAGGAAACACTGGCCCAGGTTGCCCAGAGCAAGGGTGTCTGCCCCATCTCTGGAAGTGTCCAAGTCCAGGTTGGATGGGGCTTGGAGCAACCAGATCCATGTGGAGGTGTCCCTGCCCATGGCAGGTGTGGCACTGCTCTGAGGTCCCTTCCAACCCAAACCGTTCCACAATCCCATGCTCTGCCCACCGTGTTCTTACACATGGTCGTAACTTGCCAAGTAAAACTCACCATTGACCTAATTTGTCTGGCACTTGTGGAATTTAATAACACTTGCTTATATTTCTTCAGCAGAACTTTATTAAATAAGATTTTCGGCCTAATTAAACCATTTCGGGATTTGGCTTCCTGTCTCCCAAAGATAAGTCTGAAGTGTAAAATGAAGTAATAACCATCGAAATGCAGAATATATTTATAGAGGGGCTTGTAATTTCTGCATTGTTTTAATTTCAGTGCTATTTTCTTTTATGATACACTTTAAAGTAGGGTGGGGGAATCGAAGCAGAAGTTACTGGGGACTGTGAGCCTGACATCTTTAGTAAAGTAGGAAACTGCGAGCTGTAAATGTGTTCTGTGTGGAGAAGAGAACAGTTTGGCCATGGCCATGTAAATGTCATAAAATCAAAGTCTGCTCAGGGAACGGGAAACTTTGGGAATTGAACTAATTTATTACAGATACAAACAGAAAACAGGTTGTGCCCAGAGCAGTGGTGGCTGCTCCATCCCTGGAGGGGTTCAAGGCCAGGCTGGATGGGGCTTGGAGCCCCTGATCCAGTGGGAGGTGTCCCTGCCCAGGGCAGAGGTGGGACTGGATGGGCTTTGATGTCCCTTCCAACCCAAACCATGCCATGATTGTATGATTCTAAAGCAGATATCAGAGAAAGTTACCCTTTTTAGAAGGGTCTTACCCTTTCCCGACCATCAGAACACATTAATCAGAAAGCAGAGAGGGATTTACATCCTTGTGAAGGCAGGGTTATTGATGCAGTGTGGGATTTGCTTTGTCTCCATGCAAAAACCCTTCAGTTTGAGCCTGCAAGAAGTGAATGACATGGTTAAGCAGTGACATCTTTAATTTACAAAATAATACATACCCAGAGTTGGTTGTTGGAAGAGGTTACCTCTTTCAGAGACTACATTTACAAACATTTTCTTCAGTGGCAGAGCTTATTTACAGCCCTCTTGCTTCTCCTGCTTCATCTCCGTGTGCCCGTTCCTGCCTCTATTTCTGTGCCACTGACACATTGTCAGTGCTGAGATTTGTAGACCCATAAAATGACCTGAATTGAAAAGAAAAAAGTTATTTTTTTTGTTAGTCTGGATTCTCTCAGTGATCCAGTTCGTGTGCCCTCACACACACCTACTGCAGATTCAGAGCTCGTACAAGGGTTTGTCTGGGACACAGATCGATTCCTGGAATACATTTCCTGATGTTCTCAGTACTTCTTTTGTTTGTGACAGTTACTTGACTTACTGGCACCTCTGTAATTCTAAGCCCATTAGGGTTTGAGAAGAGGCAATAAGGTAAATCAGCGATTCCAGGAACATAAGCTGTGATGGAAGGATGGAAGCTGTGACTCCCCCATCCCTGGAGGTGTTGGATGGGGTCAGGTTGGATGGGGCGTGGAGCCCCTGATCCAGTGGGAGCTGTCCCTGCCCATGGCAGGGGTGGGACTGGATGGGATTTCTGGTCCCTTCCAACCCAAACCATTCTGTGATTCTATTTGTGGCTGTTGTGGTTGGTTTAGTGGCAGATAGGAATGGCTGGACTTGATGATCTAAGAGGTCTTCTCCAACCTAGTGACTGATTCTATGAAAAAGAGAAGGTGGCAAGAGGGGTGATGGCAGAGTGCACTGTGCTGTGGAAATGCGGAGGTGGCTCTGGTTTCCTGGTCCGTGGGCTCAGATACAGCAAGGAGATGGCACCCAGCTGGCATCAACCTCTCGCCAAGAGCAGGGACAGCTGAGGACCAGAGCAGGCTCCTAAACACCTGCCTTATGGGAAAGGCCAGGAGACACCAGCATCCATCAGGGACAGATGGGGCCATGTGGGTCCAGCCCTTGCTGGTCCTCCCACCTCCACAGACTGAGAGCTGCCTGGCTGTCAGTTCTGCATGGAGAACTGAGCTCATGGCTCAAACAGGAGCTGAGGGAGTCGGATCCCTCTCTGGGAAAAGCCCTGTGAAACATAAACGTGAGACAAAGAAAACACATAGACAATAACTTTTATTTCTTTATTTGTACCTGGAGAAGAGGAGGCTGAGGGGAGACCTCATTGCTCTCTACAACTACCTGAAAGGAGGTTGTAGGGTGCTGGCCTCTTCTCCCAGGGACAGGGGACAGGACGAGAGGGAATGGCCTCGAGCTCCACCAGGGGAGGTTCAGGCTGAACATTAGGAAAAAATTTTTCACAGAAAGGGTCATTGGGCACTGGAACAGGCTGCCCAGGGAGGTGGTTGATTCACCTTCCCTGGAGGTGTTTAAGGGAAGGGTGGATGAGGTGCTAAGGGGCATGGTCTAGTGTTTGATAGGAATGGTTGGACTCGATGATCCGGTGGGTCTCTTCCAACCTGGTGATTCTATGATTCTATCTTCCTTAAATAATAAAAACAGCTGAAATAGACCATTGTCATTGTAAATGGCCTCAGGGATGTCTCCTAAGGCAAAGATACACCTGAAAAAACCCTCCATGCAGATGCTAAGGGCACACCCAGCACCACTGGTTATTTCCTACTCAGTTAATTCAGGATTCTTTTTTTTTTTCCCCTCATATGAATTAATTCTCTGACTGCCAGGGATGCATGTGCGCATGATCCTGATCAAACCCACAATCTGTTCTCTTTGCCAGGACACATCTCCTGAGCCTGTGAGCTTCATGCCTCACAATTCAAATTTCTGATTCTATTTTTATCCTGGTTTTTAAGGAAGCATCGCTCACATATTTCATTTATTCATGAAATGGCATCTTCTCTGGTCCTACAGTGCCACAGTTAGTTTGTCACGTCAGTTAACACGTACTTCTTTGTAACACTGAATGCTTCTGAGCTGGCCAGAAAATGATGTCTCGTTATCTTCCGTTAATGGATTCAAGAGTCTGGATATGTTGCAGCATCTTTTATTAGCCTGGATAATGATGGGAGGAAGAAGGAATCATGCAAGCTCTCTCCAGGCTGGCAGCACAAGCACTGAGCCTCTTCCAGCCATTTCTCCTTCCTCGCAGTGACAGGGATGCCCTGGTTGTCATCCACTTGCTTCCTCTCTGGCTCACCTCATACCACCCCGTTCTGCTGTCTGGGGCATTCCCTGAATCCCTTTCTGCTTCCCTGAATCATGCTTCTCGTGTCACTGCCCCTGGGCTAGTGGGGCTGTGGGGATGGTCCCCCTGCCAGCCCTGGGAAGGGGCTCCTATGGTCACCTCCTGCACAGGGCAGCATCCTGGAGTCCTGCTGGAGCCCACAGCACACGGGCACAGGTTTGTTAGAGCAAGTGCAGAGGGGGCCATGGAGATGATCTGGGGGCTGGGACGCCTCTGTTCTGAGAACAGGCTGGGGGAGTTGGGGTTGTTCAGCCTGGAGAAGAGAAGGCACGGGAAGACCTGAGAGCACCTTCCAGTGCTGAAAGGGGCTCCAGGAAACCTGGGGAGGGGCTCTGGATCAGGGAGTGCAGGGTTAGGATGAGTGGAATGGTTTTCAGCTGATAGAGAGGAGATTGAGATGAGATCTTAGGAAGAAATGCTTTGCTGTAAGGGTGGAGAGGCCCTGGCCCAGGTTGCCCAGAGCAGGGGTGGCTGCCCCATCCCTGGAGGGGTTCAAGGCCAGGTTGGATGGGGCTTGGAGCCCCTGATCCAGTGGGAGGGGTGGGACTGAGGTCCCTTGCAGCCCAAACTATCCTGTGATTCCATGATCCGTGATCCCGTACTCGTAGCTCTCTCCCAGACTGGCTGGTGCATGCTGTCAGTGATGGTGTCTGGTGAGACAGATGGACTCAACCAGCTGAACACGGGATAATCAAAGTTCTCCTGTGGCAGTGAATGGTAATCCAGTGCTCTTCGTGGCTTTCTGTTCTTTAATGCAAGCAAAATACACTTGCAGGAGACAGAATGTTTTATGGGGTAAGTTCAGTTCCTCACAAAATGAAAATGCAAAGCACTGTGCAGTATTAGCATGGCAGTAACTCTCTTTTTCTGAGAAAGGTGGTTCCTGTATAAATGTGTCTGACAGAAGACTTTTATGAAGGAGCGATAACTCATCAAGACACGCTGACACAACAAGTGTTTCTGACACATTCATGTGTCCCAACTGAACTACAGGCTCTGAAAATGCAGCTTTGCCAGGAGCTGCACAAGGGTCCCCTGTTCCCCTTTACAAAACACAATGATAGGCAATGTATCTCATTTTGAATATTTTGCCCACGTCTTTTTATCTGTGTTCTTTTGCCATTCCTCAAAAGCAATGCCCATGAAGTATAACAAATTCCGTGCGTGTTACATCAGAAATCTTCTGGATAGCACGCACGTCTCCAAATCATTGCAGGAACACTGAAGCCAATCGATTCAGTCTTGGATCAGAAAATCCATCACTGCTTCAGCCAGACTTCCTCTGTGAGCACTGGCCACTTCGTTCCCCATCACTGCATGTCCTATTTGCTAAAAAATACTGTGTTTTATTTCACCTTTATCTACAAAATGCATCCAGTAGCGGCCTATTAGTGGGGCAGAAGGAGAAGTGTGGAGGCATTTTAACAGCTCAGAGCAGTTGAAGGCTACGAAGGAGGCTGTGCTGAGTCCCCACAGCAAATGAGGAGGTGATCAGGGTCCCATTTCTCCCCAAAGAGTATACAGTCAATTACAAGTTTTAAGAGAGTTACCAAAAGACTGACAAGATTAATTAAATAGATTCAAGTTTAATCATAGAATGATTTGGGTTGGGAGGGACATCAAAGCCTAATGTCTAATTGAAATATTCCCTCTTCCAATTTAAAGCCATTCCCCCCATCCTATCACTCCAGGCCTTTGTAAAAAGCTCCTCCCCAGCTTTCCTGGAGCCCCTTTAGTGCTGGAAGCTGCTCTAAGGTCCCCCTGGAGCCTTCTCCTCTCCTGGCTGAACAACCCCAACTCCATCAGCCTGTCCTCGTAGCAGAGGTGCTCCAGCCCTCAGATCACCTTTGTGGCCTCCTGCAGACCTGTTCCAACAGCTCCATCTCCTTCTTATCTTGGGGATTCCAGAGCTGGACACAGGACTCCAGGTGGGGTCTCACCAAAGCAGAGAGGCAGGATCCCCTCCCTCCCTGCTGGCCACGCTGCTCTGGATGCAGCCCAGGACACGGTTGGTTTCTGGGCTGCGAGCACGTGTTGTTGGCTCATGTTGAGCTTCTCATCAACCAGCACGCCAAGCCCTTCTCCTCAGAGTTTCTCCCAAATCAATCATTTGTCCTGTCATAGAGGTGACTACACCAGTTACTGCAACAGTACACCTGAATCTGAGATGCTTTTTTCCCATAGTTATTTTCAGTTTTAATAAGGTCTTGGAAATTAAGGTAAGCTGTGCAGTTGAGTAGTTTTTTTAATTCAGTGAAGTCATTCCAATTATATTTTAGCTTCTGAATTCCTGTAGGGACAAGCGTGCTCTCCAGGTCCTTGTTTTCAGTCTGAAGCTCAGGAACAGCTGAGCAGTAAATATTTCAGGTCAGTTAATGTACTCTCGGTGACGAGAGCTCACAGCCACAAGTACCAGAGCTTTGAAGTCCTGGCACACCTGAATCAGTCTAAAAAAGCTGCTGTGTGGCTTCTAGTTTATTCTTGTTTTGCCTAAGCAGGAAATTACCCAAAATCAATAACACGAGCTGCAAGGTGAGGAGGAAGAGCAGCTCAGACTTGGGTCTTAATTTCAGGGCCAATTTGCCTTGAATCCCAGCAATCCGTTATTTGAGTTTCAGCTGGTCTGACAGCTAATTAATTACAAAGGAAGATTGCAGAGTGGACAGCAGCAGGGGCACAGGAGGATTCATCTTTCCTGTCAACTCACTAATGTGTATCTGTTCTCCTGACACGGAAAGAATACTTCTAGTAAATCTTTGTCCGTCTCCTGTCTCCAGGAAGGAAATCAGACATGACACTAGCGATCGCCTCTGGATTTGCTGGGAAATGCGCTCTCTAAACCCAGACATGGAAATATAGCAGCACTTCAGATGCACATCTCTCTTTCCACGGCTCAGGTTATATGAAAAATGTATGAGTAATTTCGCTAGGAGATGTGCAGCTGGGCGGTGTAAATGGGCAGGATATGTGCACACGGTACGGAGAGAGGAGGAACCCGAGGTCTGCTGCTTCCCAAAGCCACTGAGTGAGCAGCAGTGTGAATCTGTGTGGTTTCCATGCATTATAAACCAGTGCTGTGTGCTGGCGTGGGGCTTTTAGTGTCAACACAGCAATCGATGGAGCTGTGGAGGCAGGATATCAGGGTGGTGGCTGATCACATAACACATTTTACCCCTCTAAGAAAACCCTTTGAGGCTCCAGAGTGCTGAATATACAGAATATTTCACAAGCACAGTCATGCCCTCTGCAGTCTTTACCTTCTCATCTGTTTGTTTTCACTCAATGGTGCCTGGATTTCCTAAGCTCTTTCTGAGCCAGGAGGGAGTGCAGCCTGGGGAGGAACGGCACTGTGGCTTTCCATGAGAGGTGGATCTGATTATTACCTGCCTTTGATGGTTTCTGATAAAATCCTGGAAAGTTCCTCACACTTTTCTTAAACTGCATTAAGGATAAATGGGAATACTGAGGTTTCCTCTCATTCTCATCTACCAAAAGGATACATGAGATCAGCTAAAAAAAAAAAAAAAAAGAGCTGCAAAGCCTTCACTAAGCGAGAATTAGAAACCATAGATTGGAAAAGACCTTTGGGATCACCAAGTCCAAATTAAAGATAAATGAACTAGATGTTTCTGAAGGTGCATATCCCTGCTGTTAAATGCTCAGAGGCAATGACAAGTTGCTGGGCTTGTGGCCCAGGCTCTTAGCTTGTTTGCATCCCTAAATGGAAGAGAGGAAGGGAAAGCATCCACAGTGATGTAAGTAGGGACAAAGAATTATCTTGTCTAGAACAATGCATTGTCTTCTCTAAGGCTTTTATGTGGCCTCCCTAGTGCCCACAGAACACCCCTGTGTCATCTCACGTGCCCTCTACACAGAGGAGATCACTTCCACCTCTTACTGCAGCTTCTGCACCCTCACTCACTGACAGCAGGGAGCTGAGCTGCTGCAGCAGTGAGGAGAGAAGCACCAAAGGCAGCAGCAGGGGAAAATCCAATCACTGATTCAGCAGCAGGCGAAGCAGACACTGCTGACCATGGACATGGGCCAGTCTAGGCAGCACAAACTGCAGAACTTCAAAAGATATCATGTAGCTGTAAGGCATTTCTCTTTCCCTCTGTCTTGCATGAATATGAGCAGGGCTAAAATGATTTGCCTAGGTCTGTCACGATCGTTTTAAAAGATGTGATGGGAGGAGGTTCTGAGAATCCTGAGAACAGCAACAACAAAAAGAGAAAGAAAAATAGAGCTGACATTAAAGCCTTTCTAGGAAGTCACCCTTTTACCTACCAAAGAGAAGGTAAAGGGCTCTCTTAATCACAATTTTCAACTTTTATCAACAAATGGAAACTAACTGTGACAAAGGATTCTCCAGCCTACTTAGCGAAGGGCAAAAAATATCCAGGTAGAAAATTCAACTAAATAAATGCTTGTTAAGAATAGCTTGGCCAGAAAATTTGACCGGTTGTTTGTAAATTAAAATAAAATGAGGAATAATGCACAAAGAGTTGTGGCAAGTCATCCATCACTTCCATTTTTAAAACCAAATGGATTTTTCAAAGAGGTTCTCACTTTGAAGCAGAACCATGTTCAAAGAAGTCCTACAGTGACAAGCAACAGGATGAGATGAAATGGCCTCAAGTTGCACCAGGGGAGGCTTAGATGGGACACTAGGAAACATTCTTTTGCTGACAAGAGTGGTGAAGCCCTGGCAGAGGCTGCCTAGGGCGGTGGTGGAGTCTCCACATCTGGAGGAGTTAAAAAAGCATGTGGCCATGGCACTTGGGGACATGGTTAAGTAGGCTGGTGGGGTTGGGCTGTTGTTTAGACTGGATGGTCTCAGAGGTTTATTCTAAACTTTATGATTCTATGATTTATGACTCTGGCTTGGAGGTCTTCTCCAGCCAGAATGATTCTGTGATTCTATGATAACTCCATGGGAGGTAATGGTTTATGATAAAAATCTCCAAAGCAGCCCTTTGATATGTGACTGTGATGGTCTCAGCCAGATGGCGGCCACACTGGGTTATGCTAAACTAGCTGAAATCCTCAGATCCAGGATGTGGGACTAACATAAGCCTACACAGCTAACCAGACTGTAAGGAACCCAAGCCATATTTGTCCTATCAGCTGTCCAATTTATGAGGCATGTAGGAAGCCAGCAGGTCCTGAGCTGTGATGTCCAGAGAAGTGCTCGATCCCCTTGTGCTGTGTCTCCTTTGCATTTCAGTCTCAGCAGCTGCCCTGGAGCCCCTCAGAGCTGTTTTCCACTGCTGAGGTGCCAGAGGAGGTCATGTGTGACAAATGAGAGATGAGTCCCATGGGACACGCTCTTTTCTGATGGAAATGTGAGAACTTTCGCTAGGCTTTTGCAATCCCTTTCCAACAGCCACTCTGAATTCTAATAATGGCCCAAGAATACCAGGCAGTTTTCATTTAAATATATCAGCAATGGTTTTTAAGGACTCTGATAACAACTTAGCTATACGAAATAAACCAGTATTTGATCTGCTTGACAATGTATTGGAAATCTTAAGTTGATCTTAATTCATCGCTGCTATAAAGTACAGTATTTGTTACCGCTACAGATCGCTCTATGGAAATATCAAGTTCAGTTTCTATGACAACAAGAGTCATAAATGCCAAAATTCTTCCTGTTCACTTTCTTTTTTCAGCTTGAAGATGAGTCTTTTCTGTCTTTTTTTTTTTTCCCCATGCCTTTAAGTTAACCTTTTCCTTTCCCCTAGAAATTAATAACCCAGACAGTCTAGGACTTACCCGCTGCGCTCTCTTCCCTTGTCTCACCTGGGGAATATGAAAAAATTCATATTTTTCCCAGGAAAGACTCAAATCTTGGAAATGTGATGAAATGTGGCAAAACAAAGCCCACAGGTGACCTTATAGAAGCAGGGCTCATCCAATGGCCACATCCCACTTGGGACCGTGTGGTGGAATGGTTGGAGAACCTGAGGATGGTACTGGTGGCCAAGATCACCTTCTCTGTCCTGGGGTCAGAGGCAGCACTGAAGGCTTGAATGGGTGGTGCTCCTGGTTCTGCAGCTCAGGTGCCTATAGACAGGATGGACACGATGGCAAGAGTTCTGCACAAAAAGACCAAACCAAGCCTTTTGCAGAATACTGGGGTAAATTGTGCTTTCAAGATCCACATTTCCAGAACAGCGGCACTATGCTGATGGACCTAGGTTGTCTGGCAAGGAGCCCAAAGGGTCAGAAATACATGGAAAAAAAATCCTATCTGAACAGTTTTTCCTGTGGTATAGCAGGAATTAGAGGTTTTAGACAATCTCAAAAGACCTGTAGCTTCAGTGAGCTGGAGTTTCCCTTGATTTAGAGCCCAGATGGCCTGCAATCTCCAGCTGGGTTAAGCTGGAGCTTGTGTCATGTAGGAAAATACATACATCAGCATTGCCAGGATGTTATAGTTCATGTTCTGGTTCATAGCGTGTTATGGGAAGCAACTCCACTCAGTCAAATATGCTTACTCTATTATCGTTCTATTCTAGATAAGAGTGTTTGGCTGCCCTTTCAGAGTCAACACAGAGAGAGATGTGCCTTGTTCTGAGCTAACATGGACATTATTGTGCTGCTGTGGAAATGATGCCTGGTTTGATTTGATCCAATGTTTTTCAAAAGACGAATCAATTTCTCATGAAGGCAAAGCCCAGCTTTGGGTGTCATCAGTGCCAAGCAGGGCTGCATCCTCCAGTCCAGGGGCCAAATGGACAGGAAGGCTCACCACCCACGGCCCATGGCACGGAGATATTGCCTGTCACTGGCTGAGGTAGGTGTCATCCCGAGCTGCAGAGAAAGCAGCTCTGTCTCGCGTCAATTAAAGCTGCAGCTCCCTTTGCCCTGGGAGCTGTGCTGTGGGCTGTTTGGCCAAGCTGGCTCCTGGCCCCAGCACATCCCTGCCACGTCCTCCCCTCCAGCTTTCCCCTGCACTCCCGGGGAGTCTCACTGGTGCTAGAAGAGCAAAACCCATTTCTGTCTTAATGATACAAAAAGACCATGCAGAGTCCTGCAGCCCCATGGTTTATGAGAACACATAGGGCATAGATTAGCCAAGCAGTGGCAGAAGAGGTCCCTTATTGCTCCAGTAGGTTGTAAATTGTAGAACTCATTTTTAAATTCCTCTTGGATGCCTTTTTCCCCCTTCTCTTCTCTACAGTCCTGTCTCATCGCAGTTCTTCTCTGCGTGCTACAAAGACACTCTCGGTATAACGACAGTGTTTCCCTGACTTTAAGCAGAACGCATTAAGCTGAGAGTTCTGCAATGCAAATGGACCTTGACATGGCACTGGCTCCTTTTTCCACTGGAACAGAGCTGTATATTTAACAAGAACCATTATCCAGATCTTTCAGATGGTGGAAGGACTCATGACATTCAGTGCTCCTGACGGAAGCAGGACGATGCTGTGGCTTGTTACGTGGTGCTTCCATGTTACAGGGGTTTGCCTCTTCTTTTGCATCTGCTTTAGAGTCAACAAGTTGGCCAGAGAGGCATTGCTGCCCTAACTTTGCTTCCATCAGAAGTGTGTGTGTGTGTGTGTGTGTAGCATGGCACGTGGTGCTGTTCCGTGTACGTTCACAGCTTGTTCTGCCTGTGTATGTGATCTTAGAGAGTGTTTCAGGCCCAGGTGGGAGTTTAGAGGGTGGCATCATCATCCAACATACATGCAGGCAGAGCTGAGGAGCTCATGTGACATTAATGTGGGTATTTGTTGCCTCTGAAGACACGGTGTGAATATTTATTCAGGAGCAGCTCTCTGGATAAAGACAATATATTAGCTGTCAAAATGTAGCATGTATCAAGCCTTAACGAGGTTGTACAGGAGAGTATTCTATGGAAGAAGTAAAACGTAGAATATAATTTAAATCCTTTTAAAAAAAACTATTGTAACTTACATGAAGCTATTTTTTTTTTTCTTACAGGAAGCTGAAACTCCAGTCTGTTTGTGTCTCTGCTGCTGTGGAACCAGAAGCTCCCCACTGAGCAGCCACCCCACTGCCCAGCCTGGGTTTGGGGCACCGAGCAGCACGGGATGCTCTGAAAACGCTGACTGAGCAGCAAGAGGCTCCGTATCCCAAACCCCATGTCTTGGGCACATGGACAGTCATTGTCACCTTGAACTGTCTTTCAGACACAGCAGGTGCTGCACGGTCATGGTCTGATCTCAGTACTTAATGCGTGGAGCACTGGGTTGATCCCTGTACTTATTTTCCTCTCTGAAACCTTTTTATTGTGACATTTCATTTTCAGCTTTTCACTGACTGTTCCTTCCCAGCAGTGGCCATGGAAATACTTCTTCTCTTTGATCTGTGACCCACAAGGTGTCTCCTGGCCACAGGAACATGAGTGCAATGGAGAGGTACATTTCCACTGGTCCATTTCTTAAGTGAAAATATAAGATTCTTGGCTTTTTCCCAGTGGTTCTATTGCTGGTTGTGAAAACTCAGAAGAAAATGTCACTGTTTATGTTGCAGTTTACCCCCTTAACCTTTTTTGCACTGTTTTGGTCCACAGAAGACAATAAATTTGAAGCCTAATATTTGTGGTTTTAAAAATTTCTTACTTCCCTACTGTATTGCTTGGGAATTACTGCACGAAGGTAAATTCAGCTGAAACACACCGAGCTTTATAATTCAAACGACTGTTCTAAACTCACACCTCTGGTGGTCTTCCACTCTACAGCAGGTCCACCACGGTTTATCCCTGATGTGCTCTGAGTTTCCATGGGGAAAGCTGGGCTGGAAGCAGGTTTGCAAAGCAGCAGCAGGAAGATCTGATACCTTCTTGTCATGGGAGGGTGGGAAAGTCTCGTTTTTTGAGAGGGACAGATGAACTAACGCAATTATACAGTGGGAAGGACTTCAGGACCAGAGGACTGGTTTAACGTTCCTCATTTTGATGCTTTGAAATAAATTTGCCTGTCCAGTACATAGGAACTGGTTTTACATTTTAGTCCAATTTGGACTAGATTGGCTCCCTTCACACACACCCTTTGCCCATTAAATCAGCTCCAATTTCCATCTGTATTTTCACTAAAACATTGCTGCTTCTGAAGTCTGGTTCATAATACCTTCGCATAACAATCCCCACTTAGCACCAACTCAAATTCTTATCAACTATCTTTATGCTCTGACTCACTCCTTTTCGAATACCTCCAGTAAGTGATGATAGGCTAAACTTCACCACTGGTAAGATATTTTATCCCATTGTATTTATTTTTCTTATCTGAAGATTATAATTTGCTTATATTAATTTGCAGTTCCATTTCTCAGTATTATTTGCCAGGTGTTATCATATCTTTGCTTCCTCATTTTAATCGCTTGTCATTGATTTACAATATCAATGATCTATGCAGGCTAAATCCACCATCAGCTTTATGCAGAAGAGCACATCAGTCTTTCCCTTTACTCCAACAGAAACAAGAGGTGAGCACATGGGCAGGGAAACACTGTGTTCCCATCTATTCCACTTCTCCATCACTCTGGTTTCCAACAGCTCAGCTTGTTCCTGGACCACAGCTCAGGCAGAAGGTTATTCTGCAAGCCTGGCTTGTCAGGTGTTGAGCAGCCCTGCTCTTCATCCACCCCTTTAAAACGAGCACTGAACTCTCTTTTTCTATCTTTTCAGAGTCCTGCTTTCTTGAAGATAAATCCCTCCAAACCCTCTCCTCTTCACTCCCTCCAGTCTTCACTGTTTCTCACTAAACCAACTCCCTGACCATGTCAAGAAGGTCCTCTGGTGCTGCCTGAGGACATCGCCCTCCGTAGCCCCTCTGGAGGCAGATGGGAAGGAAAGAGCTTGCCATCAGGGGAGTGTGCAGAACTGGGCTTCCCTCACTCACCAGGAGACTTCTCTACCAGCATTAAGTCTTGGCAGCCACAGCTTCAAGTGTCAAGGGAGCAGAGTATGTGAGTAAGGTCCCTTTCCCTTGCCCAGAAGCCAAAGGTACTGCCCAGTAAATACAATTTTTGTCACTGCTAACAAAACGTCTTGGGCTTTGTAGTGATCTGACAGCACTGGGGGTTAAGATTTGCCTGTGCTTGTCTTGTCCAGAGCTGGTTTAGCTTGGTTTAGCTATGACAATGAGGACATCACAGCCAGGTGATGGATACCTATCTAATTTAGCTTAGCTGTGTAAATGCTGCCCAGGACAACACCTAACACAGCCCACAGACCCTACCAAACACCGACTGGATGGGAGAGGATGCTGTGTGCTTTAACTGACAGCTCATGGGGAAATAAGAGTCCTGCATCAGCTGGGTCCCAGAGAGGAATGAGCACATTAACACATTGTCTCATAAAATGAATTAAAATAAACCTGGTTTGGTGTAAAACTGAGGAGGAAGAATCCCCTGGCAGCAAACACTCCCTCCCAAGAAAAGCTAATGCTTAGATGTCCCTATGGGACAGACATTTTGAAGTGCTCTATTTTCATTGAAATTACCTTTTCAATTAACCAAAAGGAGTTATTAATATCCTTATCTATTAATAAGGTCCTATTTCATATCCATCAAGCCAACAGTATGAACCCTAGTTGAAAAAAAATGAGTGTACTTTGTTTCTGGGGCTCTGTCTGGGTCTGGGCATGCAGCTGAAGGGGCGTCACTACAGCCAAATGAAAGGTCAGTAGGGCAGGGGCTGGTCCCTTGTAGGCTTCAAGCCACCTTTGTTTGGGCACAATGCAATGTTTTTCACAGCAAGGATGCTCCATCTGTACAAGTGACCTCCTAACCCAGTGATGCTCTCATGCCATCAGGATCTGTGCTCAAAGTGCTTCTTTAAGAGCTCACGGGGACTTTATTTAGCACAGCACAAGGAGGGGCACTGCACTTTCCCAGCTTTCCTATTTCAGCTTCTTCGAAACAAGTCACTTTGTACACAGAGATTATTTCATGGCACAATTTCTTATCATCAGTAGAACGCAAAAAGGTGAAGATGAAGAAAAAAAGTGAGTGGCAGAGGAGCTTTGTTATGGCTATAGATGATGACTATGGCCAGTAGATGTCAAAGGAGAGCGATGTCAACAAGTATAAAATGAGGTGTAAATGTGTCCAAGCAATAACCAGCTGGGTTATTGAACAGAAAAAATGTTGAATACACACTTTTGGTTTTAGCACAGTTTTCCTCCAGGGGAAACTATCAGCCAAAATATTAGGCTTAAGTTATATTTCAAGAAGGGGGCAAAAAGGAGCCTCCCCGGCAGCGGCGATGGTCTCTCATGGCTACCAGGCTCCAAAGAGCCAGGAGGAACAACAAGAGTCATCAGAGCTCCAAGAGTCAGCATCAGTGAGGGAGGATGGGAAGAATTAGGACTGTTCAACAGAAAGAAAAAATTGAAGGGAATGTCATAACAGTCTGTAAATAGGTAAAATCCTGATGCAGGGAGAAAGGGGGTTTGTGATGCTGGGTGTCAACGCTGAGGAGGTGAAGTGTTCCATTACCACAAGGCAGATGCCAATTAAACATTGTAAAACTCAGAGTTTGTAAGATCCTCATTGCTGGAAGGTGTTGAGGCCAGGTTCCCGCAGGTTTCTATCTCCCAGGACGGTATGGGTGCAGCTGAGAACATTTTGGGACAGCGGGGGAGACTGGTCACCCCTTGGGTTTCCTTCCACCTTTACTTTGGCTTTTATTTCGGTGTCCCTGCCCACGGCGGGGTTAGGGGTGGAACTGGATGATCTTTAAGGTCCCTCCAAACCCAAACTATTCCATGATTTTTCTGTGGTTTCAAAAGCAGGAGAGGAAAGGCCCAAGGTAGCACGACACCTTAAATATTTCTTATTTATGAATACAATTACAGTACTACTGGCAACCACCCTCACAGGAAAAAATTTCTTCCTAAAATCTCATCTAAATCTCCCTCTTTCAGCTGAAACTTGTTAAATTTAAGTAGACAGCTTTCCAATATTAGAAAAGTCCTGCCTGGGTTTTTCTCATTTTTCCCCTGAAGGAAATGCTCTTCAGACCAAAGAAATGGGGAACTGGGAACCTTATTGGTGTGTGGGCAACTCAGAGACTGCAGAGGAAAGGCTGAAGCGCCAACAGATGAGAGGACAACTTGTCCTACAACAAGGCTTCCCACTCTAATCGTGGGACCCGAAAAGGAGAAGCAGCTCTTCAAGCCAATAACAAAACTCAATTCCAGCAAAACCCTGGAGGAAAGGCTTGGCTGTGGCAGCGGAGAAGGAAAAGGCTGGATGCACATTGGCGTTGAAACGAGAACACAAAAGCACCATCTACAAAGTGGCTTCACTCCCAGCATCCCCACAGTCGGCTCAGGGCATCGGGTACTCAGGTTGGACACCAGACAGCGGCTGCCTTGGATGCACGGGGGTTTCAGAGGAGAGCAGGCGATGCTCTGCACACACGCAGGAGACACATCAGGAAATTTGGCTCCATGAAGGGGTATTTTTAGTGCACACGTGACCCAGAGAAAAGCACGACAAGACTAGCAGCACTCTTGCCAAGGAGCAGCTGAGTCAGGACGGCAGGCGCCGCCTCCGTCACATCCCGGGTACAAGGACAGCAGCAGGGGCAGCCACATAAAATCCTTCATTAAGTCTGAAATACAAAACGTAAAATGAAAAACGTTTCACCCAAAAAAGTAAAATCAGATTTTCCTTTTTACAGGGTACAAGGCCTTGTTCTGTATCTCTTAATGTAGATGAATTCTGCCCAAGAAAAGAGTCTGATAGGATGACACAGTGCTTTAAATTTATACTCTGCCTCACATGCCCCTCACACGCGTGTTCTGCATGCAGATGGCACAGGATATATTTAACACGATGCTGTTAACTTGATGCTTTCAAACATCTGAATTGCGAATCTCGCTGTGCCCGAAGTGTTGATCGCTGGAGCTGAACGGTGCTCTCTGTTGATGTGGTCCAGCTGCCAGCGTGCAGAGTTCTCACACTGAAGGGAACCACGTGAAGTAAAACCTGATTTGTGATTTGTTTGTGAAGTATTCGATGTCCAAGATTTATCCGTTTTTAATGTTCAGTTTCTCCCCCCAACCCTGGGAGCAGAGTCCGGAACGGTGCCACGTGTCCTAAGGGAGCTCAGGCTGGGGTGGTGTTTGTCAGAGCCTTCAGTCCTTTGTCCATGAGCGGTTTTTTGACTCTTTTATAAAGATTTTTCAAAGGAAAGCTTCTCTTCTCGTGCTTTCTGGTTCGCAGTCTCAGGGCTGTGGCTTCGCTCCGGGAAGGACAATTCTGTGTGCTCCAGACCGCACAATGTGGTACTTGGTTTTGCCTTATTTGCTTGTTATAAAGGTGCTATTGAGTGGGGAATTTAGTGCCCTGACTCCATCCTTAGTGTTTTTCCATTTTCTCTGCATATGCATTTGTACATTTGTACTCAGACAAATGTGCAGTGGCCTCTTTTTTTTTCAGTGGGAAAAATGTTTTCATTAAAAATAAAACAGCAGCCTCATCAAGACATATTTTTGTAAAGCCTCATATTCTGCATGTAAAATAGGAATAGCCACAGTGTTTTCTTACTGTGCTGTGCACCTAAAAATGAGAGAGCGAGACCAGGCTATCACATAACATAAACCAAACTTTATAGGTGGCTCTGTGATTTCCATAACTAAATAATTAGTAGGATGACAGAATCATTAAGGTTGGAAAAGAGCTCTAAGCTCATCCAGTCCAACCATCAGCCCAACTCCACCGTGCCTGCTAAACCATGTCCTGAAGTGCCACAGTCACAAATTTTTAACCCCTCCAGGGATGGAGACTCCACCACTGCCCCGGGCAGCCTCTGCCAGGGCTTTACCACTCTTCCAGTACAGAAATGATTCCTAATATCCAGTCTGAGCCTCCCGCGGTGCAACCAGGAAAAATTTCTTCATGGAAAGGGTTCTCAGGCCCTGGCAGAGGCTGCCCAGGGAGGTGTTGGAGCCCCCATCCCTGGAGGGGTTTACAAGCCAGGGAGATGAGGTGCTCAGGGATGTGATTTAGCAGTGGACAGGTACAGTTGGACTCAATGCCCTCAAAGGACTTTTCCAACCAAATGATTCTATGATTCTAAAATCTCCATTTCTGTATCTTTCCACTGTGGGCTTTACAGCGCATTCCTTTCAGCTGAAGGTCTATAGTCTCATTTGTACTGTGAATATTTATAACTGTGAATTTAAATTATCTCTTCTCCAGTAAAGATGTTTAACAGTCTAAGGCTGGTTAAATCCTTTGCTGGAAAATATTCCCAGTGTGAACACAAAATAGAAGCAAAAACTATCAAAACAAATTCATGGAGACATTCAAAGAAGCCCATGCAGAATACCCATCAGCTTGTTTGATCAGCTATTGTCTTCCTGATTAAAACAGGCTCGGAAAAGATGGAAATCAGTTACTTCCACAGTCTTGGGGAGATGGGATTAGCATTCTGACACCAAACTCCTGGCTTCTGTAACTAAAACGCCTTATTGGTTACGAATTGCACTCAAAATATTCTGAAACCTTAGAGTTGGCTGAATTATCAACCCCCCAAATTGTTAATATTTTTACAAATAGAAGTTGTCAGGTTCGTTCTAGATGATTCACAAATTCATAGCACTCTTTAGCTGACAGAATTCAGATTGCTGCCAAATAATGGAGATAATAGCCCACAAGTCCCAGAATTTTCCATTAATTTAGGGTAAATAATAATTCAGCTGAAAAGTCAGACTGCTAATTACTCTGATTTAAAGAGCATTTCAATTACCCAACTGAAGAACAGCAATAGTGCACTCAATTTAAGTGGTCAGTCACAGTTCAGGAATAATGAATAGTAAATGATTAATACACAGCACAGAAACAGTCATCATCAGAAAATTATTCCTCAGAAGAATCTAGCAGATAGTTGGCAACGCCGGACACTCGCAGTCAATTAGAGGAGCTGGCTGCAAGCTTCACATTGGAATAATGTTCCCACGGAAAGTACAGCTTTTCTCAATATTGAACCCAAACTCAGTTTGATCCAGGAGCCAGTAAAGACTTCAGATGGGAGCAGGGAAGAGGAATGGTTTGGGTTGGGAGGAACCTCAAAGCCCATCTAGTTCCACCCCTGCCATGGGCAGGGACACCTCCCACTGGATCAGGGGCTCCAAGCCCCATCCAACCTGGCCTTGAACCCCTCCAGGGATGGGGCAGCCACCCCTGCTCTGGGCAACCTGGGCCAGGGCCTCCCCACCCTCACAGCAAAACATTTCTCCCTAATATCTCATCTCAGTTCTCCCCTCTTTCAGCTTAAGACATTCTTCCTCATCCTCTCCCTGCACTCCCTGACCAAGAGCATCTCCCAGCTTTCCTGGAGCCCCTTTCAGCACTGAAAGTTACTTAAATAACAGAAATATATAACAAATAAATAACTATAAATCTAAATAACTATTAATTCACAAATTAATTCACAAAGTAATTATTAATTAAACTAAATTAGCAACTAAATTCCATTAGAAACTAAGCATTCATAGCTAAATACAAAATTAAGGTAAAGAGATGACTTCAAATAGTTCTGAAAGCAGCTTCAATGAGTGAAAACTGACCTTCAGTTCAGTTAAAATCTGTTCAAGAATCTTGCTTAATCTCCCAGCCCTTCCTTGGGAAAAGGCAGGGAGGGAGGGAAAATCTCACAGCAGAAGTGTTTTCTTCCAGTTACCCAAAAATAAAAATTAAAAAATGGCTCTAAAACCTACATTTTAGATCAGAGAGAGCCACATTTCCATTCCAAAGACGAACGTTAAGAAACCAAAACCAAAGCCATGACCAAGCCATGTTTTGTTGCAGGGAAAGCAACCCAGGACCATCCCAGCTGCTCGGTGCAGCGAGCAAACCACACCGAACCTGTTCTGCGCAGTCCATCAGATAACCCTGTGCTGTTGTCTGTGTGCATTTCCCTTTCCTTCAGAATTTATATAAATTATTTGTCACAGCAGCTCCCAGGGATAATGAGTTGTACAATTTAATTACCCATTGCATGGAATTATTCTCATTTGTCAGTTTTCGTGCTCCCACACCAGAAATTCTGCTCAAACAAGTCGCACCTTCCAGAAAAGGCTTTTTTTTATTTTTATACTGTATCTTAATTACCTAGTTATTGTTTAAATATCGTTGCAGGGAGAGTGACCTGCCTGGTAGTGATGCCAGTGCTGCCTCAAGTCCTGCGCTTGGCAGGGACCTCGAGAGCTCCTGTCCCCGTGCATCCAGCCAGGTGGACTGAGTGGCCAGCACGAAGCAGGGAACATGAGGGCTCACAGAGAAGGTGAACATCATAAAAAAAAAAAAATTAACATCATACAAAATCAAAGTTTTTGCTACATTTGGCCTCAGCACATACCTGGATCTTCTCTCCAGTGGGAGCACAGCAAAGAGCAGGGTAGGAAACTCTGAATGGTTTGGGTTGGATCGGAACTTAAAGCCCAACCAGTCCCACCCCCTGCCATGGGCAGGGACACCTCCCGCTGGATCAGGGGCTCCAAGCCCCATCCAACCTGGCCTTGAACCCCTCCAGGGATGGGGCAGCCGCCCCTGCTCTGGGCCCCTTCATTCCACCACCCCGAGTCCCAGGGGAGAGCAGGGCAGTAATCTCTACTCGAGCCCGGCTGCATCAATGGATGAGTGACCGATACTTAAGTGCTCAGGAGAATTTATCAAGTTAAAATTTGAGACCACTAGAAGACAGCTTGTTGTGAACAAAGCAAGAACAAGACGTAGCTAAGGTCTCTACGCAATAGATAGAAATACTTGCTCAGAGGCCGCAGTTTTGTGGGTTTGGTCATCACATAAGAATAAATTACTACGAGTATGAGCACACAAATCCTTTTCAGGCTATCACCGCTCCTTCACATTTGTCTAAACCACTTAGAGTTATAGAATAAGGCTGGAAAAGACCTCCAAGGTACCAAATCCAACCCTCAGCCTAACATCGCTGTGCCTACTAAACCATGTCCTGACTTTCTACTTAAGCAGAAAAAAACATTTATATGACTCTGGGATCAGCAAGGACTCAGGTCTCACCATTGTAATTTCTTCCTCCTTGGTGGAAGCTCCTCTGCATGGGTCATCTCTGGACTGAATCCTACAAGAAGGAGGTGTCTCTCTGTCCCTTAAAAACGCGAGAGCAGGAGGAGGAGGGCTCCTACTGCCTGACTTCTCTCTTGTGATAACAGAAGTTATCACTTTTTGGCCCTCTGAGCTGCCACACAGCCCCATGAGCATCGTGCAAGAAGGTTCCTTTCTGCTAAAGCTTCATGAGAAACCATTCCTCACACAGGCATTCTGCTGCCTTTTGCATGACTTGCAGGAAAGCTGGAAATGCACCACGTTCAGAAACCTCTTTTGCCTTTGAGGTACCAAAGGCCTTGGCAGCACTCATGGCACATCTAACTCAGGTCTGCAAAGTCCAGGAGAGCCTTGACTCCTTGTTCCTTACTATTAAGTAGAAATCAGCACAGCCGATGCTGGAGGAGCAGCTCTGTTATGAGTCACCACATCAGGAAAACCGACCTGACAGTCAGGCTGGCTTTTTCTTTGCTATTTGCACTGATGCATCAGACAAGTATGGAAGGAATTAGACAAAAACTATGTTTTAATTTAACATGTTGTAAGAAAAGGGCTCTGCTTGGACTCCTTTCCCTGCTGGGGGAAGCCTGCCTGCCTCACCCCAGAGCAGGGGGCAATCAGGGTGGCTTCTGCTGGAGCCCCTCCAGCCCTCTGTGTATGAACCCTGCATACTTCCAGGCCTATATTAAAGTATATTACTAGCTGTCCTTAACAATACGACTCCTTTCCTCTCTGATTCCTGAGTCCCCTCAACTGCTGCCAGAGATAAAGACTCTTCCAGGCAAAGCAAGACATCCCGAACCTCAGCAACAAGCAGGACGTGAAACTCAGCTTGGATAAGAGCAGTTCCCAGCCCCTAAGCAGAGGGAAGGACAAAGAGAGATAAAAGGCTTCCAGCCCCTTCCTGATTGTCTTCAGCATTTGGGCCAAGGGAGGTGACCATCTGGAACACTGCGTCACCCACCTAGTGCTGCTTCTTAGTGGACCTGTTTTCTCTGGAAGACTTAAAACACTCCTTCCCAGCTCAGATTATTCAGGTTACATTTACACAGGAACTTTAAATTCTCCCCATTTTTCCCATCCTCCCAAAATTTTTGTTTTATTAATAAAAAATCCTATTATTCTTCTGGATCTAATACTGGACTTGGCAGCTCCAAGCTCTGAAGTGAACCTTGTGGTTGTTAATCCTCTAGTAACTAATGACTAGGTAGCTTTTGAGGTGAGTCACTCACCATGATCCAGATCACTGGATCTGTAGCTCCTTCTGCTTCACACTAGAGAAACAGACCATGCTCAGCCACAAAAATTTGAGAAAGCCATCAGAGATGTTGATCAAAACGTACAATCCAACCCATTTACTTCCAGCCTACAGCACTGTGCACATCGGTTCTGTTCTTGCGTGGCCCAAGTGGTGTCAAGCATGCTGGATGTTTCGATAAAATGGGTGGAGAGACCAATACTGCCTTCAAACTGTGGGATGCTAGGAGGGAGTCTCAAGAGGGCTTAGGAAAACCTCCTCGTTTGGTAAGAAGCAGGAGCTCGCTCTACCTGTGTTCTACCTGGTCACAGACTGGGGGTGCCAAGAAGGGACACCCCTCCCCAGAGGCACCCAGGCAGTGATGGGCAAGCAGCAGGAGCAGCTGGATAAAGGGCAGGAGCCATAGGATTGAATCCAGAGCTAATCTTGAGACGTTCTTGTTCCACCCAACAGCTCTCCTGGTTCCAGATTCACCACTATGCCTGAACTCTAGTGACACTGGTGGCTTTGGGACTTCAAGGAAGGAAGTTTTAATAAAAGCTTGGCTTGCTATTATTCCAGTACAAGCTCTGTGCTGAATTAAACATAAGGCTGAGGAGTTATGTTGACAGAACATCAGCACGATGTCCTGCTGGCCACTGCTGAGTGCAGGTAAATAGTTTCATGTCATTTTCTTTAAGGCTCATTTCCAGCTTTCAATCAGTCTTGCTATCACGTGGCTGCAGCGCTGTGCAAAGCAGCTTATCACAGGCAGTTCTCTGAAATAGGGGAACGGGCTAATTTTGAGAAATGAATCACTTGCCTTTCCCATTTCTAACATTACAGCATTAACCTATGCTGAAACAGGCATTCAGACAGAGTAACCTGTGCCCCAGATTATCACCGAAAATAGCCGTGTGATAAAGAAAAGCTGAATAATCTCTGCAACCCATTACTGATACACAACTAAGCCCTAACTCTGAGTGTCCATCTCTAACAGCACGGCTGTATTCTTTGATAAAATCACATTTTCCAGACAAAGCAAGTGCCACAGGGTGGGGGTGCTTGGAAAAAAAAGGGCTTGCTAAGTGTGATCTGGAAATCTATCATTTTAAGGAGAGCTGGGGGTACACAATGCATGGAGCCATATAGACCTGAACCACAGCGAGTAAAGTGATCACACGTCTCGGGCTTCTCCCCATGGGTGTGTGGAGACAACCCTGTGGGTCTGCTCTTACCCACATACAAGAAACACCAAATTCAACTCAAGCAAGACCAAAACATTGGGAGCTAAGTCTCTGTTAACAATGGGGGTGGGAGAGGGGGTGGGATCAGCCTGTGCAGAGCCCGACATTTCATTTTTGCCCATGGCAGCGTGAGATTGCATTCAGCTCAGGCAGTCTCGCCGCTACTCTAATCCAGTTGATTTAGGAAAAGTGTTTATTTTATAGAATCATAGAAACACTAGGTTGGAAAAAGCCTTTGAGATCACCAAGTCCAACTGTCCCTGTCCACTACTAAATCAGATCCCTGAGCACCATATCCACCCATCTTCTAAACCCCCCCAGGGATGGGGACTCTACCACCTCCCTGGGCAGCCTCTGCCATGGTCTGAGAACCTTTTCCATGAAGTAATATTTCCTAATATCCAATTTGAACCTCGCTGGTGCAACTTGAGGCTGTTTCCTCTTGTCCTATCGCCTGTCACTTGGGAGAAGACACTAAGATGATACCCTGCCTCCTATAAGACAAAGGGGAGCTTGTTTGGATTTTACTGGAGTGTTACGACCAAAACCCAAGGAGCTACAGTCAAAGTGAGGGCTGCCTTTACCCACCTCACCTCATCACTCACCGGGTGCATGGGCTGCCCTGCGGACTCTCCAGCAAGTGCATCTGACGTGCAGCAACATTCAGCTGCCCTTTGCTGCTGCTGCGATGGGTCTCTGTGCAGAGGGAAGAGTCACCTCACAGCCTTAAAAGTAGCTCCTGCAGGTCCCTGTCCCCACATAGGGCAACAGCTGTTTCCACCGACAGAAGCAGAGCTTCCCCTGAGGAAGGTCTCACCCTCCTCCACCAGATTATGAAACATCAATGGATGTTGTCACTGCACAAAAAAAAGAAGAAGAAAAATCCTTTTGGAAAGCTCTGTTAATTACTAACCACAGCACAGGCTGGAGGCAGCGTGGTGAATGAACTTGTTAAGGTGAACGAGGGGAAGGAAAGGTGCTGACAGCGATTACCAAGTTAGGAAACAACCCTGAACAACATGAAGGGTTATTAACATTTTCCATTGCACTTAAAAGGCTCTCTCTCCTCTCAAGGATTAGGATAAAACTGGTTTGAGGGGACAGCTTTATTGAATTAAAAGCCGGCTTTTAAAAAGTTTGTACCACTAAGTGTTTTCTGGAGGAAAATCCCAGCTTGCCTCCTTCCTTTGCCTATAATTCCCCCCCAAAAAGCACTGTCCTGGCAAAGGCTTTTCACTCCGGGTAGGGGTCACCAAATATTTCACATCAGTCAGTAAAACACTTGGATCATAATCCTTACTGTGCTATTAAACTAAACAGCATCTTTCCAGCTCCCTGAGTCAGAAGGACTGTGCAGCTGGAGCCTCATCCCGCGCTGCAGGGAGATAGAAGGTGGTTCCCCAGCCATCTAGCTCTGGGATTCTCCAGGTGCAGCCCCAGATCCAAGAGCTGGAGCACCTCCCACGTGAGGACAGGCTGAGAAAGTTGGGGTTGTTCAGCCTGGAGAAGAGAAGGCTCCAGGGAGACCTTAGAGGAGCTTCCAGCACTGAAAGGGGCTGCAGGAAAGCTGGGGAGGTTTTTTTTGCAAAGGCAAGGAGTGTCAGGATGAGGGGGAATGGCTTTAAATTGGAAGGGGGAAGATTTCTATTAGACATTAGGAAGAAATTCTTCACACTGAGGGTGGGGAGGCCCTGGCCCAGGTTGCCCAGAGCAGGGGTGGCTGCCCCATCCCTGGAGGGGTTCAAGGCCAGGTTGGATGGGGCTCCCACTGATCCAGTGGGAGGTGTCCCTGCCCACGGCAGCAGAGTTGGCATAAAATGATCTTTAAGGTCCCTTCCAACTCAAACCATTCTATGGTTCTATGAAGTTGGCAGTGGAAAAGAAAGCCATATGGATCTCTTTCATCACATGCTACTGCTCAGACAAATGTTTCTTTCACAGCAACCTCCAAGCAGTGCCCTTCAGCAGAAAGGCCAGAGCCTGCTTCGCTGGATCCAAAAACACCATGATGGGTCTTCTCAGAAGGCTTCATCATCCCACCCTCTGCTGCAGCCAGAGGAGCTCAAAGCATTGTTGCTACCTGGGCAGCCTCCTCACAGAGCAGGAGCTGGGAGGCATCAGGTCTAGAAAGATGATGGTCTGGATGGCAAGGCAACAGGGGGTATGGAAACAATGGCAGGATGGCTTTTAAAGAGCAGAGAAGTCCTCAAACTAAGAAGAATTGCAGATTTCTGAGTAAGATTTGTCTTTTAATGGGAATCACAAGTTTGCGACACAACCGCACCGCTCCTTTCATGCCACCCAAACCAATATTTTTCCTTTGATCTCTGTATCCTGACAGTTTCCTGCCTGCCTTTAGTAGAGTGATTTATTTATTTATATTCAGAGGTGATAAATTGCAGTATATTAAGATAATGGCAGAACATTTGTTGCTATTAAAATGTATATCACCAAATTTAAATGTAATTTAATTTTAAGTGGAAAATAATGATGGCTGTCAAGATGCCCAAAGACAGCTTATTACTCATCCCCATCAGCATTTTATAAACAGGGATTAAACAAAAGAAAATAAAGGTATAGCAACAGTACTTTTTATATGTGCTGTACTAAGGGTCAATCGTACCATAAGATGTACTGAAGCTTTAAGAAAACTGATTGTATGAGTTCACATTCAGCCAAATAGACTTTTCATAGGATCATGGAACGGCTTGGGTCAGAAGACACTTCAAATCCCATCTTGTTCCACCCCCTGCCCTGGGCAGGGACACCTCCCACTGCACCAGGGGGGCTCAAAGCCCCATCCCACCTGGCATCTGGAGTCTCCTCACTGCCAACTTGCTGGATGAGCCTCCTGGATTCTGTACTCCATGGAGCTGGAACATCAATAGAGAGAAGAATGTAAAGCACCTAAACACATTTCTACTCCTTGTTAATATTTTTCTAACCAATTTTGTTCAGAATTACTCAATACATGTGCATATAGAGGGAGTATTTCAATACTGATAGCAGCCTGAGAGAAGATGGAAATGAGAATTGTATGTTTTGCTTCACTGTTAGGAAGGACTCTCTTTACATTATGGAGCACAGTCTTATCTCCAGTGATGAAATAATGTATTCACTTAGAGTGCACGTGAGGGGAGAGTTTTATGTGGAATGATACAAGATCCCAAACACATGACTTTAGCACAGAATCCAAGATGTATGCGCGGAGTATGGCAGAGGACAGCAACACCTCTGCTACCATTTCCATCCTGCAAAAGTCACAGGTCACACTCGCCTCATCCAGCCCAGGGAGCAGGAGACTTTCTCCCACTTTCTGCTTACCAGACCCAGATGGGGGTTTTGTTTCTACACAGAACAGATCTACCCAGGCCCAGTCCTTTCTCCCAAATTAAAAACAGGTATAGAAAACCCTATCCCTCCATCTGGTCTATGGCTGAGAAAGGGGTAATTCCCTGGTTTCAGTGGCAAACGTTAATTTTCACAAGAAGCTGGGAAGGAACAAAAAGGGCAGCTGACCTAAACTGGCCAGAGGGATGCTCCACATGAAGACAAGGTATAAGTGGAGTGGTCAGCAGGGCAGGGCAGCTCAGCACAGTTGGGCTTGTTTCTGGAGTTTCAGTTTTGCAGCACAGGAGCAGTTTGGAATCATGGTGAGGTGTTTTGCTACGTTGTTCTTCTAGGTGCAGAATGATTTGCATTGCTTGCCCTCCAATTTGTATGATCTTTCACTGTCATTACTGTTATTTTTTTCTCTCCCCCTGCTGCCTTGTTAAACTGTTCTTATCTCAACCCACGAGCTTTAACTTTTTTTTCCCTACTTCTTTTCCTCCATCTGGGATGGGAAGAGTGAGCGAGTGGCCTCATGTTACCAGCTAGGCTCCATGAGATTCTTTGCTGTCCAGGTCTAAACCCTCACAAACACACTTTACTCATAGATCCATTCAATACAAGCTTTTGTGACACAGATATTTGGCATCTCTTTCCTTGTGACCATTCACATCTCTTCTTAGTATGATCCAGCTCTAATCATCCACCTGTATCCCCACAGGTCCTTGCTCACCCTTCACTGAGCTGAAGTGGTTTCACACCCAAGGGCAACAGCCACACCTTGAGATGCAGAGCCAGGGAAGCAAACAGATTATTTTGCTGCATGAGCAACTGCTTTTTCAAGGAGCAAAAATGCATAAAAACAGAACAGAGAAAAATAGTGACTAAAAATGTTTTAGCTTAATTTGTTCATTACATAGGATTGGTTTCAGTAGTGGTTTCACATTCCCGTGAGTTTAGGGATAGCGAAGCCATTGTGCAATCTGGGGTCACTGCTTCTCTCCTCAGCCCTGCATCACACACACCACGAACAAAAGCCTCTTTCCTTTCATGTGGTTGCCATCCCCACTGCCCATCTCCAGCTTCCTGGCCAAGCCTGCCTGAGCAGCAGCATTTGTGAGCTCTTAAGGCACTACACAAAGCATAAACCATTCAAGTGGGTATTTCAAGTGGGCTGAATGTGATGGAAGGACATAGAAATCATTCTTCAGGCTCTGAAAGGTTTCATGTCCTGGTTTTCTTCCTTAACAGCCACTAAAGGCTTAAATAGTGAAGAGTAAAATGACCAAGAAGTGAAGTGGCAGAAAAAGATTAATAAGCCGGAATAGTAATATTTTCAATAATTTGTAAGGGTAAAGGCCTGGCTTTCATAGTGCACACAAGGATTGCAGTCACAGGGTTGCAGGCTGCCTACAAATCACCAGTGCTTTGCAACAGAAGCTGAAGATACCATGAGCAGAACACGCTCACGGCACCACCACCACATCATCGTACACGGCTTCCCACCCCACCTCTGCTCCCAGGGCAGGAGAATCCACATGGGCCACTAACAGACCACTAGGAAAGGCCACCCAGGAGTGTGTTGGGTTACCTGGCCTGTTGTGTGTCCCCAGGAGGGCACCAGTGAATAACACCTGCCTCCTCATCCTCCTCCATCAGCGGATGCTGCTGCAGGGCTCCCAACAGCACAGTGGGGAAAGGGACAGGAAGCTGAGGAGGGTTGCTGGGGGCTGAAAGCAAGCTGCAGGGAAAGACATCCCAAGTTACAAGAAAATAGCTGAGAAAGTGAAGAACGCAAAATAAAAAAAGGCATTTTCATCCAGATACATTGGGAAAACACTCCCCATTTCTAAGACTGTTCTGCACAACTCAAAATTCATCTTCTAATTTGTGGCTAGGGATCCTGAAAATTCTCCAAACTCTGTTCCTGATGGACCATCAAGAAGGCACACGAGTGCAACCACCGGTGCTTTGGCAGGACTGCTGGAAGGCTGTGGGGTCCCGCAGAGCGTTGCAGGCTGGGGTGCCTGGAATTGCTTCTGCTGACAGTGCTGGGCAGGTCCAGGGGGACTCTGGCTCAGGTGCCTCCACGCCGGCTTTGTCAGAGCACAGGCAGTTCACACGCAAATGATACAAAGCTGCTGTCAAGTAAGAAATTGTGTTTCTAATTTGACACATCAAGATGCTTGAGAGAAAGGTAAAGGATTGGCAACTAAGAGAAATACAAGTGCAAAAATGAAGGTGGCAGCTTTCAAAAGCCTGAAACCAGTTTGTGAAGTGCACAATGTGGATTTCATTCAACACTCGCCTCCCTCTAGAGCCTCGCACTCCCATGCATAGAGATTCAAACCAATTTCTGTGCCTGGGATGCAAAACAGAGGGCAAAGTCCCCAGGTGAAGCCCGTCAGTAAATGAATGTTTGGTTTCCTAAGTGATTCACAAGCTTTCCCTGAGTAGGTAAAGGGAGCTCAGTGATTGCAATGACTGCTAATGCCCACAGAAATAAAGAGCCTGTTCTGTGCTGAGAAAATGTGTTCATCTCACCCAGGCTTGACACCATTAGCCAAGGTGGCTTGAAGAAAGAACAGAGTCCCATCCAGGTCATTCATTTCAGCTCGGTTACTAATTACTCACTGTGGTCTCCCAGTCCAAGTATTAACAGGGAAAAGGCAAAGTAAAGAAGCAAAGGCCAGCAAAAACATCTAACAACAGCTTGATTGATGTATATCTGCAATGATGTAAATGAACTCCTCTCATCAGCCACTGCTGTAATGGACAGGTAAACTGCTGGGAGGACTCTGCTCATCACAGCTTGGTTACTCGCCTAAACACTAGCATCACTGCTCAGAGCATTCACAGCATCGACCAGCACCTGATGAGCCTGTGGTGTGGTCCTCAGGCACCACCAAGTGCATCAGACCACAGAATCATAAAACAGTTACAGTTGGAAGGGACCTCGAAGCCCATCCAGTCCCACCTTCTGCCATGGGCAGGGACACCTCCCACTGGATCAGGGGCTCCAAGCCCCATCCAGCCTGGCCTTGAACCCCTCCAGGGATGGGGCAGCCACCCCTGCTCTGGGCAACCTGTGCCAGGGCCTCCCCACCCTCACAGCAAAACATTTCATCCTAAAATCTGTCTCCCCTCTTTCAGCTGAAAACTATTCCCTGTCATCCTTTCCCTGTACTCCCTGATCAAGAGCTCCTCCCCAGCTTTCCTGTAGGCTGTTGAGCACTCGTGACAGCAGCACGAAGGTGACTTAGTGCCTCGGTGACATTCACCACTCAGACACATCTTTTCCTCACCCACAAATACTTACTTGATGGATTTTCAGTGGCCTCTGAGTACAAGTTATGGCTCTTCTGAGCAAATTAGCGTGAGTGATGTGCCGTGCCAGACAGCATTCCCAGTGCCACCTGTGTTTACAGAGACACACAGCATGGAGTGGCCAGCAGTGCCCACAACCAGGCGTGATTAATGGCCCCAGCAGACAGCAAGGAAGCTGGGAGCACTGAACATCACCCCCAGGAGACAGGCTTAACACACACTGCTAATTGCTGCTTGGGTTTATTGCACTTCAGACACTTCATTCCAGAGCAGCATCCACACAGCTCCTGCCCTCCCAGCCAAGAGCGCTGAAAATTGAACATAGTCACCCTGAATTTCTTTTTCCACTTGCTCTTTTGGCAAAGATATATTACGTGACAACTACTGAAAATTGAGCGGTACTTACCCTGGCCATTCCAAATTTAAGCTCCTGAAGAACTGCAGATGAAGGATCACAACTCAGCAGAAGAGCCTACTTTACCGCTGACTGATTGTGCTCCTCGAGTTCCCTTTGCCTCCCGTTTCTGGACAAGGGGTGGCAGGAGTGGAAGAGAACACCACTCGTTAGCCATGCAAGCAGAGCAAGGGTTGCTGCTGCTCAGGGCTTTTCATCTCAGTCTGCTTCACTGTTTGCAGCTGATCTCCTGAGCCTAAGAATTGAGAGAAATATGATTATACATAGATACAGTTTGCATTTTGGTTACTGAGCAAGGAGGTCACAGAAAATTGAGGCAGCAGATCCTTGCTGTAGTCAGTCCACTCAGCCTCCAACAGGCCAGGCATGGATGCTGAAGTGAACCAGTCATGAATTTTGAAGGTATGCAGAAACATATTTTAAGTTTTCTAATCCAACAGCAGAAAGAGCAGCACTGGGAAAACCTGGGATATTCCAGGCAGTTACTGCTTTACAGCAGCCAGCCCTCATTTTCTTCCAATATTAGAAATATATGGAATCAGTTAGCGTTCAGGAAATGTTGTTATAAATGTATTTTAATATAAATTCAAGCAATAAAATCACTCAGTGCTGCTGCAGAGCTGCACTGTGTACACCGGTGTCAGTGCTGGGTTTGACAGTTCTGGGGTGCTCAGAGACCTGGTTTAGCAGTGGACAGGAACAGCTGGACTCAATCTCTAAGGTCTCTTCCAGCCAAGCGATTCTATGATTTGTTAAACAATTTATAAAGAAGAAGAGAGAAAAGTTCCTTTCATTTGCAAACAAAAAGAAAGACATTAAATTTAGAGTGTGACTGAAATTCCCATAGAGAAACACTCACTTAGAGGAAAGGCTGACAAATAAGGTGTTGTTTCCATAAGATTCCATTACAATAAAGCAGGTGCAGCACCAAACAAGCACCAGTGGTGGCTGCAGTCACATCACGTGGATGTGCAGCATACAAACTGTTTCTGAAATTTGGGGCTTTACTTTGAAATAAGCCTTTTCCTAAGCAGTATTTTCAGATTGTGGTGACAACAGTTTCATTTTTAGAACAGTATTATTTTAAGCAATACATTTCATTTAGAATCATGGAACAGTTTTGGGTTGGAAGGGACCTCCAAGCCCCATCCAACCTGGCCTGGAACACCTCCAGCTACCACCTGCAGCCACCCCTGCTCTGGGCAGCCTGGGCCAGGGCCTCCCCACCCTCATCACAAATAATTTCTTCCTAATGTCTAATAGAAATCTTCCCCTTTCCAATTTAAAGCCATTCCCCGTCATCCTCCCTCCAGGACCTTGGAAAAATCCCCTCCCCAGCTTTCCTGGAGCCCCTTTCAGTGCTGGAAGCTGCTCTAAGGTCTCCCCAGAGCCTTCTCTTCTCCAGACTGAACAACCCCAATTCCATCAGCCTGTCCTTAGAACAGAGCTGCTCCAGCCCTCAGATCATCTCCATGGCCCCCTCTGGACCTGTTCCAAGAGTTCCATTTTCTTCTTATGCTGGGGATTCCAGAACTGAATTTACATCATTAATTTTTCAGCAAGAAAACTTGTAATATTTTCTTGCTGTTCTGAACTCCGGTTTTAAATATTTGAAGCCGAGCCTCTCAAACCGTGCAGAGATGTGAGGGGCAAGGGAGAAGCCAAACCTTTTGGGGACTTAATTCTGCCCTGCAAACAGTCCCCTGGCTGCATGCCCAGCCCCAGCCCATTCTGGCATCCAGCTCAGCCTCACAGCTCTTCCCAGCCAGCTCAGAATTCAGGTTTTACTTCATCCTCAGGAAGATTAAAGGCTCCTGTAATGTGCAAGCCATCAGCTTGAAATATTGTCAGGGACTACACTTTCAGGGTTCTATTATATTCCCCAAATAAACTCTGCTCCTCCAGCACAGAGGAGAGGATAGAGAATGGGATAGAGTTCAACAAACCACAGGGCTGGCAAGGTTAACAAGGAACAATCTTTTGTCTTCCCCAAGCTCTGGAGATGGTCACTGCTCAAGTTCACGTGCTGTGGGGGTTGCCCATTGTGGTGGCTTTTCAGAAGGACACATTAATGAAGACAAATGAGCTGGTGGCTGTCCAATCTCTCGGTCACAGCGCTGCGGGCTTTTGGAGGTTACAGTCTTGAGGAAAACTCTTCTTCCCTGGATCCTACACATCTGTGCGCATCAGATTCTGGATCACGCTGTGGACCTGGGCTGGGTAGGTGTTCCCTCTCGTCACCAATGTTTGTAACTACCATCAGCCTTTCTGAAAAATAAAATCCTCTTTAATAAATCTGACAGGCAAAACCCTCTCTCCTCCCTGTCTTTATGAGATCATGAGGATGTGATGGGCTCGTTCCTTCATCTGGATCCTGGGCGTAACACAGACCTTGGCAACGCCCAGGACTCTGCTGAGTGACAGGGCTGGCAGTCAGAGGATGAATCCTCCTTTGCAAAACACATTTGTGGCTTACATGTTTCTTTTTTCCTTTCTCATCAATCACTTGATGAAGATGATACTTTTCACTGAACAGGGACAAAAAGGCAGAACCAAAAATGGAAACAGCAACGCTGCCAGAGCAGGGGCTGCACTGCTTTAGAGCTTCTCCCTGACTGGAGCCACTGCCCTCTAACCAGAAAAACACCTGAGAAAAAACTCTTGCACTGATCCATTTCATATGAAACAAAAAAGCTCTTTGTATCCAGAAGATCTGGGGAGTTCTCTGGCAGTCTGGTGTCCTGGCTCCTCCCTCCCCTCTTCCAATTCTCCAGAAACATAGAATCATGGAATGGTTTGGGTTGGAAGGGACCTTAAAGCCCATCCAGTTGCAATCCTGTCATGGGCAGGGACACCTCCCACTGGATCATAGAATCATTAAGGTTGGAAAAGACCTCTAAGCTCATCCAGTTCAACCATCAGCCCAACCTTAGCAGCCTGCTAAGAGTTCCACAGGCACATGCTTTTTGAACCCCTCCGGGGATGGGGACTCCACCACTGCCCTGGGTAGTCTCTGCCAGGGCTTCACCACTCTGTCAAGAAAGATATTTCTAATATCCGACCTAATCCTTGCCTAGCACAACTTGAGGCCATTTCCTCTCTTCCTATAACATGTTAGACCAGGTTGCCTCATCCCACCCACCAAGTCTGTTTTCTGGACACCTGTGGAGTTATCCTCAGAGCATCCCTACAGAGTCCTAACAAAAACATGATGCATGTTCCTCAAAAGTGTCCTAAGGCGAAACAAATCTTCAGCTCTTGACCTCAGTATCAAACCTTCTCCTGGCTTTGCTAGAGCCCCAGCTCATTCCCACAATGGGATCTTGTTCATTTTGATCATGACAAATGCAATTCATAATCTTGATCAAAAATATTTATATTTCCATTGTTTTTAAATACAGTTTTTTTCCCTTTCGCATGAGAATTTTCATTTTTCTGTTCTAAATTTAACCTCTTTCCCCAGGTTTTGCTGATCGTCAGTTCTGGTCAATGCACAGTGCAGATTTCTGCATTATTAACAGCTTAGGCAGATTATCACCATTTATCACGAGTTCTCTCCCTCCCTCTTTACATACAAGAACGTGCCTTTTGCACAGCTTAACCTAGAACCGAGTGGAGTGGCAGTTGCTGCAGATCTGCCTTAGATATGGTTCTGGTTTATGCTGTTCATATTGATTTTTTTCCTCCTTATTCCCTCAATCTCCCATGAAAAATTCCCTTTTCTCTCATGAACAGACAATGAAAATTGTAGATCAAAGTTTAGTTTCATGTAAAAGTGGCCTCTGGAAAAGCTAGAATTTTCCATTTTAACTGTATTTGCCAACAATCCTTGGGCTCCAAGCATTTTTCTTGCTTGGGGTTTTCCTCCTCTGCTTTATTCTCTTGTGAGTTTCAAGAAAGGATGCAGAGACTTGGAAAAAATCAGCTTCTATTATTAAATTTCTTTTACTTAAAGTAGGTTATGCAACCTAATGTCTATGAATTTCATTCACTTGGAGGAAAAGCGGGTTATACATCCAGAATATCCTTGTCAAATACTTATGGGATGTTTGCAAGAGTTCCAGTATAAATACATACTGCAGGTAAATTCTGAATGACATCTGGAATCTGGAATGTTCTATTTAGTAGAACTAAAAATACTCAAAGATATCTTGCTTTGAAAATGTGTTGCCCTAATGGTTCCAATGTCCTCATATAAGCATTGGAGAGGGCTTGCCCACAGCTGCCCTGCACACACCTACCTGCTGAGGTAACAGATGGGAAGCAGACAAGTGGAACCATTAACTATTTCTGCTAGAAACAGCATTTAACCTAATCTGGAAAGGATCCACTTCAACACAGGCTCTGGAATGAACGGGGAAAGCTGCCCATGCATCACAGGAAAACCTGGAAGACTGGCAAAAATTCAAGTTTAAGACATTTGTTTGGGTTTTTTTTTTAATTACCATGTATATTGTGTTCTGCTAGAACTTTGAACTCCATTCAGTCTTCACAAAATGGTTTGTTTCCCTTCAACTACTTCTTACCCTCAACTCTTCAGGTATAAGAGGCCAAAATGTTTTTCCTTACAGCTATACTGGCTGGTTTGGGTATTTGGATAAGGCTGTTGAGCATTTCCCTATAGCCAGAGAAACCATGATGCAAAATACTGGATCTCTGAAAGCTCCTTGCAAATCAGAATTGTAACTTCAAAACCTGCTCTTCTTCCAGACAGCACATGATCCCTGGAGCACCATCAGCTTGGTAACTGATGACGTTCTTGCTCCTTTTGACTCTGCAACTATCAGGAATCCATCTCACAATCCATTATCCAGCACAAGGGAGTCTGATCTTTGCTGGGCCCATCAGCCCAGGACACCTGAAGTCACACCAGTCACTGCATGTGGAGATACAGATGCTGTTCCGTGTATCTGCTGCATCACATCTACCTCTCACCCTCCATTTGAAGCTGACTGCTCTGACCAAATGCAGTTTTCACATTAGCTCGTATTTCATCTTTCTCTCACCCCAAACACATATCCTATTTGTCAAGCTCATTTTTAAGTCTAATCCTATCCTCTAAAAGGCCCAAATCTCCTCCAACAAGGTGTTACGTTCGCATTTGAATTCATAGATAGGCTCTGTGCTTCATCATGTGTGCAGAAGAGGCTTAACATCAACACTACCAGGATCCACGCAGAAAGATTAATTAAGAACTGCAGGGCCAGAAACCAGTTACTGGGGTGGTCAGGGAGCAGAGACTGGTGCGTACAAGAGGAACACGGATGAGGAACACACACGCTGGTAGCATGTGTGGTGGCTCTGAATAAATACATCACGGATATCATCAGGGAGAGAATAGTTGCGTTTACATGGAAGGAGCAAGGTTAGCAGCAGTGGGCATGAATATATAAAGCTGGAAACTAAAATAGCGAGCTTTTGAGACACAGGCATGGCCAGGGGTGTCAGGGACAGACAGTCAAACTATTTTTAGGCTGCAAGTCAAGCTGAGTTGCACTCGCACACACAGGTTGCTTGTGACAAAACAGACTGGACACAGTGACCTTGTGCTTGCCCCCTCCCTGAGCCCCGCTGTCTCCCTCTGAAATCTCCCCGAGCTGACAGATCCCTGCCAAACACCTCCCTGCTGAGGAAGGGGCATGTTTCTGACAGTAAACTCTCTTGGCAGGATACTCCTGACCTGCTGCACCGCTCTGACAGCAGCGTGTGCCCAGACCTCTTGGAAACCACGTCCTTTGGCTGCACCAGCACCAGGCACAGCTGGGAGCAGGGGCACCAGCACCACCTGCCTCTGCCTGAGGAGACATGAGCTTCTGGCCTGCTGGTTTCACCCCTGCAATGTATTTTCATTGCGACACTGGGGAAAGGCAACGATCAGCGGTGTCTGCAGAGCCAGCCAGGGCTCAGGGACGTTTACGGATAAATGCCACCCTCGTAGCAGGAGGTGGCAATTGGTTTCATAGAATCACAGAATCACCAGGTTGGAAAAGACCCACCAGATCATCAAGTCCAACCATTCCTATCAATCACTAAACCACGTCCCTCAGCACCTCGTCCACCTGTCCCTTAAACCCCTCCAGGGAAGGTGACTCAACCCCCTCCCTGGGCAGCCTCTGCCAGGGACCAATGACCCTTTCTGTGAAAAATTTTTCACTCCTGTTAATCTGGAGTCATGGCATAAGCAGTGCTGGAGAGCTGGTGTCAAGTGTGCAATGCACACAGACTTCACTTGGCTAAGAATCCTGGAATCATTAGGGTTGGAGAAGACCTCTAAGCTCATTCAATCCGACCTTACTGTGCCTACTACGCCCTGTCCTCAAGTGCTGTATCTACACGCAGTGCAACCAGGAATTGGCACATGAAGAAATAATCAAATTGTTCATTGTACAAGTTTCTTTCTGGACAAAAAAGTCACTTTGAATATTCACCTATACCATAAATTAATTTCTTCCACAAATTAGTCTGCACTGGTTTGTTTCATTGACACTACTACTTCTTAAAAAGAGTAAAATGATTTTGCCTTTCTGCACAATCCATACAGAGACAGCCCAGGTTTTGTAGAGGTTTTGGGGAGCACTATCCTGAATTTTAAAGGCTTTTAATATCCCAAAGATTAAACCACTGTATTTGTATGCTATTTATACTGCTACCTGTCTCATGCTGTTTTCTTAATTCTGGCTTTGACAGAAGAACAAAGGATCGCTTAGTCGCCCCAAAGTTTTTGATCTCCGATGACAGCCACATCTTTGCAGAGCACTGATGGCTGTTGGGATGGATGCCCAGGGCAGCTGCGTTTCTGCTCAGAGGTGAGCAGGAGCCTTATCAGAAATCACTCCAGAAAAAGCAAGATCACGATATGCAGCTGCAAGCGTCATGACAAAGCAATTTGCTCTAGCTTAGCACTCCCCTAGCCGAGGACAGGAGCATGAAGCCATTTCATCATATTTCAGCAGCTGGTCACATCATGAGCCTGACAGGCCCTTTGCAGGGAGGAACAAGGTTGTTGCATCAAACTCGGGGTTCTTCTCTGCCCTCACCCACACCTTGCTTCACACAGCCATAAAGTGAAGAAACGGGGCAGAGAGTCTCTTTAACTATGTGCACACTGGGTTCCTACCCTTGCACTACTGCAAGTCTGAGTCTGCTGCTAAAGAAGAAAAAACAAGGTGGCAAGCAGTAGCCAAACTAGGCTTGTGAAGAGCCAGCCCTGCCAAACAAACCTGACATTTCATAATGAGACGGCAGAACTGCTGGGAAGAAGAGTAAGCACCTCATTGCTGGTTCTACAGTGAGTCTGATCAGCTTACAAGACTCCTTCCATGTAAATTTGAAGAATGGTTTGAGTGAAAGACCAGCGAGATCTTTTGACTTGGAGGTATCAGCAGGGTGGTGGCTCAGAGGCAGGGAGCATTTGAGTCCGCTCCATGCATGTTATGGAGAGAGGCTGAGAAAGTTGGGATTGTTAAGCTTGGAGAAAAAGACTCAGAGGCAACCTTATCATGGCTTTATTATATTCAAATGATTTCACTATTATTATTTAAATATTTAAATAATTCTCAAGCTTATCTTGCACAGTTATGGACAGTCAACCTTGCAGTTGAACCCCATTTCCAGTGGGCTGAGGGTGCTGGCCAGAGCACACAAGCCGTACGACAACATCTCTGAATCCATCTGGTCTGTTTAGCTGCCAAAGCTCTAGGTTACGAAGTCAACGAACATCCCTCCAGCTTTCACCAAGACTCATTCCCCAATTAGGGGTCCCCTAGATATGTCCTAATCCAAGCCCCTCCTTGGAAGGGAGCATAGACTGGTACAAGACAGTGTAGGTTATGGAATGGATCTGCCTGTCCCTATGACCTTCAATGAGAAGGGTTTTGCTCAGTTTCACAGTGCCTTAAACTGCCTGTTCCTTGGAGCCAGCAAAGCTTCGAACTGGAAAGTTAAACACTTGCATCCACGCGATGCAGGGAATCAGACCGTGCTTGTAAGCGCTAGGTAAACTCTGAATTTTATTATTTCATTATATGTTAATCTCGCCCTAATGAACAGATCCTCAGATATTATATAAAGGCATTTCATGTTCCACCACCTGTGCCTGAGCACAAATCTCGCTGAGATAATCGGGTACGCAGGAATATTAACATCTTGAGCACAGACCAGCGTGCTGAAACTCAAACTCAATTAGCCTGATAAAGCAGCCAGCACAAACATCACCTGTATCCAAAGCAGCTCTGCACCCTTGTTTAATAATTGCCATTCAGGATTTACTTTAAAGTATCAACACTGCCTAGTCCACAAAATCGTACCATGTAATTAGGAGTTAAACTCAACTACCCACAGCAACAACAGAGCAGCACTGAGAAAACCCAGATCTCTCATGTGTTAGGTTTGCAGCGCCTTTTTTTATCTAGATTAAATGACTGTGTTCCATTACCAAAGGAATATTGAGACAGAACATAAATGCAGAGGGACAACTCAGGAGTAGGCAGCTGCTCAGGAAAACAGTTTAACAGAAATAGCAGCTCCACTGCTTGGAAATCCTCCAGAGTCAAGCTAGGAAGCTTTGCAGGCTCTTGATTTAAGGAAAAAGGCACAGCCCCCACCCACCATCTCCTTTCCCAACCACTTCTCTCTGCTCTCCCACTCCTCAGCAACCTCACTATTCCAGTTACACACAACGCCTTCCACTCTCAAGATCAAACAGCAGAAAGGTCTTCAAAGACATTTAACACAAATTGAATGCATTTCCAGCTGATGCTTAAAAGCCTGCACAACTCACAGCTGTCAGATATCCTCAGATTCCTTTGGAATCCACATATTTAGGTAAGGCCACTGCTGGTGGCTGTTAAATCCCACAGCCAAGAAACCCCCATACCAGTACCTGCTGAAAGCTGGGAACGAGAGCCAGGGCAAGGACTGCCCTCTTCTAACCCCATTTCTAACACTGCTTTAGTCATCTGCTGTCAACCAGTCACTGGTCCTGAGTGTTTAGCATGAAATACTGTGATATTAATTTAATTTTAATATCTAATGATGTTTTTCTTTGAGAAAACCCCCAAGAAGCCCTACAGCATCCAGGTCACAGAGACACCAAGTCAAGAAGAATGTTTGAAGGCACACATGTGAGCTTGACCACAGAGCCCAGAAGAGTACGTGGATGGGAAGGCTTTGCTCATTGCCCAAGCAAAAAGCAAGTTCCCGAGAAGTGGATTTCTGTTTTACGTTCCCCTGTGGTGGTTCTGAGCCCCCACACAGTGCTTGGTCCCCATGTACGAGGACACATCGCATCTGGCTCATTCTTTTGCTCTTACTGTGCCCACGCAGCAGGCAGCCCCTAAGCTTGCTCTGAGAGCACCATGTCCCATATTTCAGTCGCAACAGGAGGTCATGCAGCAGCTTTTGAGTTTTGTACAGAAAAGGTTCTACAGTCCCCAATGTTTATTCACTGCACTGGTTTTCCAGCAGAGGAGAAATGGTTTCCAAAGCAAAGCAGCTCAGCTGCAGAGGGAAGAACCTGTTTGCTTTTGCTAAATAAAAAGGCTTTTCAGAATTACTTCTAGGACTGGATTTCTCCCTCATTATCCAAGCAATCCAGCTGCAACCCACCCTGAACAAGCTGTGGGCTGTCTGATAAAGGCTGCAGCAGCAGCACATGCTGGCCACACACAGCATCAGTTTGGAATCCTGAACCCCTCTGAACCCCACTGTGCTCCACCACTTCCACTCCAGACCTCACCTTCTGGCACTGAAGCCACTCAAGGAACTCAGCCCCATCCCACTGCTAGATGAGACCTTTCCAATGCAAACATCAAGAAGACCATCACAAGGGCCTCATTAACAGTGCTGTGTGCCAGGTAAATCCATCCACCTCCCACCTAGAAGAGAAGCCAGCTCATCATTCAGGCAACCAGGAAACACAGTTAAGGCCACAGGGATAACTGATCTATGGTTTGCATTTAAATAACATAAGCCAGTCCAACAGAAAATAAACACAATAAAACTCACCCAGGCTGGAAGACTATTCATGGGGAGCAGCATAGCACTCACGAGCAGAGATGATGGAGCCCAACAAAACCAGGGAACACCTGCTTTGACTCACTCCTCTCCAAAGGCAGAGACTGGTAACACCACCTTGGATGTGGTGACACTGCTCAGATGATGTCCAGCTGGAGCTCGTACCATAAACCTCAGTTTCATACTTCAGCAAAGGCGGCTCAGCTCAAACCATGGTCACACTTGCACTCAGCAAGAACTTGAGCATCACCACGCTCAGACCATCCCCTTCCTCCCAATCCAGCTGCTTTACTGTAAGTTCCTTGTAATACAGAGTAGCCTGAAAAATCTTTACAGCACCAGCTCTAAGGCTGAGCTGCAGAGTCAGCTTTATAATCACGGTGAGATGAGCACCTCCTGTGTAACCACCTAAGCTCCCATTGGTGTCAGCTGCATGGTGTTAAGCAGCCACTAAACACAGATATTATTAATCAATGTGTAATCAACAAAACGACCCCAGGAGCACCTCACCTCCCCTTGGTTTTCCCCAGGCAAAGCGTTAGACATTATAAGGGCATAAGTTCTAGCAGGATCTGGCTTGAACTATTGTTAAATGGTACGGTGCAGTAATTTCTTTTCCATACGTCAGAATGCTGTTATGCTAAATGAGACTGAGCGAGAGCTGAGAGCAGCAGAGACCTGTGTGCCCGGTAGGTGCTGTCTGAATGCACCGCCATCGTTCACCCAGCTTAATGCAATCCATCGCTGCTATTTCCCTAACAAGTTGTTTCTTTCACACAGACCTCTATCTTTGGTCCATTTGGACATCTGAGGAAATTCATCACATCACCATCTGTAAGTGCTGGGGCTCACAGCAACAGCTTCTCTTAAAAACCCCAAAGCCCTTGGAACTTCCCCATTTCTGGAGCTCTTCCAGATCAAATAAGGGGCTCTTACTAAATAAGGAGAAATAAGAGTGGTGGAGTCCTGGAATGGATTGCCCAGGGAGGTTGTGGATTCCCTGGCCCTGGAGGTGTTCAGGACCAGGCTAGATGGGCTTTGGAAACCCTGATCCAGTGGGAGGTGTCCCTGCCCATGGCAGGGGGGTTGGAATAAGATGATCTTTAAGGTGCCTTCCAACTCAAACTATTCTATGATTCTGTTTGAAATGGAGTTTGGATTATTGTAAGCTCCAAACACACACAGGATCCAGTGAGGTACTGAGGAGTGTAAATGCCTTGGGTGAAATGAAGACATGGGGCTCTGGAGGGGACATTTGGGATGTGAACACCGGGATGCAGGGGGATGCTGCTCTGGGATGCAAATGTCCTGGCTCAGGAGTCCCTGGCCAGAGGTGCTGGAGCACTGGTCAGCGTTGACAGCTGTGGATTCTCTGCACCCCTAGAATCAAAGGGATGATGGTTAACACTACCCCAGCACTGCTGGACCCCCAAAACCACCACAGCCCTCACCCCACTCCCACTCACAACACCACGGCTGGAATAAGTAAAGTGCATCGAACTGTCCTCTTGCCACCATCCCCTCCATGTGCTGTGCCCACCTCGTGTTCCTCCACCTGTGGGTTTGATTGTCCCATGATTGGCATCGACTGCCTTCCCCATGGACTCCTTCCTCAAAGCCAGCGAGCCAGGCTGCTGCGCTCACGGAGAGCTTCCCCGCGCAGGAGCGTTGTTGGGACCTCACCGCCCACAGCAGCGCCCTGTGCCATCTGCGCCGAGCAGTTGGTTTGCAGAGCACGGCTACCTTCTGTTTGCTACCTTCAGAAATGAAATTGCATGACAAGGAGCCATCACAGGGAAATGTCTCTGTCATCTTCACCAGTCCTCCCAGCTCCACAGCCTCCTGAATGCGAATTAGTGTCTTAAGCAGTTTATTCATTCATGGCAATCTGTTCATTTGTTTCCAAGAGATCATACAGCTGCAGGACGCCTTCCGTGCATTTGTTCCTCTCTAAGCTCTGACTACAAGATAGTCTTTCTCTATTTTTCTCAGACTGTTTCAGCTTCCACACTGCTGAGCTGATGCACAAGACAGCTCTGGTCCCAGAAATAGAAGATTTAGGATTGATAGAAGCCCTGCAGAAGGACCTGGGGTTCCTGGTGGATGAGAAGCTCAGCACCAGATAGCAGTGTGTGCTCGCAGCTCAGAACCCAAACACGTCCTGGGCTGCATCCCATGCAGTGGGACCAGCATCCCTGGAGGGGTTCAAGGCCAGGTTGGATGGGGCTTGGAGCCCCTGATCCAGTGGGAGATGTCCCTGCAATGGCAGGGGGTGGAACTGGGTGGGCTTCATGGTCCCTTCAATTTCAAACCGTTGTATGACTTCAGTGAATAACACTGAAGAGGGTATGAGTTACACAGACGTTGCAGTCGGCACCTGCCCGACTCGGAGGGACCGAGGGGCCTGGCAGCAGCGCAGGATGCGGCCATCCCAAGGCTGTCACCCCCCAGCACCTCCCAACCCACGCTGAGCACCACAGGGTCGCTCTGCTCCTCCCCAAACCAGATGGACAGCGAGGCAGAAGCATGGCCAATGGAAAAAGGATGAACCCTGCATCCTTTGAAACAAGCTGCGATGGGGAATCCAAATTGGGTCTCTTGGAAAAATAAACTTCGCAGCCCTGATTTCCACCACGCCAAAGTACTGCAGGAGCAGTTGTTTCGCTTCTGTGGCCAACACCACAAGCAGGTCCCAGCCCCTGAGATATAAAGCTTTGTTTTTCAAAGCAAAATGCCCAAAACAATGTGAATGTTTCCAAAGCCCAAATAAATGTTGGTTTTACAGAATGGGCTTCATCCAAGCTGAGATTCGGGATGCTTTTTGTCTGGATTGTTTTTATATTTATGAGATATTTGCAAAAACCCCAAACGAACCCAAGCCCAAAACGGCTCATTAGCACAAAGAGACGATGAAGGAATAGCAAGGGAGCAGAATCACATTCCAGGCACAGCTGAAGGGAGCACATTTGTCTTTGTGCAGCAAGCCAGACAGAGCTTGGCTTTACCCAGGTTTGAGCTGAATCCAATGTTCCAGCTTCAGCAGGACGAAGTGATGCTGCAGCGCATGCTTCTGCAGAGCAGCCTATTCCTTCTCTGTTACTTTGGATATCATGCCACAGTCTTTACAAAGGAAGAAACTCTTGCTAAATCTGTTTGTTTGTTTGTTTGTTGCTGTTCTTTGGTGTTTTCCCTCCTCGCTGGAGCTCAGGAACGTTGTCCAAAACCGAAGCAGATACAGTTTGTCCAGCACTAAATACAAGGGTTGCAGAGTGAGAGCTTGGCAAGAGGCTTCTCTGTGCTCCCTTCAAAACCAGCGTCCTCAGTGTGGCCAACTGGGCCTGCAATAGAGACCCCCAAAATGCATTATTCTGTCCCTAGAGCACAAGGGGTTATTTGAACAGACAAGACGGCTCCCTAGGGTTTTTCTTCCCCAGTGATTTTCATCAATTGGCGGTCAGCATGAAAACATAAACCTGCATTTAACATCTCATCTTTTCAAACAGACATTCCAGATCTGGCTCATGCCATTTGATCCATTAATCACTTATTTCCCTGAGTCCAGAAATAATGCTTAAAAAGTCTCTACAGCTCTGGCTTATTAGGGTAAATTGCTTTCTGCAATAGCTTTTTTAATTTCTCTCATGTTTTGCTGAGAACAATCTGACCAGCTGCTATTTTTCACTCTTCTGTTCTTCTACTGATTCCAGCAAACTGAACTGGATATTCCCAGGATTAGAAAGTGTCCTTCCTGTCCTCTTTGAAGTTATTTTTATTTCGTAGATACTAAAGAAAAGTATTATTTGTTGAAAATATCTGCTTGCAAGTCCAGAAACTTACAAATTGTTGGTGTTTTCTGTGAAAAAAAGGATTTTTAGTCTACGAGATATGCACCTCCTGTACGAGTCCACTCTGAGGGAGCTGGGGTTGTTCAGCCTGGAGAAGAGAAAGCTGCAGGGAGACCGTAGACCAGCTTCCAGTGCTGAAAGGGTCTACAGGTCTATCAGCCCCTAGGATACTCGGTACCTAAACCATCAGCTCCTATTGAAAATCTGTAAGTGGTTTAATGGCTTCTTGCCATGGAGCCTTCAAGCATTAAAAGAAAAAGATTATATTAAAACTTAGATTATCAGAAAGGCAATATAAGAGATTTAAAATGAGAGTCCTGTAGGAATTAGATTAGAAACACAGTCCATAAGTTCTTTACCATCCTTTCTAACATGAGACAGCAAAACGTATTTGAAGAAACCAAGAACAGATCAGGAATAATGTGACAGTGAATGCTGAATCCCCAAGTGAACAAAGATTCCAACCGGTTCTGCTGAGAATAACGGCCCGTGGCAGCCACCACTTCCCTGGGCAACCTGGGCCAGGGCCACCCCACCATCAGCATGAAGAATTTCCTCCTTATGTCTAGTCTAAATCTTCCCTTCTCTGAGTTAGAGCCACCCTCACTCATCCTGTCACTCCAAGCCTTTGTAAAAGCCCCTCCCCAGCTTTCTTGTAGCCTCCTCCAGGTGCTGGAAGCTGCTCTAAGGTCAAAACGGACACTGACAACCTGCTCCTGATTTATTGAAGACCCTTGTTTTTAACATTGAGCTCCATTTGATAAAACGGGCATGAAAACCAGGAGCCTGGATCTCCAGATAATCTTTGGGCAACAAAAATACAAAAATGCAAATTTTAGTCCACCCCAGTTTTTGAAGGGCAACGTTGGAAAACATTCCTGAGCCACATTGTTCAGATCTTCTTGTACCGTTATTTGGCTGCTATTCAGTCACTCCCTCAAAAATCCCCCCAGCTCCGAGCACTCTGCCAAATTTCTATGTTATGCGCATATTTTCAGGGCTCGTGCTAAACCTGGAGACAGAATTTGCCCCAGGAACCTGAGGTCCTCCTCTTTCCACTCCAGTCACCCAGGATCCAAACTTCTTTCCTTGCACCTGCAAGTGACTTCATGGAAAAAAAGTGATGTTCAAAGACCTGATGAATTGATGCCAGCAGGAACGCAGCAAACCAGCCTGGGGCTGCAGGAAGGCAGAGATGGAAACAAAACAAGCCTCTTCACAGAATCACTAAATGGTTTGGGCCAGAAGCGACCTCAAAGCCCATCCAGTCCCAGCCCTGCCCTGGGCAGGGACACCTCCACTGGATCAGGGGCTCCAAGCCCCATCCAACCTGGTCTTGAACCCCTCCAGGGATGGGGCAGCCACCACTGCTCTGGGCAACCTGGGCCAGGGCCTCCCCACCCTCAGCATGAAGAATTTCTTCCTAATGTGTCATCTACATCTTCCCTTCTCCAATTTAAAGCCATTTCCCCCTTGTCCTTTCACTCCAGACACTTGGAAACAGCCCCTCCCCAGCTTTCCTGGAGCCCCTTTCAGTGCTGGAAGCTGCTCCAAGGTCTCCCCGGAGCCTTCTCTTCTCCAGGCTGAAGAACCCCAACTCTCTCAGCCTGTCCTCACAGCAGAGGTGCTCCAGCCCTCACACCATCTCCGTGGCCTCCTGTGGACCCATTCCAACAGTTCTATCTCCTTCTTATGCTGAGGATTCCAGAACTGGACATAAGACTCCAGGGCAGGTCGCAGACACTTGTAACGCCCTGGCTGCTTTTAGGTCTTTAAAATGCCAGGACAGTTATTCCACACTCTGCCCCCTTCACTGCCTTTATCTGTTAATGACTCAAGCCAGAGCTTCTTCTTAACCTCAAACTTCTGCTCACCTCAAACACTGCTGGAGGGGAAGGTGCTATTTGTTAGTGACAAGCCACGTGTGCAGCCCCTTCTTCTGCTGACTTCTTGTCCTTCTGAATGGAAAACATCCCTAATTCCAGCCCCCTCACAGCAGCCACGGACCCCATGCCCACGGCTGGGAATGCTGTGCCATGCAAGCAGGAGCACTGGTTTCGCTGCGGCTTCACAGTGCAGGGAGTGCAGTGGCCTTTGCTTTCCTTCCCAACTGCATTACCGGAGTAACCTTTAACAAGGAGCCAAAGTCATTTAAAGCTCTATTAAGTGGCACGGGCGCACAGAGCTCCGTGCTCAGCTGTCCCTCTGCCAGGCTGTGGCCACCCTGGGGCTCTGCCGCAGAGCGCCGCAAACACAAGAAGATCATTAGCTGCTCAGAAATGATCCCTGTGGTCTCAGTTTGCATTTAAAAGAGTATATCCTTAGCTCAAATAGAGGCTTATCAAACAAAGGGTAAGATGAGCTTATCAGCCGGAGAGCTGTCAATATTACTTAACTTCCAAGTTGATTCAGAAGTTTCAAATTATAGTCATCACAGATAATCTTTAATTTAAAGCAGGGAGCGCTTTCTGAACACTGAGTTATGATTTCTTTTTAAATACGAAGTAGTGATAAATAGCAAATGTAACCTGAGAACCTATGGACAGAGGCTATCGTTGACTTTGGTCATCCTCACAGTTGAGAATCTGCTTGTGCTCAGGATGCCAGCATTGAGCGGCATGGGCCACGCTCTGTGGAAACACGAGGTGGAGCAGACACCTTTTACTCATTGTCAGGAGGGGACTGGCAGGTAGGATTTGCCAGGGAAGCATTGCAGGTGAGGCTCAAGGGCTCTAATGCTTATTTCCATGACTGCCCCATCTCATCTTGCCCTCCAAGAGCACCAACCAAAGCCGCTGTGGAGACACTTCAGAACCACATGCATGTGGTGCTGCTGGTGCCTGGCTCCTGCCTTTCTGACATCTCACCATAGTCTCCCTCTTGTGAAGAGAGCAAAGATTTTATAACTCCAGCTTTACTGACAAAGTTCTGTGATGCTCCAGCAGGAGGTGTCCCTGCCCATGGCAGCAGGTGCAACTGGATGGGCTTTAGGACCTCTTCCAACACAAACCATTCTATGGTTCTGTGATGTAGATCAGCAAACTGGGCCACAGGCAAGATTATGAAACACCAGATTCCCAGCACAGAATACGCATCAGCTGTAGCTGGTGACAAGCAATAGAGCTGTCGCTGCTATCACCGTGGGGATGAGCACGGCAGGTTGGGGAAAAGGTGCAGCTCAGTGCCTGCTCCATGGGTGCACAACGCAGGAGCTCTCTGACCCTCCCCATGGCTCCTCCAGTTGCCTCCTCCTCCTCGCTCCTGGGTAAGAGCCTACAGAGTGCAGGCACCAGGTGCTTCTGTGGTGCATGAGTTCTCCGTGTGGTACCTTCTTTGCATCACCTTAACACAGCGTTTAAAGCTGCACATAGGTGAGATAACAATGGTTCAAAGCAGCTTCGCTTTCATCCAACCCTATCTGGCCCAATTATCACCTTGATGGCCATCGCCTTGATGGCTTCCAGGGTGCAGGGGGGTTAGCAAGCAAGGCCAGCAGGTTGTCAGGTGTCTGCCAGGTCTGCCTATTCTCCCCTTTTTCCAGGACACTGGGCAGCCTCTACCCAGCTGCGATGGTTGGCATGGCCAACCCTCCATGGTGGGGAAGCCATCAACAGCAGCTCCACTCAGGGATAATTTTCTAGCAGGCACTGTTTGCATTCAGAGCTCATTTTGGCCAATTTGTCTAATTGTTTAATTTCCTAATGACCTGGACCAAGGTAATTAGCTTCCAGGGGAAAAAGGGTTTGAGCAAGGCAAAACCTGTAAATCTTCACATTTTTAAGGTATAGAAGGTCCAACAGAGTTGTTTGGACTTACAGAATAAAATGACACCTTATTCAGGCCCAGTAGAACTTTACCAGAAGGAATAATAAGGTAGAGGTGAGTCCCAGGGAGCACAGCCCAGGCTCTCTAGTGAACCAGCTTCGTGCAAGCAGATACAAGCAGAAGCAGAAGACGTTGTCTCTGAAGTGTCCTAAGGTTACAGAGCCAAAGGCAGCCCTGAGTCATGCTGCTTCCCATGTGTCAGGATGAGGCATAAACAACAAAGGATGGGGCACTTCTTTGTCATAAAGATCAAGCTCAGTTTATCTCACTGTGCCTCCAGTAGGCTGCTGCTCGATATCGGCTTTGGCGTTTCCAAGCAAGAGAACAAGGCAGCCTGACAGTCACGGGCAGCAAGGACACCAGCCTCAGCAGCAGAGGGACCCACCTGAGGAGCATCTTCTACAGCACGAACTAACCTTTGCTCTAGCTCAAATCAGGCAGGCCTGTGGTTCAGTCCAAGAACAATCTTTGCCAACTACCACCCAGTCAAAGCTGACCTGGCAGCCTGACCTCAGTGCTGGGGAAGGTTATGGAGGATGCTTCACCCCTGGAGGTGTTCAAGGCCAGGTTGGATGAGGCTTGGAGCAACCCAAGTGCCAGGTCCTGCACTTGGGGCACACCAACTCCATGCAACAACCAAGGCCTGGGGAAGAGCGGCTGGGAAGTTGCCAGGCAGAGAAGTACCTGGAGGTCAACAGCGGCTTAATATGAGCAAGGAGTGGCCCAGGTGGCCTAGAAGGTCAACAGCATCCCGGCTTGGATCAGCCATGGGGTGGCCAGCAGGAGCAGAATCTTTCTTTAGGTTTGCATGTGGAGCAACAGGAAAGCACCAAAACCACTGCCATGCACAACAGATCCCTCAACCCCCTCTTTGTTGCAGTTAGGTCTCAGCTTTCCAATTTCCCAAGGCTCAGAACGCTCCCTCTGCGTGGTTCTGTGTTCCTCTCTCCATCCCCAGTGATGGGGGCAGAAACTCCCTCTGTGAAGCCGGTGGCAGAATGTTTAAGCCAATCCCTCTCTCTCTCCTCTCTGCACTAAAGGGCTGGGAAGGTAAATTCAGCTTTAAAAACACCCCCAGCTGCTGCTGAGCGCCGCTTGGAGCAGCCCAGGTGATGGAGGAGAGTGTTTTATTTCAGTGCCAAACCCAGCGCTGCAGGTCTACTAATTCCTGAGAGGAAGAATCCCTTTCCTGCTCTCCATGGGTGGTTGCGAAGGTTCGAACATGTGACAGATAATGCCATAATGCTAGCATTGTTCAAAAACAAAAATAGAAACAAATATCTCCACCATAGCAAAAACTGAATTTACCTCTGTTAAGTACAACGGTGCGGAGAAAAAATCTTGGCTCAATGCATTAACGACCTTACAAAGATCCCTGTTTCTCCATCACGGGGAAGGTCTGGCCGGGAAATCACACATTAAATGCTGTATTCAATTATCCAGCCATAAATATTCAGATAAGTTACTCGTGTCCTACGAAGCCGCTCTTTTACAGAGGAAGAACAAGTTTTACCTTCACGGCATTGCCCTCTGGTGTAGAAGAAGGGGCATGCAGCACCACAGCCACCACTGGGCACTGCCACCACTGCCACCACAGCCACCACTGCCAACATCTTCACCGCTGCCACCACCAGCCACAACCCCAGCTCCTGTTGCTACTGCCGCCACCACCACCAGGCACCACCAGACAGCATCTTCTGCTGCCCCAGCACCTGCTGAATCTGCCAGGAATTCCTCACCCCCGGGGATCAGGCGCTGGTGGACAAGACGGGAGGCAGCTGGACACAGCCGTGGGGCTCTCTGGAAATAAAGAAACACATGGGATGCTTATAAAAGACAGTGAGATACAGTGCAGGTTGTCTCTGAGATCAGAAAGAGCACAGCCAGCAGGAGAAGGGCAGGGATTGTGCCCCTGCACTCAGCGCTGGTGAGGTCGCACCTTGAATCCTGCAGTGAATCCCCTCACTGCAAGGACACTGAGGGGCTGGAGCGCGTCCGGAGAAGGGAACGGAGCTGGGGAAGGGGCTGGACCCCAAGGGTTCTGGAAGTAGCTGAGGGACCTGGGGCTGTTCAGTCTGGAGAAGAGGAGGCTGAGGGGAGACCTCATTGCTCTCTACAACTACCTGAAAGGAGGTTGTGGAGAGGAGGGAGCTGGGCTCTTCTCCCAAGGGACAGGGGACAGGACGAGAGGGAATGGCCTCAAGCTCCGCCAGGGGAGGTTCAGGCTGGATATTAGGAAAAAATTTTTCACAGAAAGGGTGATTGGTCCCTGTCTGAGGCTGCCCAGGGAGGGGGTTGAGTCCCCTTCCCTGGAGGGGTTTAAGGCACGGGTGGACGAGGTGCTGAGGGACATGGTTTAGTGTTTGATGGGGATGGTTGGACTCGATGATCCGGTGGGTCTCTTCCAACCCAGTTATTCTATGATTCTATGAAACCCAAGAAAAATATAAATACTCCAATGTAATTTTTGTCATTAGACAGATCTTTGTGGGAAAAAGCCCCTCCCAAGTGATGTTTTTCACACAAATTGGTTATCGTACCTTCGACCGGCACTGGTTCCCCCTGCTCAAAGCCTCTTGGGTTCTACTCTTTGGCCACATCAGGCAGACACACAGCCAAGAGGTTCAGGACAGTAAATCCTTCGTGGCATGTGCTGCCTGGCGCAGACAGTGATCAGAGCCGACACAAAACCATAGAACAGAGATGAAAAGTAAATGTTGTTCCCTTTAATTTGACGGGAAGGACTTTTTCAAGCATTACCATGTTCTGTTCAGATTAACTTATCTCTGCTTTGCCACAGAAGCCCGAACAGCTGGAGGGAAGCAAGGAGGAAAGCGAGTAAATAAATACAGGAGTAAACAAATAAATAAAGGCAAGATGATTAAGTTTTTGCATTCAGATTTTACCAAGAGCAAAAACAAAAGGAGATTTGAAAGGCTGTTATGCACAACCGGTTCTGCTAAAGCAAAGAACATATTATTAAACACAGATTTTTGGGGTGAGAGGTTCAGCACCCTGGCCGTGCTGCAGGGAGAGGAGCAGAGCATCCCATCAGCTTGTCCTCATCTCTTTGGAAGTGGTGGGAGGGTGTCCATGGCTGGCACTGCCTGGGGGTGCCCTGCTGGCCCCGGCGTGCTGGGCAGTGTCAGGTTCTCCACACAGCTCCTGCATCTCAAGTTGCGAGCATCTCGCAGTGTGAGTGTCATGAGGTGCCCATGGGCTGGTGGCCAGAAGAATTTGGAACAAGGAACCTTTCCCTGGGCTGCCCTCAGCTGCCACGCAGCGCAGAGGTTCAGGAGCGAGATGGCAACGAGTCTAGAGGAGGCCATGGAGATGATGTGAGGGCTGGGAAACCTCTGCTATGAGGACAAGCTGAGAGAGTTGGGGTTGTGCAGCCTGGAGAAGGCTATGGGGAAACCTTAGAGCGGCTTCCAGTACTGAAAGGGGCTACAGGAGAGCTGGGGAGGGGCTTTTGATCAGGGAGGGCAGGGACAGGACGAAGAGAATGTTTTTTCTGAAAGAGAACTTAGGGAGAAATGTTTTTCTGTGAGGGTGGGGAGGCCCTGGCCCTGGTTGCCCAGAACAGGGGTGGCTGCCCCATCCCTGGAGGGGTTCAAGGCCAGGTTGGATGGGGCTGGGAGCCCCTGATCCAGCGGGAGGTGTCCCTGCCCATGACAGGGGGTGGGAATTGGATGATCTCTGAGGTCCCCTCTGACCCAAGCCATTGCATGATTCCATGATCTCTGAAGGTGCTCACCTGCTGCCTCCTCCAGTGCCTCTAATGAGAAGGATCCAAGGCACAGCCCTGACAGAATGCTGACTCCCAGAGCTCTGTGTGAACTCTGACATGGGGCCAGAGGAGCCACAGCTCAGGAAGCAGGAGCTGCTTAGAGCCCGTGCTGCTGCCCAGCATAGAATCATAGTATCACCAGGTTGGAAGAGACCCATCGGATCATCGAGTCCAACCATTCCCATCAATCACTAACCCATGTCCCTCAGCACCTCATCCACCCGTCCCTTAAACCCCTCCAGGGAAGGTGACTCAACCCCCTCCCTGGGCAGCCTCTGCCAGGGACCAATGACCCTTTCCGTGAAAATTTCTTTTCTAATATCCAGCCTGAACCTCCCCTGGTGGAGCTTGAGTCCTGTCCCCTGTCACTTGGGAGAAGAGGCCATCACACTTCTCTCCACAACCTCCTTTCAGGTAGTTGCAGAGAGCAATGAGGTCTCCCCTCAGCCTCCTCTTCTCCAGGCTCCAGCATGCACCTATTTATGGGGATTCTGCAAATCCCTTGGAGATATGAAACCTGAAGCTTTAGAAACAAACCCCCAAAGCTCTGATGGATCTGGAGGGCAGCTCGTCGCAGCGATGCTCCCCTGGTTCTTTGGTACGAGCCACATCTGCAGTGCCCTGACTGTGCTGCCAGGCGCTTACATCAGGGATGCACTGCTCAGGCTGATATATTTTAAGGCTGAGCACAGCAGCCTGCTGAGAGCCCAGCGCAGCCCCCTGCAATTTATGAGAGCACTTTCTCCTGGCACATTATCTCACACAATCCTGCCACTGCCTTCCCCCCGTGGGACCACTTCTCTGCTGGAAGGTTTGCAAATCTGTATCTTAATTTGATACCAGCTGCTAGTGGCGACGCTTTGACACCTCTAGATCATTCCCCTTCTCAGGTTACAAGCTGCACTTAAAAGTTTTTCTAAACGTATTTATTAAAAATAAATCGGATCATATAACGTTTGTTAGACCATGAGGGGTGTTTATAATCTTGGGAGTTTTGAGCCTCACAAGCAAGATGGTTACTGCTGTAATTTCTGTATCTCGTGCTTTTAGGAAAGGGAACTAAGAACTTTTATGGCTGTAATTGCAGAGGGGGAGCCAGGAGGCTCCCCTGGGGCTCTTCAGCACTACAGGAACAGAAGGTTCCTCTGGCTAGAGTGCAGTGTTTGTCAACCCAGGTTATCTAGCACCTCCAGGCTGGAGCTGGAACATCCCAGGCAGCTGCAGCCAGAATTGTCAGTGGTCCTGGAGAGCGCCCTGCTCAGGGCGACAGGGTGGGAGGGCGAGGCTGCAGGCATCCCATGCAGAGGCATCAGCAGATGCACTCAGTTCCCTCTCCCATGGACGCTTCTCCCATCAGCTTTGCTCCTTGTAACCCTCTGGACTCGCTCTGTGCCTCTTTTACTGAAATTCATCCCTGTTCGGGGGGAAAAAGAGCAAGAGTGACTCCCAAGGAGAACCATCAGCAAGATCCCTGTACTGGACAGGGCAAGGAAGGAGGGAAGGTTCCCGAGGTTTTGGAAAGCTTTGTGCTAGGGACCTGAACTCAGAGAGCAGGGTCTGTGTGAGGGGTCACAGCTGTGCTGCAACTGGATTCTTCCTCACCCAAGCTTCTTTTCAGCAGGAAAGGCAACAGCGAGCGTGTGGGATGCTGCTCAGAGCGGGTGTCAGGGAAGGTGATGGGGAGGTGAAGGGTACCTGTTAGCAGCCGCCACGGCCAGCATCTCTCAGCACTACAGCATCTTTCACACTCCTTTCAGGTAGCACTAGAAGAATTCGCTGTGCAGTGGAGGCTGAGGAGCCCGCAGCCTCACCGCAGGGGAGACGCTTCCCAGATCCTTCAGAAAGCAAACCTCGAGGTAGGGCTCTACCCTATCGTTGCATTTAGATTTTGGGGAAGCTTCACCTGCAGCGTTGACCTTCCTATTCTTAACCACCTTCCCAGCACCCCTCTTCCAGGGAACGGGCTGGATGCCCCCTCTTCATCCCCATAAAATACAACCCAAAAGCTCTGGCCACCTCAACAGGTTTCGGTCTGGGCTCCAGCTCTTCCCCACCACAAGCTCTGCGTGTGAAGCTGTGGCTAAGGTGAAGGGATGTAGATCACCATGTGCTAGCACACAACAAACAAAAAAAGGCAGCAGTTTGCTTTTTTCTGCATGGATTAAGTGGCTACACATAGATATTAGCCCATCTCCTCTTCCAATGTCAGCACAGGAATAGCTTCACAATCCCAAACGCGTCAGAAATTAAATGAAAGGAGATACGAAGGATTTGTAAAGCCCAATAACAGAGAATTGGAACCTAGCAGAGAAGAACAGATGAAGATACCATTTTTTAATAATGGGATTATATTATCTGCTATCCTGAGATATCCAAAACCCAATTCATTTTTTAGTATGACTTGCCATACTAATCGTGAGCCACGGATGCTGACAGAGAAGTCGCACACGCTCAAAGCGCAGGGATTGTGCTGAGGTACAACGTGAGGAAAGGGCTCAGGGGACAGAAAGCCCAGTCTTTAAGGCAGATCATGGAAGGACGCTCACTTGGTGCCTTGATAAACTGGAGGGATGCTTTACGTGCCGCATAAACGAAAGGATACTTTCCATGCCCTTGGAGGAATACACTATTTTAGTCTCTAAACAGCAAATAACAGGGTTTGATTGTTGGTCACTATTCAAATGTGACACAATGTGTTCACACAGCAGTGATCGATTTCCTACTCCACCCCCTGCAATTAACACACGAGCTTTGGGAACTGCTATCACAAACCTCTCAGGGCAACGCTGCCACACTGGAAGCACCTCAGCAGCGACCTTGCACCAGGCTCTTCTGCCTGCTGCAGCCTGGCACAGCCCAGCAGCCCTCCAAAACCAGCCCTTGGTGCAGCAGGACCACATGTCCTGTGGTGCAGTCAGGGTCTGCAGATGCATCGTGTAAGTCTGCATTACTTCTTCCTCCTCAGCCTGCAGAGAAGGCACCCAGGAAGCTCTCCTGAAGGAGGTACCCTGCCAAGAGGCTGGTTTTATCATAACTTTAAAGCGCAGGTTTTGGGGGCAGACGAAGGTGGGTGTCAGCTTGTTCTGTCCTGCCAGAGCAGCCTGGATTCTCCTTGGAGCCAAGGACATGAGGTACAGTCACATTAGTCCCCAGCCCCACAGCATGGGAGAGTGGCCTTCAGCTTGCTTTCCAAGTCAAAGCTTGCTCACAAATACTTGCCACATTCTCCCCTAAGCTGAAAGACTCGGAAAAGCCAAGCATAGAACGAGGTTTGCCTGCAGCAGGTCCAGCACGAGGCAAGTCCTGGCTGAGAGACAGGAGTCTGGCCAAAGAGGCCTCCTGTATTGGCTCAGGTGGTCACCTCGCTGCACCTCAGAGAATCAAAAAATCTAATATAGAATCATGAAATGGTCTGGGTTGGAAGGAACCTCAAAGCCCATCCAGTCCCACCCCTGCCCTGGGCAGGGACACCTCCCACTGCATCAGGGGCTCCAAGCCCCATCCAGCCTGGCCTTGAACCCCTCCAGGGATGGGGCAGCCTCCCCTGCTCTGGGCAACCTGGGCCAGGGCCTCCCCACCCTCACAGCAAAACGTTTCTCCCTAACATCTCATCTCAATCTCCCCTCTTTCAGCTGAAAACCCACTCCCCCTCGTCCTACCCCTGCACTCCCTGATCCAGAGCCCCTCCCCAGCTTTCCTGGAGCCCCTTTCAGTGCTGGAAGCTGCTCTAAGGTCTCCCCAGAGCCTTCTCTTCTCCAGGCTGAACAACCCCAACCCTACAGAAGAAAAGGAGTAAGCAAATAAAAATGCAGGGCTTGACCAGCTGCCTGAGATGCTAGAAAACAGCAGGTAGAAAAAGACATTATCTCTGAAGGCCATGGGAGTGAGGAAAGGCAGGAGATGATGCCACAGCCAAGCTCTCTTCCTAGGGAACCTGCCCAGGTGGGTAAACCCACCTGTAGGCACGGGCGTGCTCATCGTCCATGGCCTCTGCAGATACTCCTGCAGCAGTGGAGAACTTGTGGGGCTAAAAAGTGCCCTGGCTGTGCCCCAGGGTGGCTGGAGAAGCAAAGTAAGAGTTCTGCTTTCCAGGGATTGGGCTGGGGCCACAAATTCATCCAGGTTGCATCTGAGCATCAGCTGTGGTTCTGCATTGAGATGGGGCACCAAGGCAAGGCAATGCCCTGTCTACCCACACCCCACCTGCTAAACAACCACCTACAGAAAGTCTCTGCATGAACCCCAGCCCCTGAGGAGGAGACTTGGCCCTGGGGCACTGCGAGGGCTGCACAACACAACCCCATGGATACAGGAGTCACGCTCTCTGTGTAACCATCAGCCAAACTCCAGCAGAGGTTCTGGTGACTCTGGGCTTTTGTTGCTTGTTTTTGCCACAAGCCTTTACATCGTTACACAGAGAGAAGGGACCCGTCCCATGATGTGCTCTGTGCCTTAATCATCTACTGCCATAATTGCTCAAGAAGAATTTTCCCGATGCATTTACGTACTCCACCTGATTAGCAGTCATATAACAGCAAGCAATTTGCCATAATATTCTGAGAGCGCTTAATTTTCTCTTTGATGAGAGAGTTGTAAATGTAGGCACCTGTACGCCACGGCTCATCTGATTACTTACTTCATTATTGTCACACTTCCCATTATTATTTGATATTTGCAAACAGCGCTATTAGTGATCCCTGCCTAATGCCCACTAAAGGAAGCGCAGGTGCTTCTCTCAGAACCACGCACTAATGTGTTTTTTTCCAGATATCCTCATTACACCAAGGTTTTACTTAAGATGAGACACAGGCATGATCAAGTTTCAGTGGGAATGGGCTTCTGAGGGTCGAAGGAGAAGACAAAAGGTGAAAGTATTGCAGTGAGGCAACCTGGCTGAGATACACAGGATTTAAATGCTCTGATGAACGACTGTTGACCACTACATAATAACCTCTCTGCCAGGAATACCTGTTTTCTTCTGACTTTCATTGGACCCAAGCTCATTTTTCATGCAGTGGAGCCCAGTTGACAGTGGGAAGAGCACGAGTGAAGTAAATGGCACATATGTCCATGCACCAGGTACTGTCTAAGTTGGGGATATTTAAAGTTCCAGCCTCCCCCAGTTCAGGTCCCCACCTGGCAAGTGGTTCTGATGAGAGGTAGGGGGAACAAAGCTCCATTTTTCTTACAAACCTCATGAATCTGTTAAAAATTCCAAACAAACAACGGAGAGCCCCATTTGCTGTTTACGAGTCTGATTATGGTTCTTGATTTTGACTTATAAACCTAAGCCCAAGCTCATCAGGAGACCCACATCCCATCACAGCACTCTGAGAGCTGCTATTAGCTGGGGAACTTCTGGTTTTGCTCAGGCAGCTGGCTCAGGGGGCTGGCAAAAGGCAAACGTTCCCAGGCTACGCCGTCTGTTATCACTTGCTCAGAAGCCGACCAATTTACTCTGTCACACACAGCATTGTCTCACGAGGGATTTTGCCTCTCCTGACACTGAGTACTCCAAAGGCAGCCAGGGATGCTGAATTCCCGTGCAGCCAGACCCATGGCCTCACAAGCTGCGCCACGTGCACAGGCTGCATCGGGTAGCAGGGCTGCAGTGCAGGTCCTGAGAAGCACTTTGGGTTAGATGATCAAAAATTAGATGAGATTAATCTGACCTGTGGCATAAAAGTCCTTTCCAGGACCAGGAAAAAAATGGTTCAGAGCAAAAACATCTCTGCTATCCACACTGAGAGGGAAACCCGCTAATTTTTTCCAAAGGAGTGCAAGAAGGTGTTTCTTTAGTTATCAACACTGTTATAAATTCACATCAAATGTGCCGATTACAGTCACTAATGGTTGCTCCCTGCGGACTCGGCTCGGTACTGGTTGCATCTCTGCCTCTGCTGTCTATTTTCACCTCTTTAGCCTTTTGCCATCTTTTATTGACAGAAGAGCATACAGATTTTTAAATGTCTCCATTCATATTGACTAAAGCTTCAAGCTGAGTTATTTCAAAGGCCTGAGCAGTTCAGGGAACATATAAAATTCACTCAGATGTCTTGCTTGCTTTTCCATTAAAAGCATTCTGGAAAAGGGAAAGCCCCTACATTATATCCTATTCTTCCCCAATGAAGTTGTTGGCTACAGGCATTAAAGATACAACTCGAAGTTCTGCTATGTGGGTTCTGTGGGAAAGTACTTAACACAACCAAAGCACAGGAATATTTACCCATTCCCAGCACGTATTGATTCAGAGCTTATCAGACTGTGAGAACTGCTCCAAATAAACATAACATCACAAAAGATTCTCTTGGCTCTCGTACCACAAGGCCTTCGCAGGGAAGGATGCTTTTAGAAGAAATCCCATAAAAAATAACAGACCCAGGCTAGGATGTTCCCACTGCCTGCAGTACAGGCTTTCCCAGAAACATAGAATCACAGAATGGTTCAGGTTAGAAGGGACCTCAAAGCCCATCCAGTCCCACCCCTGCCATGGGCAGGGACACCTCCCACTGGATCAGGGGCTCCAAGCCCCATCCAACCTGGCCTTGAACCCCTCCAGGGATGGGGCAGCCACCCCTGCTCTGGGCAACCTGGGCCAGGGCCTCCCCACCCTCACTGTGAAGAATTTCTTCCTACTGTCTAATCTAAATCTTATCCCTTCCAACTTAAAGCTATTCCTCTCATCCTCTCCCTGCCCTTCCTGATGAAAAGCCCCTCCCCAGCTTTCCTGGACCCCCTTTCAGTATTGGAAGCTGCTATAAGGTCTCTTGGAGCCTTCTCTTGTCCAGACAGAACAAAATCCCTGCTGGTTCCTCCTCTTCATCTTAACACCCTTTATCTACCCACAAACTGATGATTTCATTGTTTCCCAATACCTTCTCCGTTACTTACAGGTTTCCAGTTCTGTAATTTCCCGCGTTCTCTGCTTGCTGACCCCAGTGCTCTCTGTGCACCCCTCACCCTCCAACCTCCCCATGGACAACCACTACTCACTCAGGGTTTTTCTGGGGAAACTCACTGAGTGTTCTAAGTTGGGTCTCATCAGGCTCCTGTAGCTTGCAAATACCTACTTTACCTAAGTGTACTTTAATCTTTTCTTTCCATGTAATCTCCTTGTTATAATTAATTGCAGCAAGAGCCTGGCCATAATTAACCTGTTTCTGTAGGCTGAAACAATAAAGCCTTTTGTTGTTCAGCTCCATTCCTCCCCAGCACTGCTCCACACTGGGCTGTGGTGCCTTTGCCTTCCTCTTATCTCTGGTGCGTTTAGAGACATTTGCCTTTTAGCCTTTCATGTTCTTTGCCGGTTCTGTGCTTTCTGCTTTTCTCTTTACAGGTGGGAGTTTATTCCTTTGTATTCATCCTTACTCATCTGTCCTTGTTTCTGGTTTTCTGGAGGATTCTTTTCATTTCTCCAAGTCCTCCGAGAGCCGAGAAGGAGCCTCAGGAACGCCTGCCTCGCCGTGGCACCGGGAGGCGGTTGTCGTGCCTTGAAAGCAGCTCTGGTTGGTACCAGCCAGCTCTGCTGCAGCTCATTTTGCCTTTGAATATCCTCCTGGGAGGCCCTCGCTGCTGCTTCCCTGCCTTCATTGAAGTCTGGTTTTTGAACTCCCTTATCATTATTCTGTTGCTCTCTTTCCTTTCTTTCCTTAGAATAATGAATTCCATCATTTTGTTTTGTTTTATGGTCATTATCACCCAATTCACTTTCTGCCTTTGGTTTCTCCAGCAGCCCTTCAGTAAATATCAAATCTGAAATAGCTGTCCGTGTCGTTTCCTAATGCTTTGCCAAAGGGCTTTTGGGTGATTTCTCCTAGCTGAGATAGGTCAGCGTGCGTCCACAGAGCTGAGCACTAACATGAGAGGTGACCTGCGCAGTTGGGACCTCAGTGGGGGTGACAAGAGCAGAGCCCGCTGCCCTGAGGACCTCTTGGTCCAGCAATTGATGGACAGAGGGAGTGAAATCACATGTGTTGGTGGAAATGGAGTAAATCCAGCCTTCACAAGTTCATCCACTGACTCTCAATGCCAGAAAAACATAGACATTTTTATTCATTTTCAAGTCTGTATGCTATTATCTCTTCCAACTCTCTCCAGCTATTCAAGTGCTCTATAAAGTATCTGCATCACTCATACAAACTCATCCTTACATTCAACCAAGCTATTTTCTCCCCTCTCAGAATATGCTCCTGGGGCACAGGTTTCCCTTTGGCCATCAGAGGTGACGTGCAGATGTTGGTAGCTCACCTGGCAAATTTAAAATCAGCCTCTCAGTCAGCTCAGTTCAGAACAGTTCTCCAGCAATAATCACCTCATGCTGAACATAGCCCAGCTTGGGACATGCTAAAACCAACCTGTTGCTTCTGATATGGCCTCAGGCTGCACCAGAGAAGCTTCAGATTGGATATTAGGAAACATTTCTTTACTGACACAGTGTGGAAGCCCTGGCAGAGGCTGCCCAGGGCAGTGGTGGAGGGGCTCATCCCTGGAGGGGTTCAAAAAGCATATAAACGTGGCACCTGGGGATACGGTTCAGTGGGCACAGTGGGGTTGGGTTGATGGTTGGACTGGATGAGCTTAAAGATCTTCTACAACCTTAATAATCCCACAATTCTATGCTTCTTGTCTTGGAAGGACAGATTTTTTGTTTCAGTTGAAATATTAAAACAACAATCTGCAGATGAGTCATGTAATGGTTTAGAGGGACACTTCTTAGCTTATTCTTAATGAAGAAAGATAAACTTCACAGTGTGCTCAAGCACATGGTTGGAGCGAAGACTCAGGTATTTGAAACTTCTACTTAGATAAAATAAAACACATAAGTTGCAGAGCATCTCAGTCTTTTCCTGTTTGGAGATGGGTGGGTTTGATTTAGTTAATTAATAAGTTGGTTTGCCATCTGCCCTCCTTCCAGTATGTGGATACACCACAATCGGATTGAGAAACTGTAATTCCAGGTGAGAATCCTTCATCGTAATGAAAGTTCCTGCCACTGTTTTCCAACTTCAAACATGAAGGATCCGCAGATCCTTTTCCACATCTGTTCTGCAATGCAGAGTGAATCTGTTCATTAATTTTCCCAGGGAAACAGTTTGATTTTTCCCTTCAGTGTTTTACAGGGAAAGCAAAGCACTTTGCACTTCACACGTCACACCCGTGGCTGACTCCTCACCACGCTGGAGAAACTGGAGCCCAGAAAGGCAAGTCACACACCGTGATCTTGCACTCCCAGCCACACCAGTCTGAGCCTCTTACAAGAGCCCTGCTATTCTGCATTTCTCCAAATACCTTTACGAAGTGATGGGGTTTGTGGCCACTGTCAAGTCCATGAGCACGCAGGTGGAAATTTGGGATGACTATGTGGTGAAAAGTTCATTCTACCCCAGCCAAACTCAGGGAGGAGGCTCTGGCCGTTGCCTCCTTGCAGAGCACGTCCCACCTCCAAAGTCAAGCGGACTCTTCTCTCTTTCCACCCCTTCAGCCTAGGAGATGGTGTGCAGGAGACTCCTCCAGCCTGAACCAGAGCATCATCTGCTCCTCAGAGAACGGCCCCTGTGTCCAGAAGCACTGTGTCAAGATGTCTTTTTCTTTTGCTCTATGGGGATTCATGAAGTTCCCTGCCTGCACACATGCTCCCCTGCCAGCCAGCACGGAGGGCAACCTGAAGCCTCACCAGCTTCAATCACCAAAGGTGTTTTAAGACCTCTGCCTGTGGGCTACAAATAAAGTGAAATGAGAATAAGACTCATTTCACTCCTGCATAAATGCTGCCTGACACAAAATCTTTACCACACAGTTTGGGAACGTCAAACAAGTCACAGTATCCTCATCCCAAATGATTAACTTCTCCAGCACCCAGCCAGTCCACCAGCAGCCTTTCCTAATCATAAATCATCTCCATTCTCTAGAAATCAAGGTGCCTGCCAGAAATAGCACTTTCTCCCAGGGCTCTGCCAGGTGATGCTAATAGCATCGATCACGTCTCGGGTCGCAGGCACATCTGACTAATATGGGCTTGTCTGCCTGTGATTGCTCATCTTCTCCTGCACCGGCTCCATCAGCACCCTGCCGAGCACTCTGGCTCTCCAGATAAACTAGCCTACCCGCTGCCAGAAATCAACCCTAAGCCATGGAAAACTAATAAATACATAGATCTGAGCAGTGCAACGGCTGCATCCACACCTATAATCCTTCTTTAGGGGTCAGTCTCTTTCCTTAACAAAGAAATGAAGGTCTCAAGGAGCTGAAAAGGGTCTCCTGGGAGCACATAGGTCACATATGATTGAATTTTCCAGGTTCTCGGACCTTAGAGCAGCTTCCAGGACTGAAAGGGGCTCCAGGAAACCTGGGGAGGGGCTCTTGATCAGGGAGTGCAGGGAAAAGACAAGGGGAATGGTTTGAAGCTGAAAGAGGGGAGATTGAGATGAGATCTTAGGAAGAAATGTTTTGCTGTGGGGGTAGGGAAGCCCTGGCCCAGGTTGCCCAGAGCAGGGGTGGCTGCCCCATCCCTGGAGGGGTTCAAGGTCAGGCTGGATGGGGCTTGGAGCCCCTGATCCAGTGGGAGGTGTCCCTGCCCAGGGCAGGGGGTGGAACTGGCTGGGCTTGGAGGTCCCTTTAAGCAGAAAAAGGAAGCACTCTTGGAACTGCAAACACTTTTCTAGGCAACCTCATTCAGCTGGTCTCGGTCCCTTTGGGTTTGCCCAGTGTCCAGCAATGTTCGCTGTGCTTCCAGAGTGGAAAGTTACCCTGTTCTATCCTCTTCCCTTGAACAGGTTCGCTGGCTGATGTCGCAGTTGGCTGATGTACATTAGCACCACCACAACGCTCATTAGCGGGTTTTGTTACATTTATAATGATGGCCCTTTGCAATTACCAAGTCATCTCCCCCAGATTCGTCAAACAACACCTCTGAAATGAATTTGGGTTCTGGTCTGGAATTTCTGAGTTTATGAGACTGTTATTTTATAATTTATTTTTATTAGATAGTGGAATCAAAATGTATTGATAAAATGAGGCAAATCCCTTCATTTTTCACACAGTCACTGTACAGCCAAAGCACCTCCCCTTTGAATTCTGACAAAGGAGAATGTATTTGACACTGTGCAGTTATTATTATAGAAAAAAAATTAACAAATGAGAATAAAATACGAATACTGTACTCTATTTATTCTTTTGCCCTAAATTCTTAATTTATATTGTATTGTGAAGTTTTTGAAAATAAGACTTGGTACCAGCACCATCCACAATTTCAAGTTAACACCAAAACCACTGAAAGGTGAGGCACATGAACTGTGTATATTTGCACAGGGTTTCGCTCCCGCAGATGCAGTTCTTGCCAGGCCAGGTGGGACCATTGGAACCAACTTCTCCAGCCTCCCGCAGCATGGGGGATGCAGAACCTCTTGCCACCATCCCTGCTCTGAACTGGCTGCTCCTGGATGGGCTGGCAGGCAGCTCTTGAACATCCACTCCTCATGACCAACATCTTACCCACCCTATAGAGATCTCGTATTTAACTCTTGCTTTCCACTCTAAAAATAGCTATGCACATCACAAATAAGTTCAACTTTCAATAATGACAAGCTAAACGGTTTTCTAGCAGCAAGTTGTCTGTGATTGCAAAGAAATAAACCAAAGACTACAGAGGAATCAAGTCCTAGAGGTAAATCATGGGATTCTGTTGGAAAATAAGGTCACTATTATGATTTTTTTTTTTACCTGAGGAAAGGCAAACAGGATCTGGAGCAGAGTCTCAGGGCTCACAGGGTGGGTGTTTATTAGGATGCACTTACATAAAGTCTGACTTTTGTTGGAGGAGCCACCAGCCACCAAGACTGCACTTGGGATGAGATGAATTCCACAACAGCTTTTCCCAGCCTGTTTCAGATGCGCTTTGCCTCCTACAGCAACAGAAAAGCCCAAACGTGATGCTGAGGAAGGTGATCTGGCCTTAACAGGGCACATTCAGCAAATACAAACTCAGAAGGAAAAGCTGCAGATGAGCAAAATGAGGAACAGGGATTTAATTATCTGAGCTGCACAACAAGCCTTTGGTAGATGAGAACTTAACCTAAAGTCATCAGTCATGGTTCAGCTCCTTGATTTCTAAAAACCTCCTCCTTTATCATGAAAAATGTGCCTGTTCTCCCTCCCATTTAGTTGTTTTCTAATTTCTTATAGCTTAAAAGATGCTACCACTGTCTGCAGTTTTGTTAATAAAGAAGATAAACATTTGGGCACTTCTTAAAAATTAATGTCAGAGGTTGCTCATAATTTGAAAACAAACCTATTTCCTTTAGTGATTTTATTTGTTTATTGTTAAACTGTGTCATGTATCAGCATAAACAAAGAAGGTGGAAGGATGGAAACTCAAAGTGGCCTCATGAGCTGAGGAGCCCGTGTTACCAGCATCGGTGACAATGCTGAAACCCAGGAATAAAACTTCCCCTTCCCATCAACTGTGTTGTCCAATGTTTTCCTTCCAAGTTTCCTTCAGCAAAAGGCAAAAAGCAGTTACCGAAGTGTGCTCATGTGAGTCAGCTCTTGCTGGGAAGTGGGACCCAAAGGAGAACAAACACGCAATGGTGCAGAGCTCCCTTTGTAGAACAGAAGCGCTAACAACAACATAATCACTGTTTGCTTAGCTCTGAGTAAGGAGGGAGCTTCGTTGCTGTTCTCATTAATATCCCATTAACAAAATAGCCTGGTTCACCATGTGGAAAAGGGTGTTAAAGTGACAGAGGAAACCAAAGTCAGGCACCAAAAACTAGAGGAAACCAAAGTTGAGCACCTGATGCAGTGGGAGGTGTCCCTGCCCCTGTCAGGGGGTGGAACTGGATGCACTTTGAGGTCCCTTCCAACCCAAACCACTCCATAGTTCTATGACCTGATGAAGGGAGCCAAGAGGGGCTGTACGGCGCTGCCACACCGGGAACTCTCACGGGCACCGGGCAGCATGCCGAGCCCTCAGCATCCCCAGGACGCGGCATGAGCGTGCACAGCATCCGTGCCACCTCTGGCTACGCTGGGGTTCAGGGGCAGCCAGGGCACAGCCGCCCACACCCAGGACAACCATCAGCCCCCTGCTGCCCCCCAAGAAGCCTGCCCCTATTCCTATGCAACATCCAAGCACAGGCAGACGAGTTCCTCTCGCTTCTCTAAGCCAAACGTCCCAGCTGTTTACACAAAAAAATCTCACTGCGTTTCCTCAGAAAGCAGCCAAGCTCTGCCTGCATCGTTTCTCTCCAAGCTGGGAAAAGAAAAATACAAACAAACAAAAATAAAGTGCCTGAAATCTGATTGAGATGGAAGCTTTTTTTCACAAAACACTCCCTCTCCCCCTGCCCAGGCGCTGCACCTGTGTTTGGGGGACGCCAGCTTCAATCAGAAGCCGTGCCATAAACACGCTGCCATCCAGCGGGAACAGGCACCGCAGGAGTTGTGCTCGCGGGCTGGGTCCATATTTCCCTCTCGCCAACAACGCCAAATGGCTGGTGTGAAGCAAAACACTTCAAAACACTCTAAAGCCTTGGCTCGTCTGATTCTCACCCCATGCTACTCAAAACTTCTCCTAAAACGTTGCCTGAGGGAAGCGTAAAGAAGAGCAAGTTAGAAAACGTCTCCAGTCCTGGAAAAGAAATGCAGAAAAGAGTTCTGAGGGGTCTTCTCAGAGACCTTCTTGGTCCCAAAGGGAGGCTGTAGAGGACATTGATGCTGAGCCACTCGATGTTTGATTGGCATGAAAATAGGAAAAAAAAAATAAAATAAGGATGAGTTTTGCAGCACATCGGGCATTGGAGGTTGTGGAAATGAGCCAGAGCTCTTCTCCCAGGCCAGGAGCTAATGGGAGTGGGGAGAGAGGCTGCAAAGCGCTCAATTTAACACCAGAAAGCTGGGCAGCAACAAGGGCAACACAGCTTAAATTCAAACTCAACAAACCATAAATAAGCTGAAATGTTACAGCCTGGAGAGAAGTTTGTGCTTCTGCTCCCTCTTTCCACAACTGTCTGTAAACTGGAGAGCGAGCCCCAGGAACCAAAACTCGCATCCCTGGTGGGACAAAGATGCCAATGGGAACATCAGCACCGGCTTTCATCCTGCTGAAGGGCAAGGTGAGGGCTGCAGCCAAAAACCCCTCCAATCTCTTCTCCAGTTACTGAAAACAGACCTCCAGGAACTTGAGCGGACACGGCTCAGCCACAGTGCTAACAAACAGCAGCTCAAATGACCTGTGGGCTGGAGAGGGGCCACCCGAGCACAGGGACAACAGCAGAAGCTGCTGCTTCACCAACAGCCTCCAGCGTGGTGCAACGTGCAGTGGCACCAGAGAGAGCACAGCAGCCCCACAACTATATCTTATTGGTGTTTGAGACAACAGATCTATCATTTAATAAGTAAAACATGTTAATAAAAAAATTGAGATCTACTTAAAAGGAATGTTTTTCTGGATTGGAAGTTATTTTAAGTGGTTAAGTTCTACATGATGATGGGGAATTATTTTCCCATTCCTTCACAGCCAAAGAATATGTTAAAAATGTGTGGAGTCTGAACATTTTTAAAGCCCAGGTAAGAAAAAGTCGGTGTTAGGATGGTCACCAAAATATTTAACATGCATACATGGATACATACATACATAATTTTCTATATTTAGGGTTATATATCCCTGGAGATGTTCAAGGCCAGGTTGCACGGGGCTTGGAGCAACCAGATCCAGTGGGAGTTGCCCCTACCCATGGCAGAGGATGGAACTGGATGGGCTTTGAGGTCCGTTCCAACCCAAACCATTCCATGATTCTTTGATTTAAAGTCAGGTTGGTTTATCATCTCCCACAGGCTTTGCATGGGTTTGACCCTGCTTTGGAATGAAGTTCCCTGGCTGCTGCTCAGGAAGCCACCAGCCCTTCTCTCCGTGCTGGAGCAGGACCCTGGGTGTGCGAACGTGGGGTCCGCACAGGTGGGATCCTGTCTGGCTGTGCAGCAGGCTCACTACAAAACCACACAATCCAACTTCTCCAGTTTTAAAAAACCCTCAACAAATTAGAGAGAGGGCAGAATAGAGCTACAAAAATATTTGACTATTAGAGAAAGTTCTTTACCCAGTGAGATTTAAAGAGTTTAATCTGTTTAGTTCATCAGAAAGACAATTAGGAGAAGCCTTGATTACAGTGCATAAGAACCTTCACAGGGAGAAAACAACAGGTATTAAAGGTCTCTAATCGGAGCGAGGCAGGCATACCAAGGAGCTGGAGCCTGGCAAATTCCAAGAAACCAGGCACGCAGGCTGAGGAGCTGGGGTGGGTGAGGAACCACCGCAAAGCAAACAGAGGGAAACAGCAAATCTCTCTTTAGCAGCAAACTCCAGCTAAAAATCCTGAATGTCCAGCATCCCCTTTTCCTACAGCAGCTCGTCAGCAGAGTGACAGAATCAGCCACTGTCTGGATGCTGCTTATCCAGGGCTGTGGCTGGTTCTTCTCCAGCTCCTGTGCAGGTCCCCATTCCCAGGAGTGTGGCTGCAAACGTGGTCAGACCTACCTCCTCTGCACACCCGCCTGGCCTTCTGCAGCAAAAAAAAATACCTTGATCCATGCTTAGCTCTAACCAGGAGCAGTCAGAGGCATCGCCCCAGCCCACACTACATCTCAGAGACGTGCCAGCCCAGAAGCGCATCTCCAAACCAGCCCAGGCACCAGCAGTCTGTTCAGCCTCCGAGGGAATGGAGGACAAACGCACATCAGGCCATCTACTCACAACCAGCAGTTTCCAATGCATCTATAAATTAGCTTTGCAGTTTTATTTTGCAGCCATGGGTGGGCAATGGCTTTAAGCAAGAGCTTCTGTAAGGATAAGGCAAAATTCTTGCAGCATCCACAGCTACAAAGCAGCTATGTTGCCTCTCTCTGTTGTCACTCAGTAATTGCATTTGGAATTTATTTTCTTTCAGTTGGAAAACTCTCTATGAGCAGCAGGAAGAGCTTCTGAGAGATCAGTACCTGGTGGCACAGAAACCACCGTGGCTCCTTGACTCTTTCAGCTGCTGCTGCAAGGAAGCATGTGTGTTGTTTTCTACAGCTCCACTTTGAGGCCAGAGTAGCTATGGTTCATAATTTGAAAATCTCCCTCCTCTCAGACTGCCTCGGTGCCAGGAACCTGAGGGTGAGCTGAATCCTGCAGCCCGAGGACCTCCTGCAGCAGCTGCTGGGAAGGGCAGTCTTTTTGCTCAGCCCTGCATCCTATCGCCCCATTCCCACTTCAACTGATCACGCCGTTCTTCTGTAATTTTGTTAGAATAGAGTTATAATTCACTGACTGAATAACATACCTGGGGCACTAATTGTTCAATGTGATGGCAGAGAACCGAACAAAGAGGTCCCTCCCTCCCAAGACAGGAGCCTTGAAGCTATGAACAACCCATGAACTGCAGCAGCATCCCACAGTGACACTCCGGTGGTGCCACCAGGTACCACGGCCCAGGAAAATCACTGGCATCTTAGCGAGGCTCCTGCTTTCCCACCCACAGGAAGCCTAGACGCACACTCCCCAGCCATGTATCACTGTCCTTCCAGCTGCTGAGAAGATATGTGACAATATCTGTGACAGCCCTAGGATTTATTGACTGGTGACATGAATCATAGGATCATGCAATGGTTTGGAAACCAGAAGGGACCCCCTGCCATGGGCAGGGACACCTCCCACTGCATCCAGTTGCTCTAAGCCCCATCCAACCTGGCCTTGAACCCCTCCAGGGATGGGGCAGCCACCCCTGCTCTGGGCAACCTGGGCCAGGGCCTCCCCACCCTCACAGGAAAACATTTCTTCCTAAGATCTCGTCTTAATCTCCCCTATTTTCAGCTGAAACTCACTCCCCTTCATCCTGTCCCTGCTCTCCCTGATCAAGAGCCCCTCTCCACCTTTCCTGGAGCCCTTTTAAGTACTGAGAAGCTGCTCTAAGGTCTTCTCAGAGCCTTCTCTTCTCCAGGCTGAACAAGTCCAATCCCCAAAATAGATTTACTGCATTTCCCGTGCTGGAAAAGCAGTTTGGTAAAGAACCACACCCAGCTTGCTTGCCCTGGTAGGTGTTTGGCCGAGGCAGCAGGATCCCCAGTGTGTAAACACACATCTGCAATTAACGGAGGCTCCGTGCAGCAGTTTATTGGCATCATCGTCTTCCATCATTCACAGACATGCCTTACAGTATCATTGACGGGAAATTATTTTCCTAGATTATTACAGTCTGTCTGGTGAAATTTGAGGCAGATAACACAATCACTCTGCCAATAAGCAGTCAATGCCGGCACTGTGGGAGGTGTAATGGCTTTTCATGGCAGTTCCCAGAGAATTGATTAGCACTTGGCTCATTAGCTCAATAGCAATCAATGACTCTAAACAGCTTAGATACCATTCTTGCACATCAGAATTGCATAATAAAAATCCTTATGACAGCTTTACTTAGTACACATTTGCAGCACAACGTTCCACGGAAGAGAAAAGAGATTTAAAGGGTTGAGGTGTTGGAGAGGTGCAGATGAGGGAACATGGAGAGATCAGCAGAGGGAGGAGGGTCTCAGCACCCTCCAGGAGCAAACCCTCCTCTGCTCCAGTCCTAAGGTGCTGGGGCACAACACCGCTCCCTGCCACGCTGTCCGGCAGGAGGGGAACATCCATAACATCCATAGCATGTGCCTGTGGCACAACCTTCTCCTTGGATGAGGACAAGAAAACATGCTTTGCAGATTCAGATAAGTCCTTTTTGAAATCATTGAATCATAAAGGTTAGAAAAAACCTCTGAGATCACTGAGTCCAACCATCAGCCCAACAACACCGTGCCTACTAAACCACGTCCCAAAGTGTCAGGGCCACACATTGTTTGAACACCTTCAGATATGGAGACTCCACCACCTCCCTAGGCAGCCTCTGCCAATGCCTCACAACCCTTTCAGTGAAATGTTCCCTAATATCCAATCTAAACCTCCCCTGGTGCAACCTGAGGCCATGCCCTCTCATCGCATCACTTGCTACTTGGGAGAAGAGACCAGCACCCGCTTCTCCCCAGTCTCCTTTCCAGGAGCTGCAGAGAGCGATGAGGTCTCCTCTTCTCCAGGCTAAACAGTCCCAGGACCTTCAGCCGCTCCCAGAACCCCTGGGCTCCAGACCCTTCCCCAGCTCCGTTTCCTTCTCTGGACGTGTCCAGCCCCTCAAAGTCCTTCTTGAAGTGAGGGGCCCAAAACTGAACCCAAGATTTGAGGTACAGCCTCGCCAGTGCCGAGTTCATGGGTACGATCCCTACTCTGCCCCTGATGGCCACACCATGGCTGATCCAAGCTAGGATGCTGTTGGCCTTCTTGGCCACCTGAGCCACTGCTGCTAGTGTGGGTATAGTTAAACGTGGATGTAGCTAAAATTAAGTATTTTGAATCTTGAGTGTTTCATGTTACACACAGTCACCACTCACAGAATCACAGAATGGTTTGGGTTGGAAGGGACCTCAAAGCGGCAGCAATCCCTGACCTGAGCAGGGAAATATTTTCAAAGCAGGACATGAGCCCAACGAGTGGTACCAAGACAGAAGAACAAGCACAAATGATACCCCCAGGTCCCCGCACAGAGAGTGGTGAGAAAAGGAGGTCTGAAGAACAAGGGCGGTGCCAGCTCTGCTGGGACTGGTAAGTATCAAGCGGAATTGTTCCATATTGATTCATTTAATAAACAGATAATTTAATGAAAAGATGTTGCATATGGCTGGAATGTGACTCTACCTTTATACTAAAGGCTTAATGAGAACAGTTCCTATGGGATTTCGCTGTGTTTATAAGCTAGGCCCTGGGAACTCAGCTGCTAATGAACTTCTGAGCTCTAAGTGATAACTGGGAAGGAGATTCAGCAGAAGGGGATGTTGGGAACCATTCAGTAGCAAACATGGTATCAAAGAAGTGAGGAAAACTCCTCTAAACCAAGATTTGTTCTCTAGTAAAGTTTTTCCAATTGACACCACCCATCACTTCTCATCAAGGCCAGGTTGGATGGGGCTTGGACCCCCTGATCCAGCAGGAGGTGTCCCTGCCTGTGGCAGGGATGGAACTGGAAGGGCTCTGAGGTTTCTTCCAACCCAAATCATTCCATGATTCTACAATCAGGGCTTAGAAATCCCAGACTACTCCCAGACCTTCAGCCCTCAATCCACTAAAACATTAATTACATAAAAAGGAAACACGCGGCCAAAGACCTTGGTGAAGGAGAGACTCAACTATCTGATGCATCATTCATTTTGCCATTTACATGAAAAAGAGAAAGCAAGAGGAACCCTGTGAACAAGGCTTTGTCTTTTATAGCTGAATTAATCCAGCTGGGGCAGCCAGGTCTCATTGGAGCAACGGAGCAGTCCCCAGCCGTTTGATGAGCCTTTGATAAAGTGCTTGATAACGGATTGGATTTGTCTGGTGCTGGCTGATTAACTGCCCAGAAAACAGTCGACAGATAATGAGCAAGCGGCAGCAGAACTCGAGATAACCCAGAAGACGGTACCCATGAAAGCAAAATAGGCAACACTTTTTGTTAGCAAAAACTCATCATAATGAAAGGACATTTTCATACGCATCTCCTACAGCCATGACAGCTACAATATTGACTTAAAAAATTGGACAGAAATCCATATATTTGATTCATAATTGTTCTCTCGTTCTCTTCCGCCTCCAAGAATTTCAAATTTGCCATTATGTAAAATATCAGCCTTATTTAATTTGAAAACATTCCTGATTTTGTTGCAGATGTGTTCAAAGTCAACAATTAATTTTAAATCATTAAATCATGAGACTGCTAAAATATCAGCGGAATTTCAGGACAGATTGTATAAGGGGAAAATTAAGTTTCCATAATTGTTAATATGCTTAGATGTAAACAACATTTCATTCTGTGGCAATTGCTTTATGAATCTCTACATTTTATTTAATTGATCAATACGCTTTGCATCGGTGACAAACCACACATTCAGCAGATTCAAAGAGGCATATTCCATTATGGGAGCATTAAGTGTAGCTTTATCAGGGATTTAATAAATACCAGCAATATTCTAATATGAAAAACTCATAAAGAGTTGAGCTCACGGGAGCATAAATTGTGACACAAGAGCATCTTTATTTCTTAGCGTCATAGAAGACAAGAAGCCGTGCCTACTTTTGCTATTTAAAGCCAAAAACCGCATTGTTTTTCATAACCCAAGGTGGAACAGGATGAGCCCCAGGAGGGAAAGAAGGTACAAGAATTGGAACTGGCGTCATGGTTTGACCTTGCTCTTCCACACCTCCACAGAGAGCGATGCCTGGCACTCCACCCACGTCCCAAAAGCAATGAAACTGCAAAAATGGCTAGAAATGCAGATTAGCATAGGAGCAAGTCCTCTTTTTGCAAACAGGGAAATGTATCACAAAAAGAGGTGAAGGACTTGTATGAAATCAAAGCAAGACAGCGAGTCAAGAGACAAGAGGGACATTGCTTACAATGGAACAGAAGCGTCGGGATCAATCATGTATCTCTCATTTGGAAGCTTTTGAACAGCTCAGACTCTCAGCATGGGGCAATCTCAGGATGGAAACCACCAACTTGTGTTCATCTCGCTCACGCTGTCATCCATCTCACAACCAAAGTGATGGAGTCAAGCGCACGTGGCTCTGCAGGGCACCCCACGCTTGCCGTGCCTGCAAGGAGCAGGCGGCCCATCCAGCCCCACGCTTCATCTGCGAGAAACAGAGGGTGGTAGTAATGTGATATCTCTGAACCACAAGCAGCTGGAGCTCCTTGGTGGTACTGCTCCAGTTTTAAATACAGCAAGAATCATAGAATCGTAGAATCACCAGCTTGGAAAAGACCCATCAGATCATTGAGTCCAACCATTCCCATCAATCACTAAATCATGTCCCTCGGTGCCTCGTCCACCCGTCCTTTAAGCACCTCCAGGGAAGGTGACTCAAGACACTGAGCAATGAATTGACAGCATTCAGAGCACGCCCTGGTCTTGGTGTAGACCTGCAGCTGTGACAGAAAACACAACACTGCATCCACAGGACACCAGCCTCACAACTCCACATGCTCTTTGACTGCTCCCATTCCTCGCTACCTGAACAGCTCATAGTTATGAACTCTTATACCTTGGAAGCAAAAGGCAATGCCACTTTACAGGAGGGAACAGAGTTCCTCTTGGGATTTCTTGGCCACTGATACAGGATAAGACCACCACCAGGTCACCCAGCAAATCCGTAATGAAAGAAATGGGTGCTAAATTCAATTTCTGGAGAATCACCCACGACACAAAATGTGGAATATGCACGGGCTTTATGGCAGCTGCAGGAACCCTCATCACCTAGGACTGTCCCGTGCAGAGGAATACTCAACAGACAACCAAAACACCCATCCCTTCCATCACTGCTCCATACGCCAGAGACATCTGGATCCAGAGAAGGAGTTTATGGATTTTAATCAGCACTGATCAGTTGCAGTTGATGATTTTTATAAATGACACTAAAATAAGCGACTGTTTCAGCAATAATGTCGTATTATGACAAGTCATTGGTTTGACTGCTGTCTCATAAAATAATGCATGAATAACAAAAAGCATATAAAATGAACCCTGTGAAAGACTAGAAATCATTTTTTTTTAAGTTCTGAAAATGTTTTGAGTAGAATTTCAGACCTCAGGAATGCCTCAGCTGGTTACAGTCCCTTTGCAGCCTCCAGAGGTCTCCTCCAAGGGACAGAAAAAGATGTGTTTGGTTTCCTTCAATCTACCAGCCAGACGGTGGGATGCAGCATCTGCTACACAGATGCAAAACTCATTACAGAGCAGACCCCTGGCCACCACGCTGCCAAGACCCTCAAGTCACCTATCCCGGAGGTGAAAACTTCTCTCTGGTAACCAGTGACAAGAACCCGAGGGGAATGGCAGGAAAATATGCAGGGGGAGGATTAGGTTGCACATTAGGAGGAGGTTCTTGCCCCAGAGCATGGTGGAGCACTGGATCAGCTCCCCAGGGAAGCAGACACAACTTGACAATATTTCAGAAGTGTTTGGACAACATCCTCAGCCCCACAGAGTGAATGTTGGGGTGTCCTGCGCAGGGACAGGAGTTGAACCTGATAGTCCTTCTTGGTCCTTGCCAGCTCAGGACAGTCTGTGATTCTGATTCTGTGCGATTCCTCTGCCTGGACCCCCAAGTGGTGTGTTTACAAAACATATACATGGGATATCCATATTTTCAGATCCACCTTGCAGGTCTATGTAGGAAATTATTGATTCCATCTGGCTCCCATCTGTGCCTTCAAGGCAGAATTAAACACACAGCATGAACCGGCCTCTTCTTTTCCTCATTGGCTGAGAAAAAGCGTGTTCTAGTGCCATTAAACAATCCCTGCTTAACCCCCGTTTGGATGCAGTGATGCATGGTCAGTGATTCTTCATAATGAGCGTGGGGAGGCCCTGGCCCAGGCTGCCCAGAGCAGGGGTGGCTGCCCCATCCCTGGAGGTGCTGAAGACCAGGTTGGATGGGGCTTGGAGCAACCAGATCCAGTGGGAGGTGTTCCTGCCCATGGCAGGAAGGTGGAACTGGATAGGTTTAATGTCCCTTCCAATCCAAACTATTCCATCATTCTATGATCCAGAGCCCTTTCTCTGAAAACACACTCCGCATCCCCACTGACAGCACCAAGTGGCTCCCCCACAATGTGCACAGCACCTCTGGCAGAGGAAATAACTCAGCCCCACAGCACAGTCCTGCTGTGGAGAAACACAGGTGCAACCACACCACAACCAGCGCTGTCAGAATTCAAACAGTTCCATTTTCAGGCAAGATGTTATTGCCACGGGCTTGGGTTTTACATTTTAAAGCTCCTAGCCCAAGAGCCACTGTCAGTGCCGTGCTGTTGAAAACATCAGTGTTTGCAGTAAACACCAAGTGCAGGCAATGAACTGCTGATAATTGGGTTCCTCCTGCTTGTTGCAAGAGGCTTAAAAGCAGCATCCACAAATGACAGTGGGGCTCCAAGCCACTTTTCTGGGGCTCTAGGTCCAAATCTGCAAGTTCAGTCCATTCCGTGCCAGTTGCTGTCATGAGAAATTGCCATCCTCTGGAGGGCAGAGCGGTTCAGCCCTCATGATCCTCCTTCGAGGCAAAAGACAAAGAAAATGTTAACAACCCCAAATTAACTGCGCTTTAGCAGCGCTGGCATTTTCTGTGCCTCTTGGCAAGGTGGGGGAGCACATGCTGGCAGATTAAAGGTTATAAATCTATGGCCATAAAACGTTCCAAGACAGCCGAGATGTTTTTGGCAGGGGCCGCCGTGATGCAGTTGACAGAAGGTCAATGCAGCATCGCGGCGGCAGAGCCCGAGTTCGGCAGGGCAGGCACAGCTCAAGAGCCTTATGGGTGAGAGCTCCACGGTGCAAGAGAGCTGAAGTGCCCTTTGGGACAGAGGTAGAGCTGCAGCATCAGGGGGACTGAGGTCACAGGGACACTTAGAGAACTACTGTGAGCTGCCTGAAATCTCACAGCAGCTAAAAGCTTCAAAAAGGAGAATCATAGAACCATAGAATAACCAGGTTGGAAGAGACCCACCGGATCATGGAGTCCAACCATTCCTATCAAACACTAAACCATGTCCCTCAGCACCTCGTCCACCCTTCCCTTAAACCCCTCCAGGGAAGGTGACTCAACCCCCTCCCTGGGCAGCCTCTGCCAGGGACCAATGACCCTTTCTGTGAAATATTTTTTCCTAATGTCCAGCCTGAACCTCCCCTGGTGGAGCTTGAGGCCATTCCCTCTCGTCCTGTCCCCTGTCCCTTGGGAGAAGAGCCCAGCTCCCTCCTCTCCACAACCTCCTTTCAGGGAGTTGTAGAGAGCAATGAGGTCTCCCCTCAGCCTCCTCTTCTCCAGGCTAAACACCCCCAGCTCTCTCAGCCGCTCCTCATTAAGACCTGTTCTCCAGCCCCCTCACCAGAGAAGGAAGACTCTCCATCATAGAATGGTTCGAGTTGGAAGGGAGCTTAAAGATCATCTAGTTCCAACCTCCCTGCCATGGGCAGGACACCTCCCACTGGATCAGGGTCTCCAAGCCCCATCCAGCCTGGCCTTGGATACCTCCAGGGATGATGCTTCATGATAGCACTCAAGATCACCTGTTCCATGACTTTCGCCGGCACTGAGGTCAGACTGACAGGCCTGTAGTTCCCTGGATCCTCCCTGCAACCCTTCTTGTAGATGGGCACATCAGCCAGTCTCCAATCAACTGGAACTTTCCCCAGTTAGCCAGGACTGCTGGAAGATGATAGAAAGGGGTTTGTCCAGCACATTTGCCAGCTCCCTCAAGACCCTTGGGAATGTAAATGTAGATGCAGAGATTGCGCTCCACATCTTGGCTGAAACCCTTGGCATCAAGATGTTCCAGGGGAGACTTAAGTTGGATATTAGGAGGAACTTCTTTACTGAAAAGGTTATCAAGCACTAGCAGAGGCTGCCCAGGGAGGTGTTTGAGTCCCCAGCCATGGAGGCATTTAAAAGATGAGTAAATGTTGTACTTGGTCTGGTGGTGGACAGCAGGGTGGGATCAATGGTTGAATTTGATGATCTTAAAGGGCTTTTCCAACCAGAGTCACTCTGTGGTTCTGTGGAACGTGAAAGTGCCCTGCACAGCCAGCAGAGGTGAGGAGCACACTCCTCACGCAAGCAAAACCCACTGATCGTGCACTGCTCTAACTGTGTCACCACTAGACCACTGCAAATCGCTTTGTGCTTTCTGCCAATGGGAGAAAGAATGGTTTGAGCTGCCCCAAGTGAAAGCCCACTGGCATCATTATTGTCCTAAAAGCTCCCCTTGTCACTTTGTACCTGCAGCACAGAGCTGTTCCCTGGCATTTCCCGGGAACACTGGGCATGAGGCAGAGCCTGTGGCTGTCCAAGACGAGCATCGTTGTGCCCAGCCCAGCGCAGCGCTGTCTGATGGGGTCAGTTCTCCATTTGTGGTTTAACCTCTCCATAGGTTCCCTCTCGTTTTGCATTCTTGCATATACTAAAGATTTTCCTACCACCGCAAAGCTGCTCTCCATGCACTTATTGGTAGACTCCAAACAAGGTAGATACTAAATATGTCTTGGATAAATTAGGTAGGTGGAGCTTTGCAAGTCTTTTCTTTGAAGAGAACTTCAGGATGATCATTTTTACGACCTTTGCTCAATTTACCAACAGAGGAGCAGCTCCTTCTGCCAGACCAGCCAATGCAAACCCTCATGCACGCTTCCACATCACGAGCTGCTACAACTGCTATGACAGCAGGGAGGAAAGCTCGCAGTGGGAAATAGTGGGTTTTGTTAGGCTAGATTACGTCACTGGAAAAAATCAGGAAAGCTTTTGGATATCCTTCCCTTTTTTCGCATCTATGTAACAGATTCGAGACTAATAAAAGACGTTTCACCACCTTTCCCTACAAACCTCGCCACTTTTATAGCTTTGTATCATCACAGCTGCAGCAGCAAATTACAACTATTGATGTGGTATTCAAAGGAAATGGTTCTCTCTGTGGTATCATTCAATATTTTTCTATACACCGAGTATTACCTCTCTAACCATGATTTGTGTAGGACACCTGCAAGGACCTGTTCTACAGTCACAGTTCTGAGACTGTCAAACCAAAATAGGTGTTTGTGCCCTGTGACCCCTACACCCTAAACTCACAAACATTTTGTTCTATGTGTGGGGAAGAGTCTGAAAATCCCCAAGGACAGGTCTGTATGTGTCTTTCCAAAATGTCCTTCCCAGTTTGTCAGCCCCACCCACATCCCTTCGTCCTATATCTATAGTCTTAACATTCCCCATTAACACAACACTGATTATCAGAACCAGATCAGTTACCAAGGAATCAAAACTTTCCCTTCTGTCCGGATGACTAGAACAACAATCTCATTCTCAGCAGATGCAAACTGCTTCGCTTTTGGTCTCGCCCTGTGGAGATGGTGCCCAGATGACTGTTGAATTCACTGAGTACGAGCAACATCCAGCATCATCAGCTCCACGAGTTTGGTCAGTGTCTACTCTATCGATGCCGATCTCTTTTGTACACAACGCACACCTACAGTTCCATGTCAAACATTACAAATAACAGCTCTAGTCTTTCAACCTCTACATAGTTTAGTGCCTCAGTACAAACCCTGTATCAAGCCATCTCTACTGTAGCAAAGAATCCCCGTTTTCCAAACAAACTCTCAGCTCCCAAGTTTTGCTGAGCTGACTCCAGAGGTTTTTTCCAGGCTGCAGCCAGCAGTCCTACCACATAATGCTGCTCTTTTATTTCCTATTTCTTCAGTTGCACAAATTGTACCATCTATTTTCGTCTGCCTCACAGCCAGACCTATGTGCTTTCTTTCCATCATTTAGGATCTCTCGCTGCAAAGGCTATTTTCACAGAAGTTATCATGCATTGTTCATCTCCCATGGAGAAAAACTCTTCTCCGAAGGTCAGTCCTAGCGATGTGTAGCTTATGTTGCTAAAACAAACACAAGCCTTACAAAGAACACCGTAAGTCCTCTCCAATTTGACCAGGAAAAAGAATAACATGCTTCAAAAACAGACATTTCTGTTGTGGCTTAAAGGCTGCACCCACTCCCCCTCGCGTAATTAATGCGCTTGGGGGGCACTGAAAAGCCCCAGCGTTCCCAACACTGCAGCACCATCGTGGCCAGCCAGAAGAAACAATGAGATCCCAAACAAAGAAAACCTGGCCTCTTTTTTAACTGCCATAAAGAAATTGTGAGACAATTATTGCTGCTTCTCTGAGCACAGTGCCTCGGATCAAGAGGTAAGGTTGGCAGCTCCTCACTGCAATTGTGTGGAAAGTTTGCTTCTTTTAAAGCACAAACAACTCCAGCCAAGACGATTCCTCTCCTCAATGTTAATTCTACTGCAGGCAAGCTATGTGCAAACAAATGCCTTAGAAAAACCACTCTCCAGGTGATGAAAACCAAGAAAGGTGCATCATGGCCACAGAGAGATGACACAGTCACATTCATTTCCTGCTCCGGTGCTGTGGATAACCATGTATCTTACCTCATTTGAGCTTCTCATGTTCCTTAGCCTCCGAGATTACCCTTGCCAGCTTTGTAATAATGACAGAAAATGAGGGGCAAAACGCAAAACCTGCTTGTTTCAAACACATCGCCTTGAATAAGAAATTTGTCCAAAAATGTCCTCATCCAGAGCAGTCAAAGTCCTGCTTGCTCAGTGTAAATGACAGTAACTCTCCAGCTGTCCCCTCGTCCGTCTACTCTGTGAAAGCAGAAGTGAAAAGTTACGGAACATCTGGGAAATTCTACAGGCAACAAGATGACACGTTCATAGACCTCTTTAGAAAGTCAGACCTAATATGTTCCCACATTTGCTGAGGACAGGCAGCCCATAGTGCAGTCATCTTCCCAGATCACTCACAGAGGCTTCATCCTAGCCCTTCTCACAGCCTCCACTCAGAAGACATTAGCAGCTGGACTTGAGAAATACCCTGTCTCACCACCACCACAGTCCTTGTTCTGGATTCACACAATCCAAGTCAGCTTCACGAGACATTTGAGCTCTGGACTGAGAAATCGGGGCAACACCTCCCAGAATCTCACATGCTGTCAGGAACCAGCAGGTCTGTACTGAAGTCCTGGCTCTGGCAAAGCACAGGAAAACTCCCACTGACCCGCACTCAGTGCTCCACAAACCCCCCTGCAGCATCCCTGACAACACCCAGACTACAGCAGTGCCAGCTGGGGAATGGGAATGCTCATCCCAGCTCGTGCTTTCAAGAGGGTATATTTTAATTTGCCATGAACATCTGAGATGGAGAAATAGCAATAAACAAACAAACCCAGCACCAACCTGGCTAACCCAAGGCAACGCTGTCTTGCTTCCATTCATTCAGCCCACAGAGCTGCCCACACGGCTCCCCACGATGGGCTGGAGCACTCAGGCAGTGCAGGAGAAGAGGGGCTGTTTCTGTGAAACCTCTTGCTGCTTCACCATCCCATTATGCCTCATTGTGTGTGCAGTGCTTTCAGTCCCTCACCCCCCTGCTGGGTCTCTGCAGCCCTAAGGGCTGCCCCAAAACTGGTGCAAGCAAAGGAGCAGGGCCCTGGGCTGCTGAATCTCTGGGATTAGGACAACACAGAAGTGTGAAGTGACTGTCACAGATATAACAGCAGCGAATAAGGAGATAAGCGTGTGATAAACCGACCCAGGTAATACCATTAAGATCAGCAGCCACACCAGGTACATCACAAATGCTATTACAATCAGAAACGTGGCAAGGGAAAGCACCTCTCTCTTAGAATTATAAGGCTGAAAAAGATCTTTGAGATCCTTGAGTCCAAACATACCTGTCCACTACTAAATCATATCCCTAAGCACCTCATCTGCCTGCCCTTTAAACATCCCCAGGGATGGATCTGCCAGGGCCCAAGAACCCTTCCCGTGAAGAAATCTTTCCTGATGTCCAATCTGACCCTCCCCTGGTGGAGCTTGAGGCCATTCCCTCTCGTCCTGTCCCCTGTCCCTTGGGAGAAGAGCCCAGCTCCCTCCTCTCCACAACCTCCTCTCAGGTAGTTGTTGAGAGCAATGAGGTCTCCCCTCAACCTCCTCTTCTCCAGGATAAACACCCCCAGGGCCCTCAGCCGCTCCTCATAACCCTTGCTCTCCAGCCCTTTCACCAGCTTTGTTGCTCTTCTCTGGACACACTCCAGCCCCTCAATGTCTTTCTTATAGCGAGGGGCCCAAAACTGAACCCAGGATTTGAGGTGTGACCTCACCAGTGCTGAGTACAAGGGCAGAGTCACTGCCCTGCTCCTGCTGGCCACAGCAGTTCTGTTACCCGTGAACAGGATTCCTAATTGAAAGAGAAAACCAGACACCTCAGACAGGCAGCTCAAGGGCAGGGATGATGCTTTGCTGAAGGGAAGAGTGTCCCCATGTGTGTCGCAAGCGGCACCCTGGAGGCAATGCTTGTTCTCCAAAGCTCTGAACACGCTGCCAGCGCTCACCCACCACGGCATCCTCGGAGAAGGGCTGGGAGCCAGGCCACAGCAGGGTTCTAACCTGGAGAGGAGGAGGCTGAGGAGAGACCTCATTGCTCTCTACAACTACCTGAAAGGAGGTTGTGGAGAGGAGGGAGCTGGGCTCTTCTCCCAGGGACAGGGGACAGGATGAGAGGGAATGGCCTCAAGCTCCACCAGGGGAGGGTCAGGCTGGACATTAGGAAAGAATATTTCACAGAAAGGGTCATTGGGCAGTGGCAGAGGCTGCCCAGGGAGGGGGTTGAGTCCCCTTCCCTGGAGGGGTTTAAGGGCCTGGTGGACGAGGTGCTGAGGGACATGGGTTAGTGTTTGATAGGAATGGTTGGACTCAATGATCTGGTGGGTCTCTTCCAACCTGGTTATTCTATGAGTCTATGGGGACTTTGAAGCCATCCTGCCAAAACCAGCAACAGATGAGGGAAAAGGTTGTTCCATCAAAGCCCATCAGGCCCAGCCTCACTGCTGATGCTGTCCTGTTTGGTCTGTACGTAAAGCTCTCAGCGAGGTGGGCACGAGAACTGTTTCTCAAGGTGTCGAATGTAAAGCCTGCTTGTGGTTAGGAAGAGAAAATGTCAGACATACGTGAATAAAAAAATCCTTGGGGAGTAAGGTGAGAGATGCCCCTATTCCTGACATCAGCACGGAGCACAGGCAGGATAATGGGCTGGCAGTGAAAAATTAAACATTTAAAGGCATTCCAGCTGGGTGAGGAGAGAGGCAATCTCTTCCCCGGTGGGTGTCAGCAGGAGGTTTCGCTGCAGGAACAGGGATGAGAACTGAGCCCAACAAGGGAGCGCGGGGTTTGGTGTGAACAGCCGCTGAGGCTGGTGGGGTAAATGATGCTGGTACTTTAATAACGGAGGAGGTTTTCAAAGGGGGTTTGGCACCTCCCTGATTTAATCAATCCACAGTTGATTTTAGCTACAAGTTGTGTTTCGCTTTTCAGTCTGTGGCAGGGAGGAAGAGCAGCCCTGAGTTTCAGCTCACTCTGCATCACAGAAATGCAACATTCCCATGTTCATGGCTTTGTAGCAATGCTTTCCTTTGCTTTTAACAATCTGACATTTTAGAACTTTAATAGACCTCATATAATAGACCTATGCATTCGAATATTTGAACCATTAAATTATGTATAATCCAAAGGAGGACAGTATTTAATTACAGAAACAAATACAGCAAGAAAAGAGTCCAGCAGAGGCAGAGCAGCCACCTCCTAACAATTAGTAAGCGTGATTTATTGACACACTTTATGGTGTGAAAGTGGGTATTGGTTTGTGTGATCAGCGGCTGGGTGCTGGTTAACACAAGACTGAGCAAGTCAGCAAACAAGCTTCTTTTGGACACTGTATTTGTCCTTTGAGCCCTAAACTCTAGAATTATGTCTGCCCCAGCGGCAGCTCTGCCCTTTCCCCAAAGCCAGAGGCAAGTCGCAGGGGAGCAGGAGATGGACTGACTCTGACACACTCCCAGGTGCCGGGAGAGGCACCAGGACAGGAGCATTCACACGCCCCAGCAGATCTGCACCCAGACCAGTTCCTGCCCTCAACTCAGACCTCTGAGCTGTTCCCTGGGTTTCTTCACCACAGCCATCGCTGGCTGCCTTCGCCCTGTGCCCACCTCAGCAGCCCTTTAAAACCCTTTACACGCACAAAGTATGAGCTGGAAATACCTGCAAGAATTGTCACAGCTACAGAAACAAAGATGTTCTTCGAACATTTCTAAACCAGGTGTGGACAGCCTGTTAATCCCTCAGTTTGATAGACACTTAGATAAAATCTTCTTTATCAAAACTCCCTATTCATTTCTTCATGTCGAACTGAGCATGACCAGCTGCCCTTGCCTCCAAAGCTGAGGTCTAACACATAGAATCACCAGGTTGGAAAAGACCCACCGGATCATCGAGTCCAACCATTCCAACACCTTCCCCAACTTCCTATCACGGCTCACTCAGTACTGGAAAGCTCCTGCACTGTCTCTCTGAGGCCAGTTCTTACACTGGATTAGAAACATAAGTCAATTAGATCATGAACACACAGACAGGGGCTCCTGTAACTCCTTTAATCTGCCTGGGTACAGACAGGTTGGTGTTCACCCAGCTACATCACCATTAGCTTCTCCCGCTGCAGCTCCCCACGGGCGTCTTGCTCGTTGTGAACCCAAAGGCATCTGGACAGGAAGCATCCAGCTGTTCCCTTGGCAGAGACATCCGAGTGCATCCACACCTGCTGCTAAATCAGGTCATATTTACAGACTGAATTTGTCACCTTCCTCACTAAACCATGGGTTCCTCTCTGCCTTTCCCTGCCAGAATAAAGCACTCTCCTGTAGACAAGATCATCTTCCCATAAAAGTCCCTGGGGGGTATAATCAAGCCATCGCAGTCATCATCTTAATAATTTACCAGACTGAGTAGCTTAATGGGTTCATTTAAGGCACATTCTTCTGACCCCAAAGCATTTGTGGCTACCCACGGCATCTCATTCTTCCCTTCTAGAAAAGCAGATGTTAAGTAGATCCAGTGGGAGGTGTCCCTGCCCCTGGCAGGGGGTGGAACTGGACGGGCTTTGAGGTCCCTTCCAACCCAAACCATCCTATGATTCTATGACCCATGTTCCTCCATCCTACCAACTCCTATTCAGCATCAGCTCTGTGTTAGCTACCAGAGTTTTAGTAGGTTTTCTACTTACTTTAATCAACAGTAACCCCCTTCAGAATGATTGATTCAGATGCTGGAGAGTCTCAGTGCAGACATTTCCACACAGCAATGATTTCTAGCATGCAGTTATTCCCTTTCATTGCTCTTAATCCATTTAACTTCTCCCGTCCTAACTTCTTACTCAATACACAGGAGGATTTTACGTTGCAGTTAAGGCTTTTGAAAAGTCTCTGTGCATTACACAGGTCACTGCTGTTCTTCAGTTCCACAGACTTCTGTAGTCGCTGCACCCGTGATAGCATTTTCTTGCACAAGGGAAGGTTAAAAACTGTGTAAACACTTCAGGATCTAAATAGAGTCGAGTGCTGTTTGGCTTTACAGTCTCTACATACAATGCATAACAGCAGCAATTTAAACTTTGAGACTTCATCTTTCAGGAGTTAGTTTTTTTCCATTTCTTTAGGCTTTAACCCTTATTTTCCTAGCATTTTAATTCTTTGGCTGTTTTAAAGAAATAGCCTCCTTAAGGGATTTAGAATCATAGAATAACTGGGTTGGAAGAGACCCACCGGATCATCGAGTCCAACCATTCCCATCAATCACTAAACCATGTCCCTCAGCACCTCATCCACCCATCCCTTGAACCCCTCCAGGGAAGGGGACTCAACCCCCTCCCTGGGCAGCCTCTGCCAGTGACCAATGACCCTTTCCGTGAAAAATTTTTTCCTAATGTCCAGCCTGACCCTCCCCTGGTGGAGCTTGAGGCCATTCCCTCTCGTCCTGTCCCCTGTCCCTTGGGAGAAGAGCCCAGCTCCCTCCTCTCCACAACCTCCTTTCAGGGAGTTGTAGAGAGCAATGAGGTCTCCCCTCAGCCTCCTCCTCTCCAGGATAAACACCCCCAGCTCTTGCAGCCGCTCCTCATAAGGCCTTGGGAGTTAGAAACATGAACTACCTAGGGAACTGGACAGGTAGAAGCACATCAGGTACCTCAAATCCAACACAGGCACTGGTCAGGTGGGGCCAGAAGCCCAACACTGCAGCACGAAGTTGGTCCAGCCCAAGGCTCATGACCCCCCAGGACTTGCCCCATCCCTGAGCTGCTAAGCCCCTTTTCTCTACTCTCCCCAGGGCTTTAAAAACGAGGCAACTAATACGCTGTGGTCCTGATTCGAGGCTCGTGTGGAGCCAGCGTGGCAGCGTCTGCCTGCATCGCTCGATTCCCCAACACGTTCCAAGTTGCCAAGGCTCCACCAGCCCTGCTCTGAGCAGGCAGATGAGGGAACAGCTTGGGGTTAACCACCCTCCCAGGGAGCAGGGGGATCCCGGCTGTCATCTGGAAAAAAACAGCAGGTAGACAATTTTCAGGAGGAAAAGTGATTTTCAAGTCAATGAGCCATTTAATTGGTGAAGTCCTCTGATAGAGCATCATCTCCAGGGGGAAACGGAGGCTTCCGTAAACTAGGCAGCTCCTCAAAAGGTCACGCAATAAGTCACTTAAAACTAGGATTAGGCTCTGTGTTTCCTGCCAGACAGTGCTTTGCTGCTGGAAAACGCCACCTCAGAGGGGAAGGTTTGGCAAAGTACATGCATGGTAATATTGCTTTTGTGTCAACAGTCTGGGTTGCAACTGTCTTGTTGCCCACCTTACAGCCCCAGGAACTCTCACTGTGGGGAAAAGAGACTTGCCTGCACTGTGGATAGGTGTCCAACCCCTTCTCCCCCCTCAAGTTTATTTTATACCTTCCAATGTCTTGGAATAAGCCTTGCAGAAAAAGAATGAAGACCAAAGGGGACTCCCTGGTCACCACCTCCAGAAACACTACCTACACGTAGCAGATTTAAGTTCTGAGTATCTAAAATCACCTCAGATGAAGAATCCCACAGATATCACAAAGGAGCCAGAGCCTCCTCACACAAGAAGCCTCAATGCTCCCCAGGGCACTGGAAGATGTCGCTCAGACAACGGGATATTACATTCAACACCCGTGCTCATACTACATCCTGCAGGCTGGATGAAAGGCTCCTGATGCCAGATGAGATGGAGAAGGAACCTGACATGGAAGAGGCTGGTGCTGCTACCCAGTTTCTTGATACACAATTCCTACATAGGGGGAGGGAATTATTTTAAATGAGGAAATTCGCCTAAAAATCCCTGTGCCTCACAAAAGCGTTGTGTCTTGCATGCTTTCTTGCTTTGTTTTACATTAAATAGCCTTAATTTTAACTGAGAGTGTAGAGAAACTCCTACATGCACCTGCACAGTACTCTGGAAGGAGTTTATAATGTATTATATAGTTTTCTAAGATACATCTTTTGTCGGTACATAAATGAGAAATAAATACTAGTGAGCTTTACACCCAGCATCATTACGGCTGCTCATATACCTTTTGGATCCAAAACCAACTGAACTTCAGGATGGAAGCATGGAGTGGTGTCCAAAGCCATCCTGAAAGAGGGACCCCAGCCTCACAGAGCCCAGAGTCAGCCCCATCCCTCCCCTCCCATCTCCCCTCGTACCCTTGGGATGCGCTGCCAGCCCTGACCCCATGGCAAAGGGGCACCTGTAAACCCCAGCATCTTCCCACCGTTGTTACGTGCAGTCTTGTTCATCGAGTTACAGTACAGGAGCTCAACAGCACCATGAAGTGCCCAGGATCAAGCAGTTTGAGTGGCCTGGATGCACTTTAATGTGGAAAGCCAATATCTTGTAATCTTTAAATTACTGCTGTAATTGCTGCCTGTCTCAATTGGCTAATGGTAATTATCCTTGCCTTCTCTGGAAGGGTTTAGCTTCAGAAGGTCAGTGCTTTGCACAGCAATCAGAGAGGTTCTGCCTTGTGGCTCTCCATCAAGTGCTTCCACTTTGCACCCAAAAGTACAGCTTTAATCTCAGTCTGGACCGGGGTGCAGGTCCTTTGTGCTGTGGCTGTTGGAGCTGCAGCGCTGGGCTGGCCATAACAGCTCTGTAAGGCAGGGAGGCAGGGATCTGCACTTGGAAATTTCCAGGATTCTGGCTTTGAGCTGCTCATCAACTACAGAAACGCTCTCCCCAGCGTTTCTTCTTTCTGCCTTTAACCCATGTGTGAGAAACTGCACAGGAACCACCTGCATGGTGAAACCCTTCAGACTCTTTAATGCCTTTCCAGCAATGCCCTGCCCGTGATCCTCCTCCTATCTGTGTCAACGCAATATTGCCCTAAACTGTAAATAAATATTGCCCTAAACTTTATACCACATAAAAACCTGCAATGCCAACCTTTGAGCCTGGCTCCAAGCAGTGATTGTACTCCAGTACCCCGAGCTGTCTCGGGGACACAGAGCTGTGCATACATTATCCTCCCGTACACTGAACGTTCCTGATGGGAAGAATGGGAAAACCCCAAAAGCGAAGCTGTCGCAAGATCTCAGAGAACAAGAACACAGCTTTGCTCAGGTTATCCCTGCCAAGGGGTCACATTAATGCCTGACCTGGGGGATTTGATCCCAAGTAACTGAAGAAGAAATAAAAGGAATGGAAGCAATAGACAAGATAATAAAAATTACCAGACATGCACTTCTAATTTAACAATCTAAACCAAATTCTGATGGTCTTCATAGAAAGCGAACATTAGTCCTCAGTACTGCCTTGGGAAGCAAAAATAGTTATGCAAACTAAAAGAGGGAAGCAGAACAAGGTACCTGTGGAGCCAAGGTGCTCTCAGTATAATTTAGAATAAAACCTCCCACACTCTACTTTAGAACCTCATTAATATAATAAAGAATAAATAAAAAAAAGCCTAAAGCATGTTGCATTAAACATTACATCTCTACAATAGGTTCTGAAATCCCCAGAACAGCAACAGCCTCTTCTGCTTGATGCCGTGGTTCATGCTCATGGTTCACTGAGCACCTCAATTCATCACCACCTCTAAATTTATCAATATTTTGAGTCTTTAAAACTAGGACTAAGCAGAGCCTTTTCTCACCCACCCAGAACCCCCTTAAGTGGGGAGGAAGGGAGCATTGCTGCTGTAGCTCAGCCTCCCCACTGGAATTAAGCGCACACTTCTCCCTGCGTTAGTTCTGCAGAGGCCACGCTTGGAGCTCTGTTTTCCCTATAGATCATCACGTCCTGTCAGAGTTGTTGTTTTTATTAAAAAAAACCTTTATTGCAATCTTATTTTCTGTGTTCTAGTGAGTAAAACTACTGCCTTTGTGCACTCCATTTAGAAAACAAATGTCCTGTCCAGTCGTTTTTGTGTTTGTTCCCACAGATTTCACCCAAAGCACCTTGAACGCATACAGAGGTCCTGCTATTTTAATCTAATGATTATCCTACAATGCCTCCTGACCACAAACGATGGTGTAAAGTCATCTTTCACAGTTTTTAATGGTCAGACTTGATGACCTTAGAGGTCTTTTTCAACCTTAATGGTTCTATGATTCACACGGGAGCCACCTCCAAGGGCAAGCAGCAACAAACACTTTTTAAGGCAATTCTGGATGATTTCTTCACCTTCACCTATAGAGTTGGGCTCAGTTCTGCACACTCTGCTGCTGATGGGCACTTAGGAAAATCTCACATTCATTCACCAACACAAGTTCTTGAAAACATCCCCACCCCATCTCTTTACAAAGGCTTGTAGTGATAGGATGAGGGGCAATGGGTACAAACTGGAGAGGGACAGATTTAGACTGGACATAAGGAGGAATTTCTTCACGCTGAGGGTGGGGAGGCCCTGGCACAGGCTGCCCAGAGCAGGATGGCTGCCCCATCCCTGGAGGGGTTCAAGGCCAGGTTGGATGGGGCTTGAAGCCCCTGATCCAGCAGGAGGTGCTCCTGCCCATGGCAGGGGGTTAGAACTGGGTGGGCTATGAGGTCCCTTCCAACCTAAATTGTTCCATGATTCTATTCTATGATTCTATCTAAAGACTGAATAGCTCACAACTGATATCCTCCTGCTGCAAGCGTTTGTCACAGTCCCTGTTCATGGTGCCCAGAGGGAAGCAGAGCTGTGTTGCCTGCCCAGGGGATACTGGTGACACTGGTCTCTCCTCCCAGGGCAACACTTCTCTCCATGCCTGTATTCTTCCCGCTCCTCCCCGCTTTGTGTCACGTTTCTCTGATGCGCAGCAATGGAAATATTCCAGTAGGACAGCCTGTCCTCTGCTGGTGCCCCAAAACACAAAGGCAGCCCTTCATAGAATCATAGAATAACCAGGTTGGAAGCGACCCACCGCATCATCGAGTCCAACCATCCCTATCAAACACTAAACCATTCCTCTTAGCACCTCGTCCACCCATCCCTTAAACCCCTCCAGGGAAGGGGACTCAACCCCCTCCCTGGGCAGCCTCTGCCAGGGACCAATGACCCTTTCTGTGAAGAATTTTTTCCTAATGTCCAGCCTAAACCTCTCCAGGCGGAGCTTGAGGCCATTCCTTCTTGTCCTGTCCTCTGTCACTTGGGACAAGTGGCCAGCTGCTTCCTCACAGCACATTCTGGTGATGTGGGACCCATGGAGCTGCTCTGGGAGCAAGAGTTCCCGTCATTTCAATGTGCTTTTGACTCATTACTGAAACAAATGTCACCGTGAAAAGCTCAGATTTTTGCCCAAATAATATTTTTGGGGTAAAGGATGATCTTTCAAGTAGTTTTCCAGTAATTAAGTAGATTCTGATGCACATTGTTACTGTTTTAAGCAGCTTTTATAATGATTTCTATCCACCCTTGCTGTTGCCTAATTGGAGTAAAGAGCCAGGAGTAGCAGCAGTGAGTAGGTCTCTCTGAGAGTCTAGATGGACAATCCAGCCATCGGGACTTTAATCCTTCAAAGGAAACGTGCTGTCTGACAGTGACCTCACCTTAGAGGGGTTATTCCCTGCTGAGAGAGCAGATGATGTCCTTCATGCCTATTTTTTCAGTTTACATCCATCATAGGAAGCTCCAGGACAACAAAAGCAATATCCCTAGGGGCCAGGCTGGGGTACAAGGTGGGGGGACAGCCCACTTCTCAAGACTAATAGGAAACACCAGGGGGAAACCTAATGAGTGCAAGAGCAAGCACAGTGCATTCTCACACTGTACCTATTCCTCGGTGTGATCACTCCTGGAAAACACGGGGACAGAGACAAAGGTTCATCTATCAGATACTATTACACTACATGCTCAGATCTCCATTGTTGGTCCTTCAAACAAGCAGATTTGGGACTATCTTAATTTTCAGCCAGAGATAGCAAAGGGTAAGACCTGGTCCTTTGCTTTTCCTTTTCCACAACTCGCATTATTTTACCATGTAAGAGTTTTGACTGGAATAACCAGGCAGTTTATCTACCAATATCAAGTTTCAGACCTTCACCTGCAGAATATCTCCACATCTTCCTCCATCCTTTTAGCATTTTCATTACCTCTGTAATTCAAGTGCCCTTTCAAGTTCTTTCTAATGGACCTATTAAATGAATCAATTAGGCAGAGAAAGAACATTGAAGTACTTGTGTAGATTAGTATTTTAAGTATGATATACTCAGAGCTTAATAATTATTGCCATTTAATATTTATTTAACACATACACTACACAGCTTCAGAGAGGAACTTGCAGAATACAATATCCTTTTCTCATTTTCCCTCCAGCTATTGACTGGTGAGCCCTGAACATGCAGACGATGGAAAAGAATAGAAAAAAAGTTCTTTCTTTAAATTAAAGAGTATTGCCACCATGCCTATAGACAGAAAAAAAAAAACAAAGATGATCTCAGCTTTCCAGTTCCTCCCTGTGTGTCTCCATCCACGCGTGCCACATGTTGAATTGATAGACATCCAGGAAAAGTATTGAAAATGGATATCTGCAAGCATAACAGCTTTGTTCAAAAGAATTTCCTTCCACGTCCATTTACCTAAAAAGACTCTGGTAAGCCCTGCTTAATCCTAGTTTTAAAACCTTACTTGAAGGTGTGACTGGGTTAAGTTTCCTCGTAGTTTTGAATATCACCAAAATGAAAATATTTTTAAAAATATTTAATTGGACGGTCAGCTCATTATACCAGGGAATAGATGAAAAGAAATTTAAACTTCCCTAACTCCAGGATCCCTTTTATTAAGGCATGTCAATAAAGTAAGAGGAA